>NC_071354.1:77491240-77804321 GCF_943734655.1 Sabethes cyaneus | reverse complement strand
CTGCTTGCTGGAACCCACATCTTTGAACTTGTTTTTTCCTCTGCTGCATCGTTTCATTACGCAGTAACAAAAAACCAACGCTGTCATCCCCCGTTCCGGAGCTTATCGATGAAGTGGCGGAAAAAATAAGTACCGTCAACACAAATGCCCGCTGGGCTGTTAGTGCGCAAACCGAAGGGATGATGACAGCGAAAGACGACGACGCGGTTTTTCGCGATTTTCCGCATGGTTCCCGTAAGGTGGGATTAAGATTTGCGGGTTGTGGCTTCTGGATTTCAGGCGCGATATCGAAATGGCGCTCCGAAGAAGCAGAGACAATCGGAACGGGTCATCGCAGGCAGCAGGGCAATGCGGTCAACACCGAGCATTCCGTTACGGTGGTCTTATCATAATCTTATGCGTTTGTTGGGTCGAAGTGTTGCTGGGCAGATTGCATGGAAATATTGTCAATTGATTTCTGTAAATTCGAGATTACTTTCCACTTTTTACATTCAACCATTAAACTGGCGCCACTGCCCGCATACTCTCGCATCCGAGTATCACTGCGATTGTTTTGCCTGGAGCATGAGCTAATATTTACCCGACTTAAATCTTCCCCGGCCCACGCGGCTCGTCGATGACGGGACTCAAGATTCGAGTGGTGATAATCATCGAAATTCATCAACATCTCAAGCAAATGTGATTTCCCGCCTCGTACTACGTACGTACGTACGTACGGTGGAAGGTCTAGTTTGGAATATGACGAGACGGACCGGATCGATCCACTGTCAACGTACCGCGACCGGTCAGGATCGATCATGTTAAACCAACAAAATGCTCCTGGTGCGTCGAAGCAAAAAAAAAAAACGGCACCCTTGCGGTATTCGCGACCGGTGGCGATAGTTATCGTCACCCGGCGGATAAGACCCCACGAAATGCACATTTTAGTCCGGTTAGCAATAAGTGCTGCTCTCACGCATATCGGCGGTCCCCGTCGTCGGTCGTCCGATGATTGAGTTTCAACCGATCAAATCGACACTGACAGGATGACAGTGCGAAAGGCGGCGCTTCAGCCTGTTACACTCTGCGCTCGCTCGGGTAAGTTCCGCTGGACCTCGATTGCGATCTCTACGTCGGTCGGCATTTGAGGATCCAACGTTTGATGTTTCGGAGATTGAATGATTCGTCTTTACATCGATATTATAATTCAACTCATTGCGTTACATGTCGACAAGCGAAAAGTCCGTCCATGAATTTTGCGATTGTTTTCCACCCGGACGACTTAATTGATTGCGTAATGAAATGTCAAAATCAGTTCGAGTCTAGTCTCCTTCTAATACTTAGCACCATAGTACCATCTGACCCATTGTCTCGCTCAGTTTGCTTTGAATAGTTATCAGTTAATGGAAATCAATCCGTAATGTTTGCCCCCTGAACTATTGTATCTTGATCCGATAGCAGCCAAAGTTCGTGACCGGCTCACATGCTGTGATTTACACCGCTCCGAACAAACCGGACTGTAATACACACAATGGACGCCTATAGTTCAATCTTTCGAACTCATCTTTTAGAGGGCGACATCCAGGCACTCGGTTTTTGATATCACTGCGGTCTGCGTACTCCGGGCTGGGTAATACTCTGTATCTGTGAATGGGTAACGGGAAAACAAAAAGGTAATCCAATCGATCGCACATCAAAAATCCCTACGATCGTGCCACCCCACCATAGCACCACCACCACCTCCACCCGCGGGCGGTTTTCGAATCGAATCTTTGCCGAAGACAATCGCAAAAGAGTCGGACAGTATCGAATGCTGGAGCACGGTGGAAGGGAAAAAGCAAATCAATTTTGATTATGCGTCGATTATGTCAAAAATATAAAGTTCATAAATATTTCTCTACCTCTGCTCTCTAGCAGCTCGTCGATAAGTGATGCAGTGAATAGCTTATGAGCCCATTTTTTCTTTCTCTGCTCATAATCCGCTCATTGGGTGTATCGTATTTCGGGCTCGTTTCATGTGCCGGTATCGACCCCGGTCTCGAACCCTGGATTGACTGCGACGACGCGACTGTTGCGATCAAAATTGCGATCTTGGTTGGCGAGATAAAAACAATGCTGCCTCTGCTTCTCTCCATGGATGATGCGATCGGCGCGCACTAGTTGAACGCTGAGTCCCGGTTCATCATTATTACCGTATTCCGATTGTTATTTATGAAATTTGAATTCAATGTGGCAGAGTGATGCTACTTAGTACTTGTAGCTGACGTACTGTTTCGCATTACATGGCAGCTTTCCGGACTGGCCCTGTCGGCTGGAGATCACCCGGTTGACTGTCGATTGGTGAAATGAATTTATTCAAGGGATGCGCCTTGTTGTATTTTTATATGTTTCTTAGATATAATATTGCAGCAATACAATAAAAACGGATGACCAGCAGTAGAAGAATTTCACTTAAAAACATTTGAACTATTGTTCCAGCTTATTTTATTGTGTAATGGAGCTTAGGTACTACTTTCGAAAACAGCCTCCTTCCTTCCCGGTATCAGAATACTTTTTTTCATATAACATCGCTAGGCATGCTATGTGTAGTTACGTAGTTTTGGGCCATTCCATCTTATTATTTTTCTTTGTTTTCAACAGCATGTAAATTGTTCTTTGTTGGATTTTTGAAAAATAGTGAAACATTAATTGATTTCTGATAAATGCTACATAATTTGATTAAAACAATCACAGCTATGGCAAATTTAATATAGTTCGAATAACATCAGCATACATTAGCTTGCATCCAACTCCAAACAGCGAAGCAATATTGTTGAAAAGCAACGCAAACAGGAGAGGTCCCATGTTGCTCCCTTGAAACACAAAGATGAAAGGCAAATGATGAAAAACAAATACGAAAGGCAAATGATGAAAAACTAAAAATGAAAGTCGAGAATAAACGAACTTGAACAATTTTGGTTGAATCTCAAATGTATTATAAACGAATTCGATTCAAAAAAGTATTATTTTCCTTCAAATTCAATCAAAAACAATATCAACAAAAAACGGATCACTGCCGGTGTACTGGTTAGCATTCATGCCTTTCACACAGAAGACCCGGGTTCAAATCTCAACCTCGTAGAAGTCACGAATGACCTAAGCTAAAAGTGTCCTATAGCCAAAAAAAAATATCCCTAAAACATGTGCGATAAGGAGTAATCACACGTTTATGAGGACTGAAGCAGAATTCTAAACAGAATAAAAGTTGAAAACTAGAAAATAGTATACATCGAAAGTAACTGACACTTATCAGGAATATTAAAAAACTCTTAATAATTGCTCCTACTGTAGGCTGGTAAACGGCTGAATAATGCGTACCGTCGGTGCCTTGTGCACGTGTAGGCATAAAATAGACCCTACAGTGGTGCATAGCCTCTTAATCAGCAACTCCTATTCCTACCTCCTCGTGGTACCAGCCGGGATACGAGCAACTTTGGTGGAGATCGGGTAACCAACCCCGGTGGAAGTCAAGGACGTATGCCAACAGGGAAGGAGGACTTTTTCGAACTTCGTTGGCCCTCTGGAGAAACAGGGGGGTTGGTGTAGCAGGCTTTACAAGCCGCCACCACGACAAATGCTAACGCACGGAACGAAGATCAAATAAATTCTTACTGGAACAATCGGAATAGACCCACGCGACGAAAAAGGACTATGGATTGGAAACTCGGGACGTGCAACTGCCGATCTCTCAACTTCCAAGGGAGCACTCGAGTGCTCTCCGACGTATTGAAGAGCCGCAAGTTCGACATCGTAGCGCTACAGGAGGTGTGCTTTTTTGTATTGTTTATGCAGGGAGAAAATCTTCATAGACAGCACCTTCACGGTGCCGAATAGGATTCACATGGTGCCAACATGCGCCTACCTACTAAAAACTATCCTGCTGCCCATTCCTGAACCCCTCCCGGAACTACCGTTAGATTTTACTTCAGGAGGGAGGACGTGCCGAAGCACTCCGACTTGTCCGTTGCGTGTGTGGGTTCACACAACACCCTTGCCATTTCGTACCGCCACTACCCTTCACTTAGGGCCTGGGCTGCCCAATCAGCCCATTACTGACCCTAGCAAGCTATGTCAGGCCCTGTCGTTGCAAACGTTCTAGCCGTTGCAACTCCGTTATCACCGACGTTGCCGCCCTATCGACGGCACCCCATGCGCGCTGCTCAGCGCACATTCTCTGCACAATGTTGTCGGCGTTGGTGTCTTCCCCAACGACCGCAAGCATCACCCACCGGGTGGACGTAAACCGCGGGCAGTGAAAGATCACATGCTCCGCCGTTTCCTTGGCTACCGTGCAAACGGGGCAAAAGGGTGAATCTACCCGCCCGCGTGTATGTAGATACTTCTTAAAGCATCGATGACCCGACAGAAACTGGGTAAGGAAAAAGTTTACCTCACCATGTCCTCTGCCGATCCAGGACGATATGTTCTGGATCAGCCTATGGGTCCACCTACCATGGTCGGTGCGATCCCATTCCGCCTGCCAACGCCTAATAGAGTCCAGCCTAACTCTGTCCCTAGCGCCCCTGACGTTCCTCTGCCTATGGCACTCGATATCCTCACCTAGGAGTATGCATATTGGAATCATGGCTGCAATAACCCCAATCGCATCCAACGATATGGTACGGTAACCGCACGCAACACGCAATGCTAACAGCCTGAACACCTTGTTCAGACATGCCTGATTGCACTTACTCTCCAAAGCCGGGGCCTACGCCGGTGCACCGTATCGTAGCACCGACATGGCAACGCTGGCCATCAGGCGTCTCTTACTGTTGCTAGGACCGTAACCGTTCGGCATGATCTTAGACAGCGCAGTGACCGCCGTTGACGCTTTACCACAAGCATAATCCACATAGCTGGTGAAGTTCAGCCTGTTGTCTGTCATGACACCCAGGTACTTCACACTTCGTTTGGAGACAATCACCTGTCCCCCCACGATTATTTTTGCCTCTAGGGCCGACTTACGGTTACTGACCATCACAGCTTCCGTCTTATGGTGAGCCAATCGCAGATTGACGCCCGCCATCCAACCCTCTATTATGCTTATGGCGTCTGATGCCAGCATTTCCACCTCCTCCAGAAACTCGCCTACCACTGTAAGGACGATATCATCGGCGAAGCCAGTGATATCGACCCCAGTGGGTAGTTCAAGCCTCAGCACCCCATCGTACATGGCATTCCAAAGCGTGGGGCCGAGAATCGAACCCTGTGGAACACCCGCTGTCACTTTGTACCTCTTCGCCCCGTCCGCCGTGTCGTACACTAGCGTCCGGTTCTCGAAGTAACTCTTAAGCAATCTGCATAGATGATCCGGTACCCTCATCCTATGCAGCGCTAACGCAATTGCACCCCAGTTACCGCTGTTAAAGGCGTTTTTAACATCGATTGTGACTATGGCACAATACCTGTCGCCTCGCCTTTTCCGTTTCATAGGCTTCTCGGCCCTCTCCACCACAGACTTTATGGCATCTACAGTGGACTTCCCCTTCCGGAAGCCAAACTGCGTGTTTGCCAGTCCGACATCACTTTCCGTCACAGGCGTTAGCCTGTTTAGGATTACCCGCTCTAGCAATTTGCCTAGCGTGTCCAATAGGCAAATTGGCCTGTACGACGAGGGATCACCAAGCGGTTTCCCCGGCTTTGGCAACAGTACCAATCTTTGGACTTTCCATTTGTCTGGAAATTCGCATACCTCTAGGCAACTCTGAAGCGTCTCTCTAAACATATCGGGATATGCTTGGATCGCCGCTTTGAGTGCCTCGTTCGGAATCCCGTCAGGACCGGGCGCTTTCTTCGTTTTTAAACCCCTGGCAATTACGATGAGTTCCTCATTCGTGACGGGAGTGAGGACATCATCCGATTGACCGTACGGGGTCGGAGGCCACCAGACTGGATCGTGTTGCGGAAAGAGCCCTTCCACGATGACTTTCAGCTTTTGGGGGCAGGTTTCCTGCGGCGCAGATGTACCCTTCATCTTTTTCATTACCACCTGGTATGCACCTCCCCAGGGGTTTGAGTCCGCATCGCGACATAGCTCCTGGAAACAGGATTTCTTGCTACGCCTAACCTCCTTCTTAAGCGTCGACCTTGCCGCTCTAAGTTCAACTCCCCGAGCTTCAGCATCTGCATCGGTCCGGGCCCTCTGCGCTAGCCTTCTCGCTCTGTGGCACCTGGAATGGAGCTGGGCAATGGTATCACTCCACCAGTATACCGAGCGACGACCGTTCATTGGCTGCCCCGTCCTAGGCATAGTGGTATCACATGCCCGTACTAGGACGTTGGTCAGCTCACGAGCACTCAGGTTCGAGCGGGTGCTCTCTGCACTGAGTGCTTCAACGAACAGGTCTTTGTCGAAGGACTTCACTTTCCACCTCCTCCCTGTCGACTTCACCCCGCGTGGCCGTAGCGCCCGTCGTTCGATCGTGTACCGTATAGCTTGGTGGTCGCTATACGTGTACTCATCTGACACCCTCCAGCCCATGTTGGCAAGCAACGTTGGGCTGCAGAAGGTGATGTCGATGATCGATTGTTGTACCCCCCTACAAAAGGTACTGACGGATCCCACGTTAGCCAGACTTACATCCAGCTTGGACAGAGCTTCCAGCAAGCTTTGTCCCCTCGGAGTAGTGCACCTGCTACCCCATTCGACAGCCCAAGCATTGAAGTCTCCTCCAATGACAACGGGCTTGCGGCCCGTGAGTTCGTCGGTGAGCACGTCTAGCATCCGGTCAAACTGCTCCGGCGACCACCTAGGTGGAGCGTAGCAGCTACAGATGCAGACGCCATCGACCACCGCGATCACGAACCCCTCATGGTCGGACGACACCACCTCCTGGATCTACCCAACGAGTACAACTCGTCCATCAACCTTTTGGCTTCCTCCAGCTTGCTACTGGCTGGAGGAAGCCCAACTTCGCCCTCAAGAGGGTGCACTACGCCCTCCGTTGACATTTGCCTACCGCTGTCGCTCGCCCTCTTGGCTGAGCTAGCAGCGGTGGCCACCTGCGTTCTAACTGGGGTGTTAGACTTTGGTGGAGTCAACTTCCTCTTCGGTATCGCCCCCGTTTTCGGGGGGCTTCCCTGTATGGGCTGTGCCCCCGATTTCGGCGGGCTTCCCTTCTTGGGTCGCGCCCCCGATACCGGGGGGCTACCTGTCTTTGCTGTTGGTGACCTGGCCAACTTACTACTTTTGGCAAAGATATCATCTTTGCCACTAGTAGCACCCGTATTCGATCCCTCGTTAAAATTTAAATACTTTTCCATTCGAAAGGGTCCCAACTCTAGGCCGCTATCTCCACTCGTAATTGTGTAGTCGCCTTTACGATCCCATGGTGATCTATGCAAGCAGGGAGGCCATGGCTAGGGACACTCCCCCCTACCCTTCATGGGGGCAGGGATGTCAGCATCCGATCAGCGTTAGTCAGGAATGTATCATCTGAGCCTACACCACCGCACTTTGACGTGAGTGACGAGCTTTGAACGTACCTAGAGACCAGCTACGGTTTTAACGGGACGGAAGGCAGCTGTACCATTAGCCTACTCGCTGTTTCAGGAAGGTACCACCCTTCCTTACATAAGATAGTAGAATAGCACAGCCGTCAGCCCTGTAGCGCCAAATCCAAACGTTTATTCCGCCCGTCCAGTATACCATAATTAGGATCTTCCTGGAACCGATCCTAATGTGCCCATGGCACTCCTGACCCGGCGTTTTTGCTTAAAGTCCTGAGCTCTAACAGGACGCTACTACGTCCGCAGCTGGCTTATAGGAATTGAGCCCCGCTCACCTCTTTACACCACTACGCCACGCTACCCTCAGGCACAACGTGCCCCCCTTTCCCTGTTAGCACACAACTGAGGGTGCAACCAAAGACTGGTATTTGGTCGACCCTAGGCCCAGTTGCGTCCCGGCCGGTACCGCGTGGAGGTAGGGATAAGAGTTCCCGCTCCCATCTCAGTGGCTATACGGAGTCGCGCAAAGTCGAATGCGACTTTGTTCGGCGCCTTAACCTCGCTGGGTTAGGGCCTTAACCGGCCTGGAGGTGTGCTGGAAGAGCTCGACGGTACGTACGTTCAGAGATGGTCATACCATCTGATGGGTGATGGGCGAGATGCGGAAACGGGTGATTGGGTGGTGGCCAATCAATCCTCGAATGTGCAGGTTGAGAATCAAGGGCCGATTCTTCAATATAAGCATCATCAACGTGCACAGCCCTCACCTCAGAAGTGCCGACGACGACAAGGATGAATTCTACGCGCAGTTGGAGAGTGAATACGACCGCTGCCCGAAACATGATATCAAGATCGTCATCGGGGATTTCAATGCTCAGGTCGGCCAGGAGGAGAAATACAAACCGGTGATTGGAAGGTTCAGTGCACACCCACGGACCAATGAAATGGGCCTAAGACTTATCGACTTTGCCGCCTTCAAGAATATGGCCGTACGTAGTATCTTTTTCCAGCACAGAATCCACCATAAGTACACCTGGAGGTCACCAAATCAGATAGAATCACAGCAGTTATCTGCCCGATCTATAAAAAGGGCGACAAGCTGGACTGTGAGAACTATCGAGCGATCACCGTTCTCAATGCCGCCTATAAAGTGCTGTCCCAAATCATTTTCCGCCGTCTATCACCAATTGCGAATAGATTTGTAGGATCTTATCAAGCCGGCTTCGTCGAAGGTCGGTCTACTACGGATCAAATATTTACACTGCGGCAAATCCTCCAAAAGGGCCGTGAATACAGAGTTCCCACGCATCATTTATTCGTTGACTTCAAAGCCGCATATGATACCATCGACCTATCGAGCTATGGAAAATCATGGACGAGAACAGCTTCCCCAGGAAGCTCATCAAACTGATTAAATCTACGATGGATGGTACACAGCGCTGTGTTCGGATTTCGGGTGGATTGTCAAGTTCATTCGAATCACACAGAGGGCTTCGTCAAGGTGATGGTCTTTCATGCCTGCTGTTCAACATAGCGCTACAAGGTGTTATGAACCGAGCGGATATTAACACGCGGGGCACGATATTCAACAAATCTAGTCAATTCGTCTGCTTTGCCGATGATATGGATATTATCGGCGGAACATCTGTGGCGGTGGCTGAACAGTACACCAGACTAAAGCGCGAAGCAGAAAAGATTGGGTTAAAGGTAAATACGTCTAAAACAAAGAACATGCTGGCCAGCGGAACCGAGGCCGAACGACACCGCTTGGGCAGTAGTATATTGATAGACGGCGATGAGTTTGAGGTAGTCGATATATTTGTCTACCTTGGCTCACTGGAACCCAGTTGGTTCCGAGGTATGACGCTAGCCTAATAAGCCAGTCGTCGTATGTTCGAATCTCGACTGGGAGAGGCTGTTAGAGTCAATAGGATCGTAGCAACTGGCCCTGCAATTGTCCTGCACTCTAACAGCTGGCTGCGAAGTCTGTCGTATAAAAACAGAAGGTCAAGTTTCGATAACGGAATGTAGCACCTAGGCTTTGCTTTGCTTTGGCTCACTGGTAACGGCGCACAATGATATCAGCCGTGAGATTCGGAGGCGTATTATCAGCGGAAGTCGTGGTTACTATGGGCTCCACAAGCAATTGCGGTCGAGCAGACTAAGTCCCCGTACAAAGTGCACCCTGTACAAGACGCTTATTAGACCGGTTGTTCTCTACGGGCATGAAACATTGACAATGCTCGAGGAGGACCTGCGAGTGCACGGAGTTTTCGAACGACGAGTGCTAAGAACGATCTTCGGCGGCGTACAGGAGAACGGAGTATGGAGGCGGAGGATGAACCATGAACTCGCACAGCTCTATGGCGAACCCAGTATCCAGAAGGTGGCTAAAGCTGGACGGATACGATGGGCAGGGCATGTTGCAAGAATGCCGGATAACTACCCTGCAAAGATGGTGTTCGCCTCAAATCCGGTAGGAACAAGACGACCAGGAGCGCAGCGAGCAAGATGGTCAGACCAGCTGGAGCGAGATCTGGCGGAGAGTACTCGGTGTCCGAGGAATTGGAGAATGGTAGCCTTCAACCGAGTTACATGGAGAAACTTTGTTCAACAGGCTTTGTCTTAGAACGGCAAGCCACCTAAAAAAAAGAACAAAATTTGGCATGTGGGTGTTTTCGGTGACAAGAATTTATTCTGTATTAAATTGAGACCCCTCCCCTCTTTATAAGGGGAATTATTATATTCTCTCCCCTTTAAGAGGGGGGGCTTCCTTACAAATTTCCTCATAACTCGAGAACTAATCAAGCAAATGGAACCAAATTTGGCATGTGTGTGTTTTTGGAGGCAAAATTTTTTTCTATGATGAATTGGGACCCCTTCTCACTTTAGGAGGGGGGGCTCCTATACAAACGAAATACAAATTTTCTCATAATTCGTGAACTAATCAAGCAAATGGAATCAAATTTGTCATGTGGGTGTTTTTGGAGGCAACCATTTTTTCCATGATGAATTAGGACTTCTTACCTTTTTAGGAGGAGGGGGTGCTCCCATACAAACGAAATACAAATTTCCTCATAACTCGAGAACTAATCAAGCAAATGGAACCAAATTTAGCATGTGGGTGTTTTTGTAGGCAAGAATATTTTCTATGGTGAATTGGGACCCCTCCCCACTTTAGGAGGGGGGGTTCTCATACAAATGAAATTCAAATTTCCTCATAACTCGAGAACTAAACAAACAAATGGAACCAAATTTGACAAGTAAGTGGTTTTGGCGGCAAGGTTTTTCTATGGTAAATTGAGACCCCTCTCCTCTTTAGAAAGCGAGTTATGACCCATCTCCCCTTTAAGAGGGTTGGCTTCCATACAAATGAAATGCAAATTTCCTCTTATCTCGAGAACTAATCGAGCAAATGAAACCAAATTTGGCATGTGGGAGTTTCAGATAGCAGAAATTTTTCCTATGGTGAATTACGACCCCTTCCTCTTTTAAGAGGGGGGCTCCCATACAAATGAAATACAAATTTCCTTATAATTTGAGTACTAATCAAGCCAATGGAACCAAATTTAGCATGTAGGAGATTTTTGAGTCTTGAATTTATTTTATGATAGTTAGACACCTCTCACCCCTTTGGTAGGGGAATATGGACTCTCATACAAATAAAACAGAAATTTTTGCGAAACTCAAAAACTAATCGAACTCGAGAAATTCGAGACTCTTCCATAAAACATTAGTCAATAACAAGACCACAAAAACTATCTATAGTAACTCTAGATCATTCAAGACGAGACGGCCGCGAGTGTTGCCGGCGACTCGCCGTCGGAAGCGCTGCCCACTGTCGGGAGGCAACCGCCCGCAGAAATCACTACTGTCTAGGTTTATTTATTTTCCTAGGTCTACCTGGGTTTCCTGGAACGTGCGACAGCGAATAAGGAGAGGATTGCGAAATGGTACTTTCCACAAAAAAGTTTTCCGTCCAACATTCCGCTTAAGGTTTTTCGCAAAATGATATTCGGCGTAATGTTATACAATCATGGCGGATATTACTATCCGCTTTCTGGCTTTACAATGAGGGGACAGGGGAGTTGTTCTCTAATTTACTGTGAGGGAAAATTGCAAATTTGTATATTAAACTACCCATTCCAGGTAACTAATAAGCCTTAACGTAAGCAGCAAATCAGCATATCTGGCATTTTATACTGCACGTTATTGTATGTTAGCTTTTTGACTGCATAGGTGTTGTAATTTGGCATCCAAAATTGTATTCAAATTCTTCGTGTCGGTAGTTAGCTGTAAATTAGCATTGTCAGCACTATAAGAAGGTTATCAGTAAAGTAGCTGAATATTTTTCCAAAATAGCATTTAAGTAGCATTTAAGGCGGCTTAAATGCTTATTAGCCTACGTTTGAATAGCATTGGTGATGCTTATTGGTTACCTAGGATGCTTTCATAGTTACGTAACTGCCAAAATGAATCATCTAAGGTTGAACTCCTCAGAAACTTGCAAAACTCGAGATTGTGACAAAGATCATCCGAGATTCATGATTTATGTACAACACAGGTTAATTTGTGGCAATACGAAGTTTGTCGGGTCAGCTAGTATTAAAATAAACAATCAATTTAAATCGAGCAGAGATAGTAAATGCGTCTGAAAACTCAATGAGTTTTTTCTGGTATGATTTTATCAACACAAGAAGTACCTGATGAAAAATGATGAATTTTCACAACCGATAAGAATTCAGTTTTAAAATTCATCGTGAAAGTTCAAAGATTACAGTGTATGCAAAAAACTATTAATCTATTTACTATTTACCTCAAAGGCAACGCAATAAGCCCATATCTTCTGAAAATCCTTTTCCCGGTTAGCTCCACTTCTCAGCGTTCCATCCGTGTTAATTGGCCTCTTAAATCTTCGCTACTGACAACGATACAATCTTCACGGGCAATTGAATACTTCTTTTTTTTTCTTGTTGCTCTCTTTGCTCAGCACCATCGACATCACCTTCGCGTAAACATTGTCATCCTGGCCGGCCTGTTCACTGCTGGTTGCTCCCATCCATCCAAGTATCCGCGTAGAAGAAATCGTCGTACTCCACACGCGGCGTGCCTATTTAAAATTCTCGTACTCATTAGATGTTCGCTCGATATTGGGATTGGCAACGAAAGTAAACAGTGTACGTCTAAACAACATCGAACAGGGTTGCCATCACTTCTAATTGAAAAAGGCTTACCCCTTTTTATTTTACTATCATCAAAAGATTTCACTAATTGTCAGGTTTTTCCCAGAATCGTGATACGAATGAGGTTCCGTGTGTAGAATGGTTGGCAACTCTGGATACAAGAAATGGAAGCAGGTGAGAGGAATCGCGCAGAACATGGTTTGCCTCTGGATTTGCTGATGGTTTCAACCTGTCGATCACCGTCGATCAGTTCGTTTGCCGTTCGATGTGTTGACGTGATCCGTGGCTGTCGGGCGCATTTTCCCTCTAAATTATCATTCTGATATATATAAAAATAAAACCCTCGAAACGGAGCTACTTTTCCACTCTATCTGGTGCGTTTTCATCGGCCCTGAACAGCATCGCGCTGTTGGCAGCATCACGAATTCCAGTCGCACTTTTTTCGCCCCTTCCCAGTCTTGCCCTGTCAACTAACGACAATCGGAATCGCTTGCAACACGATCAAGTTCTAAGCTCGTCCTGACTTTCGCATCGCGGTCGCGGTTAGAAATTCCTCTGACTACAAGCTACAGCGTGCGAGGGTAGCGAGCACGTCCAAAGTGATCATCGTAAATTCTTCGAAGAAAGATATCCCTTCGGTTCAAGTCCCATCCTCCCCGCTCACCGTCATCACCAGCATCACTGGCTTCACTATCTGCTTTGCACAGGGGAACAACAAACAATCGGGTAGGACTTGTCAACGTCAAGGTTGATCACGCATGCTTTGTTTCTCGAGCTGCCTCCGGGAGAACTGGGAAAATGAAGAAGCAACGAATTGGCCCCGGAGGCAGAAAATTTGCGCGTAACAATTTTAAATTGAATTTTACGCGAATTGGTGAAGTTTTTATGTATGAGCACTGTTATCGGGAAATAGTCATTTTCCAAAATACTCAGTTTACGGTACAGAAGAATGAAATTAACATCGACACCAATGTGTAAGCTTACAGTAAAATAGCTGCAAACATTGGATAAATTTGAAATTGGGTCATTTCACAGTGTAGTGCAAATACTTTGAATCCAATTTTCTTTCGAATGTCATCAACCAGTATCGCTCAAAGGACAAGAAGCAATCCAGAAAACAAATACAGAAGAATCTCTGCTTTCGATATCAGTTCGATCGTTTTTATTGTCAATCTCGCAAAGCACAACAACGACGCCGGACAGAGATTTATTAGCGCGTCGAAAATTCCTCCGTCAAAAGATTGTGCCTTGCCTTCCAAATTCTCGGAATGGGTTAAGCTACCGGGCGCGCTGCAAACGAAACGAATTTTCCATCCTTCCGAGGGGACATCTGACTACATCAAATCTATTCACTGATGCTCGTAGTGAGAAAAAGGCACACTTAATTCCCACCAGATCATGGTCCCGCATCGCTGCACTGACCCGGGAAGTGACTCGAATTTATAGCGGCCCCGTAATTAATATATCACTCTCGAAAACTCAATCGCCCCATAGAGAAGCACGCGCTGCTCCCTCCCAAGTGGTCGATCATCCAGTATGATCTCGATTGGCACTGCAAGAATGGCACTGCGGAACGACCTCCAACCATCTCCAAGATCTTACGATGCCCCGCATGGAATTCGTGGAAAAACAGAATCACTAAGACCGTGGCGGAAGGAGAGGGAAAGCGTCCGCTAATCCGCTCTATGAAACGTTTCATTGTGATCACTGTTATTGCCGTTAGTGTAGAACTTGTATGGCGTCGTTTCAAAAAACCCCATAAGTCCAATTGATAACGTATCTTTCACTTGTTAAATATTCGTGAATCAGTTTGGAATACATACAATAATTCCCGCCTTTGGTGAAAAGCAAGACAAATCGTTGGACTTAACCAGCGTCCAAACCGAACGACCTAGCAGGGCAAGGAGGATTACTGTCTAGGTATGCTTAAATCTCCCGCTTAACGTATCAATCGATCAATTCACACATAAATCATACATTCGAAATCGATATATCTCAAACGTCTGCTGTACGGGAATCGCACGCTGCTTACCCGCGGGAACCCACGAGGGTCACCCCGTCCCGGCCAGGCGTTCAGCATACTGAAGCCCGGAGCTTTCTTTTCATGCTCAAAGTTCATGCACAATCTATCAAAACATAAACAGATAAATATTTTTTTCTCGCTTGCCTTCCTAGATCTATCTCGCGAGCTTGGTTGGCCCCACACCGCACCAGTCGCCTTTTACAATATGCTTATTGGCACTTGGCTGTATTTCTCCCAGTGCAGGGATATGCCACTCTCGAGCCGGACACGCCAGAAAGGGGGTGGACTCGCTGACGGGCCAGCAGCGCGAGAGTGTCTTAATCGTAATAAAAATATGACTCTGAACTGTGCGCGCAATGGCACATAATTTCAGTACGTATTTATTATTTGCTCTATCACTCTGTCTCTGTCTGTCTTTCTCTTCAGATCGTGACTAATAGATAAAATATTGATGAAATGAAGCCATGAAGAAATGGTGCTTGAGATGATTGAAAGCTTATCGGTCCGATTCACACACACACAAAACAACAACGTTCATGATGCCGGACACGTGGACGGTGATCTATGGCGAAATTTTGAAGTGTGCCCCGTACGACTTTTCAAGTGCCTCACCCTATGATCTATCAATTGAAGTAGTTTACTTTAGTTTCACATTGTTTGATCAATGTTCATTGGATTACTGTTAAAAATGTTTCAGGCTGATTATAAGAGTAGAACGTTTCTACATACTACCTTTCTTACTATCTCTTATTCATTATCATAAAATCTTAGGTTTTCTTATTTTCGAAAAACGTGGTGAAATGCGTTTTATCGAATTTTTGGTATGTGACCTATTTTATGATGCCAAAAACAAATATTTTTACCACTGCCAAAATTAGAGCATGCCAAAATAGAAATCTCCCTCACACAATTAGCTAAACTACAAACATTTTGGGAGGAAATTTAAACTTTCTTTTTTGGTTGACAATAAGTCACTTTACTTTTTTCTTTACGGGAAGAGTAAATGTTTAATGTGACAATCTTGAAAATCTTGATCTTAGACTAAAAATATCGACTAAGCGAGGGTGAGAGTCGAACTCACAGCTCTCAATCTCTAGTTGAGCGTGTTGTTTAACCAATTACACCACCAGGTCGTCTGATATATTACAGTCTAACATCAAATTTTGTTGCGTTATTGAACTTTGTGATTTTATCACGCATTTACATGCTCATCTCTCCTAGGCCGTGGCACCCCATGACGAGTTCAAGGTTCGCATTGTTTGAGCCAATCTTTGCATTGAAGTTGGATGTTCCCCATCGAGATTTTCTCAGCCACCCTGTTCAGTTCAGTTGTCTGTAGAAACTTCTCTCTCCTGAAGGTCGGCAGCATCTGTTGGCGCATTGCCCTGGATTGCCGTAAGGTTTCCAACCAGTGTTCTGAATCTGGCAACGATTATTCTCTCGTTTATCGGTTCCCACTTCATCAGGGCCGTGTATCAGGACAAGTGTAGGATTACAGAAGGATTCCAACTCCTCTTTCTCAAGTAGCATTTTCACCTCATATGGCAGAGTAGAGCAAGCAAAGCAAAGCCTAGATGCTACATTCCGTTATCGAAACTTGACCTTCTAACAGCCTCTCCCAACCGGGATCTGAACATACGACGACTGGCTTATTAGGCCAGCGTCATACCTCGAAGTCAACTGGGAGGGAGGGAGTAGAGCAAGACTTGCGAGGAATTCGCCAGCACCCGGCCAGCAGACCTCGCTCAGCCGCAGGATTTCAAGTTTCAACCGACCAGCTTCCCTTGCAAGTTGAGCCAGCTTGCCCTGCTGGGCAAGGGTCAGTATTAGAGTGTCCCAAAATAGCACTATGTCAGAAAACCCGGTGCTCACCCCTCAAATGATAGCTTGGGGTGGCACAACAAAACTTTTATATGGCGTTAACATTGGTTGATGCGATTTAGGGGTCGCACATGTGAGTTTTATGAAAAAATGGCATTTCTTAGGAGTAAATTAAAAAAATTTTTTTTTAGAAATGTCAAAGTAGATGGAACAAGGTACTTAACTATTTTTTTCACAATCATTGAGATCTGATACATTTATAGAAAAGTTATGGTTGCAAGTCTGGAGTCATATTTGGTTACGCAAATTTATTAAATTCGGGAAAATTTTGAAATTATCGAAATTTTATTTAAATAAGTCTATTTAAAACAGGGTATCGAACAGTGTCTCAGAGAAACGTAGCTATACTGCATAGATAAAAAATTTTATGACGAACAACTTTGCCAAAAAAAGTTTGGACGTATATACGAATCTTGCTGAGATATGTATTTACGATTTTATGAAGACGGAACAATACACATTTCTTTAATTTTCAAATTTTAGCAGTTTTATGTGAAAGTTTTTGTGCAAGATATGGAGATATGGATATCGAGGCCCGTTGGACAGCTGTTAAAAATAATAAGCTGTGTCGCAAATGTCTCTCAAAGCATTCCGGAGCGTACACGGTGAGGTAAGCTTGCGGTAAAAATGGCAGCTCTTACATGCACCATAAATTGTTACACGACGATTCTAGATTCCCGCGATATCTAAATCCTAAATCCGCTGACGAACTGACATGACACTTAGAAAAAATCCTTTAAAAGCCATCGTCCTGCACATTTTGCTTGCACACTAGCACCCACTGTCATGCATGTTACGGAGTAGCTTGTATTTGCAGGGTTTTATGATGTAGGGTTTTGTACATTTGAATCGTTTTATACTGAAAACTCAAAGTAACACTCGCGCGCCGCGGTGTGGCCATGTTGCGAAACATGCTTTTTTGAAAAATGGGTGGTTTTTTATTGGACGATGGAATTATCGCGAGTGTCTCGTCTGTTTGTCTGTGCCTCAACCGCTATGGAGATCGGCTATGAAAGCTGTCACGTAAGCAACGTTGGTAGAGTGTTGTTTAGATACATTGCAGTACTGATTTACGGACGCGGCACTATGGTCGAAAAAGCCAAAATTCCAGACAAAAATCAATATCTCGAAAACCATTGGCTCTACATATTTCATGTATTCAGAAGATTTTGTTTAGAAAAAAAGACCTATCTTTTGGTATAATTAGTCATTAGGGTGGTCCACTTTTACTCGTTTTAAAAATTTTAACTTTTTTGTCTTGCGATATAGAGCAATACTTTCTACTACAAAGTTGTAAATAATTTATTTTGCAGAAACTTTGCTGAAGAAACCAAATTTGTATCTCATCTGTGTATCACTATACAACGAATTTTCTAGATTAAGTCAGGATGGATCTTGAAAAAGCAGTTTTTTTGCTCTAACTTTTTTATTTGAAAACCAATTTGAAAACTTTGTTCGGATGACTTTTAGAACGTAAAATGATGCATTTTTTAAAACTTCTAGATAGTTGCTATCTATTGTCTGAAGGAAGATATAGAAGTTTTCGATTCAAAATATTATAGTTTTCCACGGCGTCTCACACTTCCGTTGGCACATATTTTCGAAAACGGAATGAATGGTCTAAAAGTACGTATCTGGATCTACAAAATCCATGTAATGGCATTTTTCCAGACTTCTCCTATTCTGAGAAAAACGCATTTGAAAAGTTAGTATTTTTCCATATTCAGCCTCCGGTTGTCCAACGGTTCACCAATATCTACGATCCGCAGGGCCTGGGGAAAAGTTGGGTTCGAATTCGGTTATAATTGACTCCCATTATAGCTTGTTTTGTTCCATGGACCCGTAAACGTTGCTTCAAAGGCCATCCCTTACCTGTTTTTTCGCTCTGCAGACACTATAAGCACGTTTGTTTCATTACTTTCTTCTACCGTCCCCTCCATCTATTGTAAAAAAAACTACCGTTATAAATATCGCAGGTAAGTTAGAAAACGACGCTTTAAAACCTTTTTATTAAAAAGTAATATTGGGGGTACTTTTAAAGAAATGGACAAACGCGAATTGTTTTCTTTGTGAAAAAATACGCAAGGAAACTCCGTCGAAAAAATCCGAAAAGTATGTGATGAAGTTTTCAAAGCATACAGTGTCGTAAAGAAGGACATGCCGGTGAAAAAATTGTTCAATTATAAGGGATACATGCATTTTTGTTCAAGAAGAATTATTTGAAGTATTAACAAAGCTCAACATAAGTTTTTAAGTACAATGAGGAATATTTCAACGCACCATTACTAATTCCTGGATAAAGTTTTGAAAATATTGCAACAATATCGAATGATTATGATGTCCCGACTACTTCATCGTTTGATACCGCATTCTCATTAAATAAGTCTCATCGAGATACAAAAATTAATTTTATTTTATGCTGTGGACAAAATGCAGCCCGATTTTTTTTGTATTGATAGGTCATCCTAAAAACATTTGGCCGACTTGAGTGCTGAGAGAATGCGTAAAATTTCTCGTTATCAAGCCGTAGAAGTAAGCAACTATGAGCTTATTCTGCTAGAATCAGTCTGCAAGGCGGCAAGCAAAATAGAAATACTTGTCTATACAAAATATTAAAAAAATTATAGCAAATTCCAAAAACCTTGAAAACATTTTAGAATACCTCGAATTTATGTTAGTTTTCTTTCTAAAAAGATCAGAAGGTTTTTAAATAAGAAAACACGCGATAGATCTACACGCTTAACGGGAAACTAGCAGTCATTAACTTTTCGTCGGAAAGCCCAATTCCAGGAGCAGTTTTTGGGCCCAAAAGCGGGATTCTGTTTACAAAAATGTAAATCCTGCGTTCTTTTTGCCAATCTGCACACCCAATATATTCGGTGAACAGAACAAAACACATGAACAGATTTTTTGTTTCAAACAAAAAACTGCTTTTGAAATTGGCAGAATCGATGACGACTACCGCCTTAAACAAAACTACGCAAGCGCAACACTTCAGTCCAGAGATGTAGAAATACTCTTTTTTTTATAACTACTGTTTTTCATAACGATAGTTTTTTTTTACAATAGATGGAGGGGACGGTAGAAGAAAGTAATGAAACAAACGTGCTTATAGTGTCTGCAGAGCGAAAAAACAGGTAAGGGATGGCTCTTGAAGCAACGTTTACGGGTCCATGGAACAAAACAAGCTATAATGGGAGTCAATTATAACAGAATTCGAACCCAACTTTTCCCCAGGCCCTGCGGATCGTAGATATTGGTGAACCGTTGGACAACCGGAGGCTGAATATGGAAAAATACTAACTTTTCAAATGCGTTTTTCTCAGAATAGGAGAAGTCTGGAAAAATGCCATTACATGGATTTTGTAGATCCAGATACGTACTTTTAGACCATTCATTCCGTTTTCGAAAATATGTGCCAACGGAAGTGTGAGACGCCGTGGAAAACTATAATATTTTGAATCGAAAACTTCTATATCTTCCTTCAGACAATAGATAGCAACTATCTAGAAGTTTTAAAAAATGCATCATTTTACGTTCTAAAAGTCATCCGAACAAAGTTTTCAAATTGGTTTTCAAATAAAAAAGTTAGAGCAAAAAAACTGCTTTTTCAAGATCCATCCTGACTTAATCTAGAAAATTCGTTGTATAGTGATACACAGATGAGATACAAATTTGGTTTCTTCAGCAAAGTTTCTGCAAAATAAATTATTTACAACTTTGTAGTAGAAAGTATTGCTCTATATCGCAAGACAAAAAAGTTAAAATTTTTAAAACGAGTAAAAGTGGACCACCCTAATGACTAATTATACCAAAAGATAGGTCTTTTTTTCTAAACAAAATCTTCTGAATACATGAAATATGTAGAGCCAATGGTTTTCGAGATATTGATTTTTGTCTGGAATTTTGGCTTTTTCGACCATAGTGCGCGGGAGCTCTGTTCTTACATACGCCTTCTTGGATGATGGTTCTTCAGTCACGCTGATGGAACATGACCTTTTGAAAGAGTTAGATCTCAATGGAGAATCTTATCCACTGGGCTTAGGGAGGACAGCCGACATCAACGGCAAGAAGCAGAATCCGTGAAACTAGCGCTGGAATCCTCAGGAATACATGACGCGAAAACGTATTGGATCCCAAAGGTGCATACGGTTGAAAGTCTCGCTTTACCTCGACAGACTCTTAAGATGGATGAATTAACACTTAAATGTAATCATCTAAGAGTGCTGCCGGGTGATTCATACCACAATGTTCGGCGTAGACTCCTCATAGAAATAGATAACTGTCATCTGGGACATGCTTTGGATAGCAGAGAAGGCGCAAAACATGAGCCAACAGCTACTAGAACCCGTCTGGGATGGACAACATTCGGGCCTTGTTCGGCATCTCCAGAAGGAGCAGTTTGAGAAGTGGCAGACGTGGTAACGCGTTCTTCCGCAAGTGGAATCGGTCAGCGTACCAAGAGGTTATCAGATAAGGACGAGCATACGTGAGCAGACTGTGGTCCAGCAGCATGTATTCGTAGATGCGTAGATCGTTATACAGGCACATAAACTGAAGTATGTGCAAAAATATTTCTTGACGGATTCACGAAATATCCTCTGTTGGCTGAATTCCGACCATCGGAAATTAAACCAGTTCGTTGCGGTGCAGATCAGTGAAATGCTGGAATTGACGGAGACTCCCGATTGGAACTGGATGTCGACAAAGGTTAACGTCGTTGACGATGCAACGCAATGGCAGACGCTGCCGGATCTCACTCCTACCAGCCGCTGGTTCCGTGGTCCTGAATTCCTGTGGGGACCAACAAAAGGATGGCCTGCCGCCGAGTTCAAATTCGAACACACCGCAGAGGAGAAGCGGCCACATGTACTGCACCATTCTGTGAAACGCGCCCTATTCGCGCTGGGAAGATTTCTCGAAGTGGAAGCGACTACTACGACATGTAGCCTTCGTTCAACGATTTCCGTCAAATCTACACCGGAAGTTGTCGAAGGAGTCCACCGTTACTGGACCTCTAACACAAAATGAACTTTAGAAGGCGCAGTTAGCTATCCTCAAATCGATGCAAGAAACAGAGTTTGCTAAAGAGACAACCCTACTACAGAACCCGAAGCCATTGCCGCGGAAGAACGTTTTACCGAAGAGTAGTTCGCTATACAAACTTACTCCATTCATCGGTGGAGATGGATTATTGCGAATGAAAGGTCGCATAGACGAATGTGCTTATGTGGACGAGTGTACAAAACATCCAATCCTGCTGCCTAAGCGGCATCCGGCCACAGACCTTATTATTGCCAATATTCACCAGAAGTTCTGCCACCTGAATCACCAGACAACGCTTAACAAGGTCCGATTTTAGGTTCCAGGACTGAAATCGACCTCCAAGCGCGGTCGAGAACGATGCCAACTCTGTAAGATTCGACGAGCAAAGCCGGAAGCCCCAGAGATGTATGGTCTACCGTCCGAGCGATTACAAGCATTCTATCGTCCATTCTCCTGCGTCAGCATCGACTATTTTGGGCCAATGCACGTGGTCCTTGGTAGGAGAACCGAAAAACGATGGGGCGTATTTGTGACCTGTTTAACTGTACGAGCCGTACATCTCGAAGTCGCGCACAGTCTTACCACCGACTCGTGCATCCTCGCCATCCGAAACTACATCACCAGGAGAGGTATGCCGGCGCACATAGTTAGCAATCGCGGCACCTACTTTATCGGAGCCGGTTACGAAATGGTCGTTCAATCCGCCCGCATCACGTCATTTTGGCGGAGTCTGGGAACGCCTCGTTCAATCCGTGAAGAAAGTCACTCGCACACCCACTGACGAAATACTGAAGAACACACTCACTGAAATCGAGCTTATTATTAACTCCCGACCTCTGACAGAATTACCACTAAACAATGAGTTTTCTCAAGCGCTCCCACCGAATGACCTCCTGATGGGGTCGTCAGACGGTTCTAATGCCCCGATCGCATACGACGACAGCAGCTACGCCTTGAAGCACACCTGGAAGATGTCCCAGGTATATGCCAACCGATTTTAGCGTCGGTGGATAGCTGAGTCCCTGCCCACACTCACACGGAGGACAAAGTGGTTCAACCGAACCAAACCGATCACTGCAGGAGACATTGTCGTTATTGTAGATGAACTCTCTGCCAAGGAACTGTTGTCCGTAGGGTCCAGTCCGCTCCAAAGACGGACAGGTGTGACGCGCAGTTGTGCATACTGAACATGGAGTATTCGAAAGACCAGCGGTGAAGCTAGCAGTGTAAGACGTCGGTGCAAATTTACGTACATCGTCGGACTCTTGACCTCGAAGTACCGGAGGGACTGTCACAATCTTTCGTTGCGACGCACCTTCGTCAACATTACGTTGAAGCCGTAATTCTTCCTTAACGTCAGCTAACCCGTGGAATCCAGCTGAAGCAGAATAAATGACAGGCCAGAAGTAAATAAAAAAGAGCGTTTCGATAGCGAGAAAGAAGTGAACCTTAAAACTAGTAAAAGTACTGCTTTGCTTTGCTTAGCTTGGCAAAGACTATTAATATTTTTTTGAAACGATGGTTCTACAATTGATGAAGGGACGGTAGGGGAAAGAAATGAAAATTTTTGGTGAAGAAGGGGAAGAGCGGAAAGGAAAGGGGGGAGGATATTGGTAGCTACGCTTGACAAGTAGTCATTTTGACTCTTACCTTTTGTCCAATGCTGGTAGGTGTATGAGTCGAACCAAGCTATAATCTGAGATTATAACCGGATTTGAACCCACAACACCCGCCAGGGCATGTGGTTCGCTGGTACTTGTACCTTTGAACCATAGAGGCGCTGGACAAAAGGAGACCGCAAAATTCACTTACCAAGATAGCGACGCGTTTGGTTGGGTTATCTACACATATTGTGCCTCTTCCTACATCAATTGCAGATTACCACCGAGCGAGAAGTTTAAATCTAACTGGTTTTTACTGGCAGGACGACGACACTATGACACTATGTAATCTGTAATTGATGTAGGAAGAGGCACAATATGTGTCGATAACCCAACCAAACGCGTCGCTATCTTGGTAAGTGGATTTTGCGGTCTCCTTTTGTCCAGCGCCTCTATGATTCAAAGGTACAAGTACCAGCACAGTTGTGTGCAGTTCTTCGATGAACACCTCAATGGCGAAGTCGCAGAAGGAGGCGGAACGGAAATTAACCTAGGAGCGCCCATGGAAGATAGTAATGTCCTAGCACCTGATCTCCAAGAAGTCAAACGAGAAACCGGGCTGCTGAAGACCAATAAAGCCGCTGGGAAGGACCGCCTACCGGCAGAGCTTTATAAACATGGCGGAGAAACGCTAGCAAAGGCTCTACACTGGGTTATTTTGAGGATTTGGGAGGAGGAAAAGCTACCGGAGGAATGGATGGGAGGAGTGGTTTGTCCCATATACAAAAAGGGTGATTGGCTAGACTGCTGCAACTATCGTGGTATTACGCTTGTAAACGCCGCCTACAAGGTACTCTTCCAGATCCTGTTACGCCGGCTGTCACCGATAGCACAAGGTTTCGTAGGGAATTATCAGGCGGGTTTCATGGGGGCTCGCGCAACTACGGACCAAATTTTTACTATCCGACAGATCTTGCAGAAATGTCGGGAGTACAACGTGCCCACGCATCACATCTTTATTGATTTCAAAGCAGCATACGATACAGTCGATCGAGACAAGCTATGGCAGATAATGCACGAACACGGTTTTCCGGACAAACTGACCCGACTGATCAGCGCTACATTGGATCGAGTGATGTGTTTCGTACGCATCTCTGGGACAATCTCCTCGAGTCCCTTCGAGACGCGACGAGGGTTGAGACAAGGTGACGGTCTATCCTGCATGCTGTTCAATATCGCTCTTGAGGGGGTGATCCGACGACCGGGCATCGAAACGAGAGGCACGATTTTTACCAAGAGTAGCCAACTTCTAGGCTTTGCAGATGACTTCGATGACTTTGCCAGGAACTTTGCGACGGCGGAGGCAATCTACGCCAGACTGAAAGCGGAGTCTAGGAGAATTGGGCTAAAAATAAATGCGTCGAAGACCAAATACATAAAAGGAAGAGGCTCAAAGGAAACAAATGCGCGCCTCCCACGGACGGTAACCGTTGACGGCGACGAACTAGAAGTGGTAGAGGAGTTCGTGTATTTGGGATCGCTGGTGACCGCGGACAACAACACTAGTAAGAAGATCCAGCGGCGCATCCATGCGGGAAATCGGGCCTACTTTGCCTTTCGTAAAACGCTACGATCAGGAAGCATACGCCGCCGCACGAAGCTAACAATGTACAAAACCATTATTAGACTGGTAGTTCTTTATGGACTTGAAGCCGTGACGCTGCTTACGAAGGACATACGCGCTCTTGCCGTGTTTGAGCGGAAAGTGCTGCGGACGATATCTGGCGGAGTACAAACTGAAAGCGGAGAGTGGCGGAGGCGTATGAATCACGAGCTACAGACACTGCTTGGGGAGACTCCCATCGTACATCTAGCGAAAGTTAGCAGGCTACGGTGGGCCGGACATGTCGTAAGGATGCCGGACGACAGTGCGACGAAAATAATCCTCTTCAACAAACCCACCGGCACCAGGAACAGGGGGGCCCAACGTGCACGATGGCTCGACCAGGTCGAAGGCGATTTGCGACTTCTGAGACGACTAGGAAATTGGCGACGAGTGGCCCAAGACCGAGTTGAATGGAGACGAGTGCTAGAAACAGCACGAGCCACCCCGGCTCTATGCTGCTGAAGAAGAAGAAGTTGTGTGCATCATAAAGGTTGAAATAGTAATGAATGACCAGCCCACATATTATAGTATTGAATATGATTATGCGTAGCTTGACATGTTTCAATAATCTTACTTTAACTAGCTTGTGGCCTTTAAAAGAGCCATTGGTTACAAATAACATTAAAGCCAAAGCACGTTCATCGTACATATGACGTGCCATTCGAATGTCCTTCTCTTTTGACATAAATGGCAACAGGCACGTAAGTTAGCGGCGTCAATTCACTGTCTTTTGCTCCGAGAAGGTTTTACTAGTTTACTTTCACATGTCGCAAAAATGCCTCTTTCTTTGTATGAGAGTCCATATCCTCCTACCACAGGGGTGAGAGGTCTCAAGCCCTCATAAAATAAATGCATGCCTCCAAACACCCCCACATGCCAAATTTGGTTCCATTTGCTTGATTAGTTCTAGAGTTATGAGGAAATTTGTATTTCATTTGTATGGGAGCCCCCCTCTTAGAAGGGGAAGGAGTTTCAGTACACTATAGAAAAAAATCTTACCTCCAAAAACCCCACATGCTAAATTAGGTTCCTTTTGCATGATTAGTTCTCGAGTTTTGAGGACATTCGTGCTTCATTTGTATATGAGACCCCCCCCCTCCTCTTACGCCCTCCATAAAATTGCTCTCTTATCCCCTCCATAAAATTGCTTTTCTATTTTCGTTTTCACAAAGTGCTAACCAGTTCCATATAGTAAACAAAGACGTAGTCCTACGTCAAAATAATCAAGAGGAATTGAGCTAAACTAATTACAAATAACAAATTGAAGAAACGTAAGTGATACAAAAATTACTTTATTATGAAATCAAAACCAACAGTAAAACATAAAAGATATTGTATAATTACATGGAAATCTAATTGTTATATTATATACGATTGTGATTTTTGAACAGCGTCTATAACTGTAGTAAATAAAGAACCGGAACATCGTCTGTCTGTTGCGAGCGCAACACCGTGTTTCTGTGACTGTTAAGAAAATTAAATCACGTTTAAAGTTAAACTAATACAATTTCTGATCAACTACAAACTCAGACAAATGTTATGAGACACTCCTCGAATTTCTCAATGTAATACGTACTTGATGATGAAACGGCTATCCACCTTGCAGTAATTTCGTCATCAAAGGTGTTCTCTTACCCACGGTTACAGATTGCTTCCAAAAAGTCAGGCACGGGTACAAATCAAATTATAACTTCAGAGCATTTAATACAATATAGCGAATTATACTTAAATACAGATCTCGAAACATATATCGCAAAACTATAGTAATCATTCTAACTGTTGTTATATTTGTTTCTCTCTTTCTAGGTAAGTTTAACAACTCTACCGGCTAAAACAGCATTAATCGTGCAGGTTGGATTCATTCAAATAGTAAAGTTTTACCTATTTGCTTCAAATTCGACAGTTCGCGTCTGTCCTGTTTAGTGTATTTCAATAAAGCTTTAAGATTAATCGCAGTGCACTTTCCGGAGCGAACCAACAAATCACAATTCCGTACGTTCTCCAACCGAACGGAGCCGATGGAGCAAGAACAGTACCCGCGGAAGAAAACGTCCTCTACATCAAAATAATTGCGAGAAAAATCTCCCGTAAACCAACAAGAAAAACCTGCCAACCAGCAAACGATAACGAACGAGCAAACTTTCGCAAGTTTTCCCTCGCTTCCCTCGGGGTCTGCCGCTGTCGATGATCGCCGCCGCTCTGCTGCGTACGCGTATTCGTAAGTACCCACCTAGTTACGGAACGAGTGCACTTTTCCGCGTACGCGCCGCATTTAGTATGTGGGAAAGTTTCGCAGCTTCGACCTGCGTCGCTGACGCTCAACCGGCCGAAGCCAGTGCGAGTGATAACGCTCCACTGATACCGAGGGCACAGCGTTCGGCCAACCAACAACAGTAGTCGATTCCACCCCGCGAACCCGAACCCGAACCCGTTTGTTCCCAGGAGTCCTACGAGAACGGCACACAGAAGCCGGTTACTTCGTCAGCGCAAAGCTATTCCTTTCCCGCGGCTAGGGTGTAGTCGTCTGTAGTCGGTTTTCGTCGAAGAATGAACTATTGCGTTGAAAAGAAAGTTTTCTATAGGGCCGGCTACTCTAGCGTACAACTTGAGAACTCCTTGATAGTAAAGCCCGTGCTGGGCAGGTCGCTGATCCAGTTTGGCAACCACCGCCGAATGCTACCCGATGATGATGGTAATGGCCTGGAATGTCTGATCAGTTCCCGTATATACATATGTGCTCTCCTCCGGTCACCGGTGCTAAGCGACAAAGCGACGCGGTGGGTGGATGACGCACGGGACGGTTCCTCATCCAGGCAGCCCCCAGGCAGCGCGTACGATCTCGTAAATCTTGAAGACGAACGGCCGCAGACGCACAACGGCGCAACAATAAGAGAGGACATTCAAGACGGTAGCCGCGCTTCGAAATCGAACAACAATCGAATATCGTTCAGAATTTTAAATTAGTTTTTTGTCCCGTCCTGCTGTCCGCGCTCGGTACTTCATCGGTAGGAACTTCGAAAGTGCAATTTTCTTCGGCGGTCCTGGTCGTCCTCCTGTTCCCTTACCTGCCGCACCTCCTCCACCCTTTTAGCAAGAAGGCCAACTAACTTGAAAGGGTCTTTTGTTCCGTGGGCATTATTTGCTGCCGTTTGTGATTGTGCGGAAAATCTGTCTTTTGTCGTTAAGCGCGGGCTCCAAACGGGCAGTCGCCGATGATGCCGCCTTTGAATAATTTTAGATCGGTTCCTCTTCGTTGTTCACGGGCTTTACGGTGACGCTATCGGACAGAATACAGTGTTGATGCTGAATATCGTATGCGGTTTGATTGCTTACAGAGAGTTTTAAATTGTTGAATTTTCAATCAATCCTATCAAGTTATAGAAGACCGACCAATAGTTTGAATAGGTGAGAATAAATCAATACTCGAGTGGAAAAAAATCAAATTACTTTTATATTTGAGACGTTCTAAGACGCTTAAAAAAATTTGCGCTGTAAAAGCATTATTTGAGACAGACGTCAAAATAATGCAATGCCCAAAAAGAAAACAAATCCTTTCGTAAAAATTCAAATCTAACAATGTTCATACTCACTGAAAACTAACCGCTTTTCACCCCACGGCAAACTTTCTCTTTTCAACCCACAAATACGGTATTTTTCCCACCCCATGCGACCCTGACCCTGAACTTCCGCTGTACATCCCTGCCGGGAGAAAGCACCGGTCCCGAAATTATTTCCCAAACTACTGCTTCACCCAATGCTGATCCCTTGGTAGCAAACTATTCTTTCCGCAAACCTGAAAATACCTTTAAAATCGAGCACTTCCGGTAATGGCATCTTGCACCAACCACAACCATCGACCGTCGGAAAGTACAGTCAGCTGATGGCTGCCAACGCCAACCTTGGTCCGTCCATCTTCGAGAGAAGGAAGGATGTTTAAAGCATTCACTAAAGCTATGCGGCTACTGCCGTCAGAGTATGCTTCCCTGGTACAGTCTTATTAATGCAAATTTTCCTGTGCTGGAGCTCGGCCCCGAGAATGGTTGGTTCTCCTTCCGACTTCTAAATACCGACATTCCAGCGAGTGGTTAGCTGATAACAGCGCGTCACCAGCTGTTGCTTTTATTCACGGAAGATGGCTCGTCACCGAAGAAAATATATTATCTAGGAGGAAACAGCGTCTCTCGAAAGGATGGCATTTCTCAACGAGTAACGAGAGTAAAAGTGGGAAACTTATTTACAACAACGGGAGGACGAGTTGCTACAGAGTGCGCATGTGCGTAGATTATCTGATATCAGTTGGAAAAATCTAATGTTGTGGGGATTACAGTAGGAAAATTCATTCTACTGCTCTATCATAATAATGCCTAGAGTTTTGTAAAAACTCAAAGAAAAAGAGTCTTTCCTACTATTTAAATAAAATCAAAATATAATTTAGATTACTAAAAACTTTTATTTATTGTAGCCTAAAACCACTTTCCACCCACCATGCTACTGCTTGACCGGCAGCCAGTGTTTAGGTGTTCTTTTTTCGCGCTAGTAGTATTGGTGACCATCCTTCGGTCAATCGCCGCTGACTGACCGCCACAGTAGCCCACCTTCGAAGGTCAAACTTTTCCTACGTCGGGTTCTTACGTCCTGTTCGATCACTCATTACTCAAGCTCCGGTAATGAAAAACTTCGACACAAATTTTAGGGAAAACTTCAGCTGCTTCAACAGCTAAGAGAAATTTCTCTTTCAAATCAGCTGCTGAGGGGTTTTCAGAAAAATCGACTATTTGTTCGCGTCCCGCCCCGCCCCGGTTCAGTAATAATATTACGCAAATGCACAACTCATTTTTTCTTTCGCTTAGTTACCGCTGATTTTGGGGAACATGCGCCAAATCTTAATTCCCCTGTCAAATATTAGAAGAGCATCGGCTCCCGAACTGGAGGTTTCACTTCCAAGCTAGCATGTTGGCCTATTCCGGCATTCCAATTTTTGCTTTCATGTTCTCTAAGGGATACCGCTCAAAATTTGCTTAACCTCGAGGGAATTCCTTTCGCTGAGTTATCGTTGTTACCACCACCAGAGTAGCTCTTTAAAACTGGTGGGCTCCACCATAGTGTTCCACTTCCGGTTTGCTGCTTGCTAGGGGTCTGCAGTTCTGGTAGTGAAATTCCGCTAAAGAAAAGCTCCAAACCGGAAGCAACAGGTTGTGGACGTCATCTATGTGACTGTACAGAAACGCACTACCGCCGCCGGAAATTTAGGGAGAAAGTGTGAAAGCGAAAGCGAAAGTGAACTGATAACAACACATAACGAAACCGAAAGATGTTGAGTTTTGGGCATTGACATGCAGCAAATGACGAGTGGGCTCTCCTGTGGCAGGCTGCTACCCTGGCCAAATTCTGATTAACATCCATGAAATGGGCAAGAATATAGACGGCTGTAGAACCTCTCGACGGGTGGGGTTCTAAGTTCTTGCATCCCAAGGATACTATGCTCTACTGATACTGTTCGGCATAGATTAATATGTAGTAAGCTACCTTATGGTCAAACTGGTGCAATTGGATTCTAAATATCAATATCATATTGAATAGTGCTTGGAAAAGTTTGCTTGTTTGCACTTTTGGAGCGGAATTACAGAAAATAATGTAATATGTCATCATTAAATTAACGCTATTTAAATAATAGTGCATGTATAATTACGTTATTCATTAGTTTTTTGTAACGTCCATAAGTCAAGCTGAACTACTGTAGCCTGCAGAAATACGACCAACTCAGTCCGCAATCCGTACCCCCGAATCTCTAGGCAAGTGGCGCCACCTCGTTAGAGGGCCACTTGCTAGGTGAAGGCTTGCCCAGTCAGAAACTCCGCCTCACGACGGGTCAGTTCAATAACTAGGGGGACCAAAGGGCAGACGCATACAACCAAAGGAGCTCACTCTACGGGTTTCAAGAAGCCTAAACCACAGAAACTCACTATGCGAAAATCCTGAATCCACACACTGACTCGTACCTTTCTCCTCACTGGCCCAAACTCTGAACAACCAGGTTACTGGCCAATGTCGGAACTCGGAGTGTGGGGACTGTATTACCAAGCAGTCCACTTGGAGTACCAAAAACAACACTAAAATTTGCGCGATTCGAGAGTCACCTTCGGAATATCTAAATTACACCAAATGACACTCCATAAAAAGACTATAGTTTAGGGAAACGCAAACTGAATTTAACATTTTTATTCTAAACTCTTACACACATTTAGTTATACCTAGGATTTTGAGCCACTCTACTCTTTCTGACTTGCGTGAGTGGAATCTGCCCTAAAGCTGCTCACTGGTTTGGGGATTGGCTAAGCTTTACGGTATCACCTGCGCAAGGTTTTTATGGTTTTATTTACGACGACCGCTCACAATTATCTCCATCCACGATATTGCAAAGCAGTAGAATGTTGCGCGATGAGCATCAAGCGCACATAAAAGGTACAGCAGCTGCAAAATGGGCGTATCTACAAAATGGCGTTCTAAACGTTCCGCAGCATAAGCCGACCAGGCTGATCAGCGGGCTTTTCTAAGCGGCGAAATCCGAAATCCGGCGGCTGGAAGCCGTTCGTGAAGTGTACGGTAGGAGGGTGGATGTGCTTTACTGGCGGTGTGGTCTATAGCTTTCGCCGAACGCTGGAATTTGAAAATGGAGCACAAAAAGCCGTCGAACGGCTGTTCAACGGTATTAGCCAAATTCCCTAAAAGCTTTTCTATCCATTTTACCTTTTACCCACCACACTGGTTAGCAAAGTCTCCACACGAACCTACCTAACTGCGCTATCTATTCCCTATAAACGAAACAACACTTAGTAAATTTAGCTAATCCTAAATGTCCCACTCTAAGACATAAACCTTTTCTAACACGAAACAACACAAGACACACACACCGGTTTCGTTCACAGATCAGTTGATCATGATCGAAGCGAAGTTGGGAAACTCCTCAGAACAAGCGAGATTTGGTTGGAACACGAATATTCTATAGCGAATTTCTGCGATCATACCAATCCGATCAAACATCTCTTTTTTTCTTTGGTTGCATGTATCTAACCATTTCATCCCTAGAGTTTATTGAGTTCTTCTAGAAGAAGAATCTGACCGGCAAGCTTCGTGCTTAGAGATTCCATCTAGCGTATCGCGAGTGAGAGGCTCTAAGATCCAAGATAGAGTAAAATTAGCAACTCGACTAACTTGTATGCAAGGAACCAATACATACGCATAACCAACTAACTATAATTTCTAGTGTCCCATGCTTTATTTGCTAACTTAACGAAGATACAGAAAAGGGCAAATCCAAATCTAATCAACCTGATTGCTACACTACTAATACAATTGTATTGCGAACATTGAATGATCACACTGTCATTACACATCTCGATAAACTGGTAAAAAGAATTTCAACGCTTCCAAAGTGGCAATTTCGCCACCGTAACATAGGCAGTGCCACAAAATTGGTAGCAGCATAACCTGAAATTATGAAATGTCGAAGGATGAATTTGCATGAAATGAAGAAATAATCGAAAGTGCAAGAAGTTACGTAAGAGTAAACCTGAATCAAAGATCAAAATATCGTTTGAAATTTTCGTTTGAAAGGAGTATGATAGATTTTGCATTATGATAATGGTCGGTCACATGTTGCTACACCATTCAGTAATAGTTAGAGACTAGTTGCAGAGATGTTTGACCGCTTCAGCCACGTTTACCGAACTTGCCGTTGAACCAAATTTATGTTGATCCATGCTCTGCTTCTGAGAACGATATCTAAAGCTAGTTTTTTTCGTTCTTGAGTGCGAATGACGAAATTTACATCAACATTAACGCATACATTTTTTCAGACGGTTGCGACCACTATCACTTTTAAGCAATAGTAACTCTCTTGGGATAAGAGATGGCGCTAGTAGAACCGTCCTTTGCTATGTATATGCGAACCATCTACATATCTACAATGCTTAGTCTTGAGTTCTGTAGTCTTCGTTGAAATTAATGCTTGACAGAATCAGAGAATATTCTTGAGCATCAGCCCATCGCCCAGTTGCTCTTCACCTTTTCATTAAGCCCCTCTAAACTCACAAGTCGGCTACAACCTAGTCGAGCCATCAAGCAGGGTGGACCTGTCTATTTATTTTGCATAACGGTTCTTGAAGTAAACGGTTTTCACCGAATAGCAGTCGTCGTCGGGAAGGGCACATCTGTGCTTTCAGCTATTTCCTCCACCAATCGTTTAATCTAGTGATGGCCGAACTGCGGCCCACGGGCCGCATATGGTTCTTCATGATGATTCGTGTGGCCCGCGGACTGATGGCAGACTAATGAATAATTTTTTTGATGACACAGGGGTAACTCAGTTTAATCGTAGTACCTCGTGCATATTGTAAATCTTATTGCTTTCCAGTTTCAATCTTGTAGTGATTCCTAGAAATCGACTTTTGTTGCCGCCTATTTTACATTTTGCTATGCGCAAAAATGGTCAGAAGTCATTGCGGCCCGCAGACTCATGGGGCAATCTGATTTGGCCCGCACAACGCCTATTCCTGATGGGCACCACTGGTTTAATTCATAATTGAGCTCATGGAACCCTTTATCCAGCGCCACGAACTCCGCTTCGGTCAAACTTAATGCGACAAAACTCTGTTTGCAATTGGTCCAACTCCGAACATGACGCGGATGTGGAGTTCGACTTTCTGTCGCGAAAATCACCAATGTCTAATCCCTCGGTCGATATATCTAGCTGTAGTTTGTAGTCACTGGTAGAGCATGATCCTTTTGGCTTCTGCCCAATCGTAGGTGGGTGTTATTATAAGCACCATTGTTATTCGCAGAGGGATTCCGGATCAGTGAGGAACACCGGTCCATTATGAAATCAACATGTCCATTCCTATCAACACACGCCAGTGACACGGGTGGCATTAGAGCGTACCATCAGAATGTGCGAGGTCTAAGGACTAAAGTAGACGCCCTGTTCCTTGCATCTAATGACTGCAGCTATGATCTAATCATGTTAACTGAAACCGGATTAGATGGCTGCATCAATTCCTTTCAGCTGTTTGGATCCGCCTTCAACGTTTATCGATGTGATCGAGCTCAAAGAATAGTCACAAAAGCCCTTTTGGTGGCGTATTGATTGCCGTTGCCCAACAATTTCCTAGTTCGATGGTCAATCTAAACCATGGAAGTTGTCTCGAACAAGTCTGCGTTTCTCCTGTTATCAGAGGCACGAAGTTTTTGCTTGTAGCAGTGTACATCCCTCCCGATAGAAGCAAGGTAGTCAGGTTCATAGATGAGCATATCCTCTCGATTCGCAAGTTACGTGAGAAAGAGGTTTTTGACCACAGAGTTTTGATTTGCGGTGACTACAACCAACCGCAAATTTCCTGGTTTAATGGGGAGGATGGAGTACAATACAACAATTCCATCATGCTCCTACTGACTTGGTCCCGATGATATTCCAGCTATTATTCTCTGTCGCTGCGCTACTGCTCTTGCCCTGCCCTTCAGTCGGATTTTGAACAAATCGTTTGAGCAGCAGACTGACTTAGTGGTTGAGCTCATATCTTACAGACCGTACTTTACGTGTCAAGCTGAATTCGACAGTTTCACGTGAATTTTATAATACTTCTGGTGTCCCACAAGGTAGTAACTTGGGCCTTTGCTTTTCGCCTTGTATGTTAACGATATTTCTATTCTGCTGAATTCCGGACGCGTATTGGTATATGCCGATGATCTAAAGATCTATGTAGTGGTGAAATCTATTGATGATTGCCACCGACTGCAAACACTGCTGAACATCTTCGTTGATTGGTGTAACAGAAACAAGCTACTATAACAATAAGCAATGCCAAATGTGTTGCTATATCATTTCATCGTTGCAATGTGCCTATCTCATTTGACACATTCCAGCGTGTTCCGTAACAACGGGGACCCGAGTTTCATTGACGGTTGTGACTAAGTTATTAAACAAGTTTCAAATTATGTCTATTAAATGTACTTTCTAACGTAGTACTTACTTTTTGATTTAGATTGTTATTAAGGTAGGTATAACAAGTTACGTTTCCTAACGTTTTCTTCATTCTGTGCGTTTTCTTTGTAGTTTAATAATCACTGGTTTATATCCAATATAATATGAGTTGAAATATGCAGTTTTAAATACCGATTTCTTGGTGTACAAGTGCGTGGAATGTGTCATTTGACTATCACATAAACGGAGTTGTTCTAGAACGCGTCGATCAGATTAATGATCTTGGAGTTCTGTTGGATTCTAAGCTCACGTTCAACCAACAATATCCTACTGTCATCTCAAGAGCTTCGCAGCAACTAGGATTCATCACAAAAATCGCTCGTGACTTTAAAGATCCGCATTGCTTGAAAGCAATGTACTGCGCATTAGTACGACAAATACTTGAGAACGCCTGTATCTTCGGGAATCCCCATAACTTGTGCTGGACAGCTAGAATAGTACGTGTGCAACAAAGATTTGTCCGTATCGCTATAAAACATTTACCGTGGCGTCTACCTAATAATCTTCCCCGCAACGAAGACAGTTGCCAGCTTTTAGACTTGGATACGCTAGGAGTCGACGGAAGAATCAACAAGCGACTTTTGTAGCTTACTTACTTACTTTAGTGGCAACGGTCCGTTACCGATCCTGCGCCGAACGAATTATGGTCCTCCAGTACCGTCGGTCCTGGGCTGCCGTTCTCCAATCCCCACGAACACCAGCTGAACGTGCATCGTCTTCGACAGCACACACCCACCGGGTGCGGGGTCTGCCTCGGAGTCTACGGCCTCTTCCTGGTTCTCTGCTGAAAATAGTTTTGGCTACCCTTTCGTCGGGCATTCTGGCCACGTGTCCAGCCCACCGCAGCCTGCCACATTGCACTACCTTCACTATATCAGCATATTTGTATACTTGGTACAGCTTGTGATTCATGCGTCTGCACCACACTCCATTTTCCATTTTGCCACCAAGTATAGCAAAATTTTACGCTCAAAAACCCCAAGCACTCGCCGATCAGCTTCCTTTAGCGTCCATGATTCGTGTCCGTAAAGGGCCACCGTGAGGATTAGTGTTCTGTAGAGCGCCAGTTTTGTGCGAATTTGCAAACTACGGGACTTCAGCTGGCTACGTAATCCGTAGAAAGTCCGATTCGCGGCTGCAACTCGTCGTTTCACTTCGCGGCTTACATCGTTGCCACATGTCACATGTACCTTGTGTACCAAGGTATATAAATTCCTCCACTACTTCATATCGTTCCCCATCTAACTCCACCTCGGCACCAACACCACTTGAGCTCCCTACGTTCCCTACCAGCAACCATGTACTTCGTTTTGGCGGTATTAATGGTAAGTCCCAATCTCGCAGCTTCCCTTTTAAAGGGCCTGAAGGCCTCTTCCACTGCTCTACGGTTGATTCCGATGATATCGACGTCATCCTCAAAACCAAGAAGCATGTGAGATTTCGTGATGATAGTTCCATTCCTTTCCACGTTTGCTCTTCGTAATGCACCTTCCAAGGCAATGTTGAATAGCAAGTTAGAGAGTGCATCCCCTTGCTTCAGTCCATCCAACGTCACGAAAGCAGCTGAGGTCTCACCCGCTATTCTAACGCATGATTTGGATCCGTCCAGCGTCGCACGAATCAGCGTAACTAGTTTCGTCGGAAAACCATGTTCTAGCATTATCTGCCACAGCTCATTTCGTTTAACTGAATCGTACTCCGCTTTAAAGTCCACAAACAGATGGCGTGTCTGCAAGTTGTACTCCCGGAACTTGTCTAGCAACTGGCGCAGGGTAAACATCTGATCCGTCGTGGAGCGACCCTCACGGAAACCAACTTGGTACTCGCCGACGAAGGACTCCGCTAACGGTCTCAGTCTGCAGAACAGGATACGGGAAAGCACCTTGTAGGCAGAATTGAGCAATGTAATTCCTCGATAGTTTTTACACTCCATTCGATGTCCCTTTTTGAAAATTGGACAAATGAGGCCATCCAACCACTCCTCTGGCATTTGTTCTTCCAACCAGATCCTGACAATGATCCGGTGGATTGATTCGTACAGCCGCTCGCTCCCCGCTTTTAGAAGTTCAACCGGGATACCGTACTTTCCAGCAGCCTTACCGTTTTTCAGCTCACTGATTGCCTTCTTACCCTCCTCCTGTGTTGGTGGCTCCACAGCTTGGCCATCGCTTACAATTCCTATCCTCTCCCTGCTGATCTCCGCATTTACCTCTCCATTCAATAGTGTCTGAAAGTGCTCCTTCCATCTGGCTGCTACCGCCGTTTTGTCGGTAAGCAGGTTGCCAGCACTATCATTGCACATCACAGGCATGGCAAAATTCCTGCATCTCACCGTTTTATAGAAACTCCGTGTGTCGTTGCTGGCGTATCGCTCCTCTGCGCCGGCGAGCACGTGCTCCTCGTACTCGCGTTTCTTTAGACTATGGATTCTTTTTTCCGCAGCTCTAGTCTCTCTGTATCTCTCTCTGTTTTGACGCGTTGCCGCAGTGAGCATGCGACTCCTGGCCTGGTTCTTTTCGTCTGTCACTCTCTGGCATTCGGCATCAAACCAGCTGTTACGCTGTCTTCCACGCGTCGTGCCTACCACCTCTCTCGCTACTGTTTGGATGGCACCATGGATGTTCCTCCACAGCCCATTTATATCTTCTTCTTCTACCTGCTGTTCTGCGATTCGCTGGTCAAGCTTCCTGGCGTACTCTACAGCCTTGCGCGAATCTTACTCACTACGGGATAGTGGTCAGAGTCGATTTTTGGTCCACGAAAAGACCGTACATCGATATCGTCCGAAAAGTGTCGACCGTCAATCAAGACATGATCGATCTGAGAGCTAGAGTCTCCATTTGGATGCCTCCAGGTGTGTTTCCGAACATTCAAACGTGGAAAGTAGGTGCTACCGATGGCCATCCCTCTGGCCGCGGATAAATTTATGAGCCACAGACCGTTATCATTGGTCGACAGATGCAGGCTATGTCTTCCAATAACTGGACGGAAGAATTCCTCCCTCCCGACCTGCGCGTTTGCATCTCCGATGATGATTTTCACGTCGTGTTTTGGGCACTCTCCATAGGTCCTCTCAAGCTTGTCGTAAAACTCGTCTTTAGCATCATCGGATTTATCATTTGTCGGTGCGTATAAGTTGATTAGGCTATAGTTGAAGAATTTGCCCTTAATCCTCAACACGCATATACGATCATCTACGGGCCTCCACCGGATAACTCGTTGCTTTTGTTTTCCCAACACTGCGAAACCGACTCCATGTTCTGCTTTCTTATCGCCACTGTAGTAGATGTGGTACTTGAAAAAAGTTCCTGCAATAGGGTCTATTGCATGGAACTCCCTTTCTCCGGAATTTGGCCACCGAACTTCCTGAATAGCAGCGATCTCCACTCCGAGTTGATGCAGCTCTCGAGCAAGCAAGCCAGCCCGTGCCGGTTCATGGAGAGTTCGGACATTCCAGGTACCAAGTTTCCAATCGTTATCCCTTAATCGTTTTCTTGTCCCTCGCCGTGTCCTATACCGATTGTTCCGTCCTGAATTTCTTTGTTCGTTGCTCGTGGTAATTGAGTTTTCGGTATACTACCTCACCGGGGTCGCGATACCTACATCCCGCTGATGGGTCTGCCATCTTAGGTATAGCTTGCGGGATACAGCATTTCATATTCAGCCGCCCGTTACGAGACAGACGCTGTGTGAGCCACCCCTCATCTGGAGAACAGGCGCTCTAGTTCGCACCTCCTAGCTTAGCTGCTTCAGTAAGTACATGAAGCATTTCCGGGCAAGGCCATCGACCGTCATCATTTGACTTAGATCTGCGTGGAGGCGCCAGGTAGGAGGTTGAAAGAGCCAGAGCTATGTTTGACGCTCCTTCCAGGTAACTCTCTCCATTTCATACCCGACTTTTGTAGCTAAGCTTCTCAATAATGAGCATGACGCCCCGGTTTTACTGTTTCGAACTGATTTTAGAGCTTCACGTAGACAGCTTCGTTCATCGCGTCTGCTTACACCTAGATTCCATCGGATCATGTATGGATTTTTTGAACCACTGACGTCATGCACTCGCACCTTCAAGCTAGTCGAAGACTTATTTGACTTCGGAAATGTTATCTCACGAGCTTTCAGTAGAAGAATAACAAGCTCCAGAAAGCTGCATTAGACTTAGTTTTAGATTTATTTTTCATGTAGATAATGTCAATTGTCAGATGGTTTGACCAATATACACTACAATACAATACAGTACAAAGGTAAGCTGAATAAGAAGAGCAGGGCTGCAAGCGACATGAATAAATACATCGCATAAGTTATTGAAATGTTCGATGTTCCAAGACAGACACGACAGACGACAGATACATTATTTACATTAATTAATCAACGGTTATTAGGCCATTACAAATACATATTTTATAAAATTTTTGTCCTTCCGATACTGGGCAACTAAAGTGGGGGGAGGGGGGCATAAAAAACAAAGAAATTTTTTTAGCTAGCAAAAAATTAAGCGCTTTAAACATTTTTAGCTAAAGTTTGAACGGAAAAACGAAATCTATTCTTGCTTTTCATATAGGTATACGTTATTATTTACCGTGCAAAAACCTATCAAAAGACAGACGAAATCGAAGGATCTTTTTTTGTTTTTGCTTTTTTTGTCGATTGTCGGAAATTCCATTGGAAATTTCCACTTTTGTTTCGTACTAGAAACTACCTACTCATTTTTTGAATTCTTTAGCCTGTATAACCCACAGACAAATGATTTCATACAACAATTTTTGGCTTGTATCACGCAATTTTTTTTGATTCTCGATTTTTCAAGTAAATCTTACAGAGGGTGGGGGGGGGGGTGTAAAAAAACTTCAATGAACTTTTACATTGAGGGCACTTATTTTTCTCTTAGCTAATTATACTATATTTCTCAGATCGTAAAGTGCAAAATTTCTGCCATTTTACTATTCATCTACCCAAATAGCAACCAACTCACTGTCATTTCATTCTCTCGGAAACCATAATTTGCTAATGCGGCATTCAAAGTACCAATTACTCTGCCAAACACTCATCTTTCTACCGTACCGTACCGTACCGGCTCTGCCCCGGCGGAGGTTTCCCCGGAAAATTGTTCCAACCGTTACGGCAACATCAAAGCCTTTCAGTAAAAGCGCACAAATCAAATAATCCTGAGGAATTTCATCAAAGCGAGCTGAGCACGTTTGATGTCCGTGCCGGGGAACAAGTGCGCAGAACGCCGACAGCTATTGCAAACGACCCAGCCCGACCGACCGGCAGACAGAACGATGCCATCGCAATTTCAATCATTTTCGGCAGCTCCATCTGCTGCTGCTGCTGCTGCTGCTGCTAGGTAGGTATGCACGCACCGTGGCGCACACACGTGGCACGAACAGTAGAATTGATAGCACTGTCATCGTCGTCGGTGCCAATTGCTCTACATTTTGGGGCTAGTGCCACGTGCAATCCTAGACATGCGCACTTTGAAATCGAGGGAAAATGCTCTAGCTGTTCGCTTGGTATGGTTTCCTGGTGGAGGGAATATCGGTAACCACGAATTGGATTGATAAAAAATTTCTTGCGTTTGGCATGTGGTTTTTTGAGCATTGTGGTGGCATCCCTTGATCTGGTTCAGATAGACAATAAAATAACTATTAAATTAGATTTATAGTAATTTTTTCCTAGAAGATTTTCATTGAATCAATAATAATAAACTAGCTTTTGATAATGTTTGTAGTATTGCTTATTGCAACTATAGACACGCGTTTAAGTTGTTGGTTACATGCTGGGTATCAAAGTTGTATTTATAATCGAAATTGATTTGAAAAAAAAAATGAATCAATGTAACTAAACTAAGATAGTTTATATACTAACCCAACCATGTATATAATGATCCAGTCTTTGCTAAATATCTATCGTTCGACACATTCGGCAGAATCCTGAAAAGGGATGGGACAGCAACTTATATACATACACCTCTATTCAAAATCTTGTCTAACCGTACTATCTGTTGGTCTTCAGACCGAATACGGTGAGTTTGAATATATACACCAAGAAGGAAAGGACGAAGTTTTATTTTCGGCCACTGTCGACCGAGAGTGGACCGAAGGAGGATATGGACGGAGGGTCAGACTAGAATCCCACAGAAAGTTAGTCCATGGAGGGGACCGTTTTCTTCACTTTATATACCGTGCATTTGGAGTAACCGGGTGCCAACCGTCGAATGTTTTTCAGATATTTCAACTGACAGCGGTAGTCGATAGGATGATTGTCAGATTTCGGATAAAGTGCTAGCTAGCACTGAAATACGTACTGATGGTCCTGTTTTCCTCATCCAAACCTTATTAATTTCACTATAATGAGATAATTTTAGAAGGCAATCACGCTGGATTTGTTGAATATGGTTTCCACTAATGATAATTATTTGCTACAAAATGTCCAAAAAACAAAAAAGAACAAAAAAAGCGTCCACTTTCGCGGGTATTTCCCTTCTCGAATGATAAAATAAAAGAAAGAGATACAAAAAATATCACATTATGTTTCTTAATCATGTTATCAGTATGCTGCGAAGCGGGCGTTGCTCGCTTCAAAGCTGGAATAAAACATCTTGAAAAAGTACCTTACAAAGGTTAGTAAGCTGTTTCAAAATAAATGACTCTACTAGCATTAATTCCATGCCCGGTTATTTGTTTTCATGTGTCGACGTTATATACTAATCCTTTACATCAGTAATTGACTTAGTCTTGAATTAGCCAATTTAGATTCAGAGATATTTCATTAATCTTCAAATTATTTTCATAAAAAACAAACTATTTGGAAAGATAGCACGAGCTCGAAAAAATTCATCATAAATTAGACAAATTCTGCCAACCGCGGTTTCAAATTCGATCGTGGGAGTCCCCGTGATTTGAATGACCGATCACTCGCCGTCGTCCCAGGCTCAATTGCTGTTACCGTGCCGCGGCATTGCCTTCATGGTGGATTAATTGAAAACCAAAAAGTGTGGTGGCGTTCCAGTCTTCTGCCCACGGAATCACGGTATTCGGCGCGGCCGCTGGGAATGTCGACCCTCCAGCATTTTGGTCGAACACAAGCTACTCGTATATGATTTTTGAAACTCAAACCGCTCGAACGTTGGAACAATATGACGTACGACCATCAGTGTCAGGTCGGGTCTAGTCTCCAACGAAAATAAATAATACAAGATTCATCTTCATTCATCTTTATTGCTAAGTTGTGGCTGAAGCACAACATCATCCGGCTGGCCTCACGAAAAAAAATCCCGTGCGATGACCGCTTCACTGAAAATCGCGTAGGGTGGCACATTTCGATTTCGAACACCGAAGCATCATTTGATTCAATCATGCATGTTCGGTTCGAGACGGACGACCAATACTATCCATTAACACCTTCGAGTAACTTTGGAACCAGCATTGGACCTCAATCGGTGATCAATCGATGCTCAAGAGGACACTACACAAGACGTCTTCTTCCTTCGTAGACACCGACAGCTGAAAAGCCACAGAAGTGCGCTTATTAACCCTTCGGTCAACAAGACCGAAAGGTATTACAAATGATACGAATAAATCACAATCAAATCTATTGGTATTTTCGAATCTGCGGATTATTTACAAGGTTATGAAACCCCTTATAACAAAAATCATTTCATTTAAAATCAACAAGCTCAATAGCTTCATCTAGCGTTGTATAAATCTCCATTCAACTGCTGCCAAAATCCGACAATTTCTCTGCCTGATATGCTAAATTGAAACAAATTCACATTATAATGACCGCAAATAGCCGTCGCGAGTTCATCCCACACCGTCGCGTCGGTCGGTCGGTCGAGCAGCCCCGGCAAACCAGAGAGCCTAGCCGTGAGTGAGGAAAACTTGATGTTTACACAGTGTTCCGCACTTAGTCCCGTGGTCACTTGAAACAGTTTTTTTTCTGCTTACGTTCCTCACACCGCTGCTCGCTGCCCGCTGCCGAGAGACTAGGGAACCACTTGCACTGGAGTAGCAGCCTTTAGCCGTGCCATCGCGCACCGCCGGCCGACCGCCGAAGTGTCCACACCATCGACCGACCAACCGACCGGATCGTCCTTACCCATCAAAGCTCGATTCTCAACTCGAGCTGGCAGGCTCTGCTGCTGGCTGCTGGCCCGCCGCCGACTAACCAACTCGAAACCGCAGCCACAGCAAATCCATCGTGTGCAACTTCATCATCGTCATCGAATTGGAACATAAATAACATAAATTTCATAAATGTTTATGTTTTCTGCGAGATATGATAGATGTTCTCTGCGCGTATGCGGTCTTCTTCGCGTTCGCTTCTTCCCGGGGCCGCGCTCCGGTTGGTCAGCTACGAACGAACTCCAACGCTGTCTGTCCTGAATCTCCGCCGGAGCGAACGTGAGACAAGTTGGATCCCCGTCCCCGTAGCGTTGGGGCAGGCAGTTTCTGGCAGATCGTGATCGTCGTGTGTGACTCGTTGGACACTTGATTATGCGCGTGCTTTGCGGATCATGCGGACGACGACGGGGGAGAAAATTTTGGCCACCAGACCCGGATTGATCATCATCATCATCCCGATGGCGATGCCAGGCTGGCAGTGGAATTCATAAATGTACGTATTTCTCCCTTTGAGGGCCGGAATTTTGATTCTCTATCAATAACTCGGGTTCACTTGATTTGGTCAAACTGGCGCGCCATGGCGGCTCACAGTTTGCTACCAATGTAGTAGGTACGTAAAGAGGGTACAAATAAATAAATGAGATGATGGGAATCTCGTTCTTTTTTTCGGGTTGACGATTGTGGAAGGAAGGAGCGCGTATTGTTATGACAACAATTCGAGCTACCCGCCCGGTTGGTGGCGGTGCACTCCGAGCAAAGCGCGGAAGCTGATGAAGGTGCAGCCGCGCAAGTTTGCTGACCGGGAAACTAACCATCGTCAAAGAGGCTTCGGTAAATGATGGAATATTAATAATTGTGATATGTTTCGCAAAGATCGACTGTTCCGTGATAGAAGGGGTGGAAAAGGGCACTGTGACGGTGTGCGAACGGTACAAACTGAAAAGTGCATTTGATACGCGCGTTGCAAAATCACAAAGGAAAAACTGGAACAATCGGATTCCCTGTCGGAAAGAGGAGCAGGGTAGTTATGGATTTTTGGGAATTTTAATTCGACAACTGATTCTTTACAAATTTAATGCTCGAGTCCAGTAATGCATTATTCATTTGAAGCATTTTTGAAATTATTGACAAAGAGTAGAATGTAGCAAGGCTGTTCGCTCCAAAAGTAAATCTTTTTTAAAATTTAACTTATCAATTTTATTTGCAGCAGTTTAATTAAATTTATTTCTAATATTAATTCAGAGGCATACGCATGCTCCACCTGCTGTTTAAAATTTCATATCATAGAGACAATCAACAGTTTCGGATCGCCCACAATTGAGATCAAAATTGATTCATAGCTTCTATTTTAGTAGAATAAATATTCACTTTCATAATAGTTTCTTATGAAGGAAAATTAAATATGATGGATGTTAAGGAGTGGTACTATTAAAAGGTTTCAAATCAATATTAATCTATATTGTGGAGTGTAAATATACGATGATTTATGGATCCCAATTTTTGTTCATTGGTTAAGTACTTTTAGACTATAATATGTGCCTAGTGACTCACTTTTACGACTTCCAAGTTGTCGTACAGTTTGGGTATTAGAATTTTGTGAAATTATACACATGGGACAGTTTTCTCGAAGATAAATTTTATTTCGTTTATAAAAGTTTAATTTAGAACGCAATACCCGGCGTTCTTAAGGTCTTTGTACATGAATGAACATACAACGTGCTTCGTAAGATGGTAATGGAAATACTGTCCAGTTTAGTTTTCGAAGCGCGGGAACTAGAAATTGTTTCTGGACGTATTTAATGCGTTCTACATACAACGCAGAGTTTGGGAGCTATACAATGTTGCACTATTCCAGAATAGGTCTCAAATATATAATGTATCAAACTTTTATTATGACTATGCCTTTGATAAAGCCCAGCATTCTATTTGCTTTGTTAATACTCGTAGACAAAATAACATTAAAATGATACAAAAATAACACGACACATTAGAGAACTTTCTCACAAGGGAAACGCAAATAACGCAATAATGAAACAAAAAGGACTTGTAAACAGTATCATAAAAATGCAATAAAATGCAAAAAAATAACCGAAAAGTTATTCAAAAATACCACAAAATAGTAAGAGCAATGACAAAAAATATAATAAAATGATGAAACAAAAGAGGACACAAAAAGGACCACAGAATAGGGCAAAAATAACAAAAAACAATTGACATAGGAATAAAACTAACTCCAAAACAGTACCAAAGACAGAGAAATATAATTTAAAAATTTTATAAAATAACATAAAATGATACAAGATAACACAGTAATGCCATGAAGAAAAGATACGTTGTTTCAATACGACAGACTTCGCAGCCAGCTGTTAGAGTACAGGATAATTGCGGGGCAAGTGCTATGATCCTATTGACTCAAACTTCCTCCCCCTGCCAAGATTCGAACTATGAAAAAACATGAAATGAATCACAGATACATACCATAAAACACGTAAAAGAACTATTTTCAATTTTTTGTGATCCAGAAAAAACTTTAGGTTGAGTATTTTTCCTGAAAAGTTCATTAAATTTCTTCTCATTAGGTAGCAAAGTGAACAAAACCGGTTCAGTGATTTAAAAGATAAGAATATAGGGATTGAAAGGTTGGCGAAACTGACCTAACAGTCAACAGTGTTGCAAATCGAACGAGTGGCATCCAATGAATACGCCTCTGACGCAATCGTACGCTAAACAGCCGCCGTTACTGTGTGCAGACATTCTGCTACCTACAAACTCGCGAACGGGCAGCCTCGTAGTTTCGTTCTGCGTAGCCTGGCCACGAGGCAAACAACTCGTGAGCAACCAGCTACCCTTAATGCGGGAACTGCCTGTTAGCTAAATACACACTCGGAAAAACTCATCACAGTGCATGAATAAATAAGAACTTGAGTCAGAAGGGCTGCTTGTGGCGGCGTGCTCGTTAGAGCGAGTACACGTGTGTGAGAAAATTAGACCACTCGAATGTGGGCTTTGCATCATTACTTTTAAGACCTCCACAACTAAAAAAGACACCATAAGCACCAAATAAAAAATTGTTAAAAATGATGAAAAAGTAACAAAATTGAAAATAACATACCAACGAAAAGCGGAAACAGTAGCAGAAAAATGAAATGAAAAATGACAAAAAACACAAGAAATATCTCATAAAACGTAAAAATAACCAAACAAAAACAGATACATAAAAGAATCCAAGGATGTACACGACCAAAAAGTGACGTAGAAATGAAAGATAATGCAAAAATAATACAAAGATAACAGATTTTTCATTTTTTATATTAAAATAATAAAATTAAATATATAATTAAAATAATAAAGTGAATTATAAACGAGCGCATCAGAAGGGCACAATAATAACGAATGGCAAAGAAATGAAACTGATACGAAAATAAAATAAGAAAAGAAAACAACATAACATTTAAAAAAATTTGTCAGATACGAATGCACCGAAGGTGTAAAGTGTCTCTAATAAACAAACAGACAAACATTAAAAAAAATACCGAAACATCAATGAAGAATATCTTTCGGATTGATTTATATCGGTGAACAAAAAAAACAACAAAGAAAAAAATAAAATCAATAAAGAATAATACAAAAATGGCTCCAAAACGACACAAAAGTAACAGAAAAATAATACAAAAATTACACAAAAATACGAGCATTACCTAAGACAAAAACTTCGGACAAGTATGTATCTTGTATATAAAAATGGATTTCTGTCTGTCTGTCCGTCTGTCTGTCTGTCGGGATGTTCCTAATAGAATCAAAAACTACTGAACCAGTCGGCGTGAAAATTTGCATGTAGGGGTTTTTGGGGCCAGGAAAGGTTTTATTGATGGTTAGAGACCCCTCCCCCGCCTAAGAGGGGGGGGGGGCTCCCTTACAAATGAAACACAAATTTCTGCATAACTCGAGAACTAATCAAGCAAATAGAACAAAATTTGGCATGTGGGTGTTTTTGGTGACAAGAATTTATTCTATGGTAGATCGGGACTCCTCCCCTCTTTAGAAGGGGAATTATGACTCCTCTCCCCTTTAAGAGGGGGGCCTTCCAAACAAATGAAATACAAATTTCCTCATAACTCGAGAACTAATCAAGCAAATGGAACCAAATTTGGCATGTGGAGGTTTTCGAGGGCAAGAATATTTTCTATGGTGAATTAGGACCCCTCCCCACTTTAAGAGGGGGGGCTCCTGTACCAATAAAATACAAATTTCCTCATAACTCGAGATCAAGCAAATGGAACCAAATTTGGCATGTGGGTGTTTTTGGAGACAATTTTTTTCTATGATGAATAGGGACCCCCACTTTAAGAGGGGGGGCTCCTATACAAATGAAATGCAAATTTCCTCATAACTCGAGAACTAATCAAGCAAATGGAACCAAATTTGGCATGTGAAAGTTTTCAAGAGCAAGAATATTTTCTATGGTGAATTGAGACCCCTCCCCATTTTAAGAGGGGGGGCTCCTATACAAACGAAATACGAATTTCCTCATAACTCGAGAACTAATCAAGCAAATGGAACCAAGTTTGGTATGTGGGTGTTTTAGGAGACAAAATTTTTTTCTATGACGAATTGGGACCCTTCCCCAGTTTAGGAGGGGGGGATGACAAATGAAATACAAATTTCCTCATAACTCCACAACTAATCAAGCAAATGGAACAAAATTTGGCATGTGAAAGTTTTCGAGGGCAAGAATATTTTCTATGGTGAATTAGGACCCCTCTCCACTTTAAGAGGGGGGCTCCTATACAAACGAAATACAAATTTCCGCATAACTTGAGAACTAATCAAGCAAATGGAACCATATTTGGCATGTGGGTGTTTTTGTAGGCAAGAATATTTTCTATGGTGAATTTCGACCCCTCCCCTCTTTAGGAGGGGAATAATGACCCCTCTTCCTTTTAAGAACGGAGGGGGGAAGCCAAACGAAATTCAAATTTCCTCATAACTCAAGAACTAATTAAGCAAATGGAACGAAATTTGGCATGTGCGGGGCTTTGGAGGCATGAATTTTTTTAATTTTTTTTTTGGTTTGAGACCCCTCACCCCTGTGGTAGGGAGATAAGGACTCTCATACAAATAAAACAGAAAATTTTGCGTAACTCAAAAACTAATCGAACTCGAGAAATTTTAAACTATTTCATGAAACATTAATCAATAACACGACCACCAAAAAGTATCAATAGTAACATTAGATAATTCAGCGCGAGTGTTGCCGGCGACCTGTCGCCGGAAGCGCCGGCTACTGCCGGGGGCATCCCTCCGTAGAGATCGCCTCTATCTAGGTTTATTTATTTTCCTAGATCTACTGACCTCTATTACTTTTCTTTAGTTGGGTCACCCCTGCGAAATGGTACTTTCTACGAAAAGATTTTCCGTGAAAGGTAAGGTTTTTCGCGAAATGGTATTCTGCGAAACTCTATATTCCGCGTTATGGTCAACCGAGAATTGGTGTTCCGCAAAATGGTATTCGGCGAAATGGTTCGTAATGATGGCGAATATTTGAATGCTATCCGCTTTATTTTATCAGGTTAAGCGACGTGGGGAGTTGTTTTCTACTTTACTGTGAGGAAAATTTGTATATTAAAACATTCATGAACTCCCCAGAAACTTGCAAAACTCAAGATTGTGATAAAGGTCATCCGAGATTCACGATTTATGTACAATACAGTTTAATTTGTGGCAATACGAAGTTTGTCGGGTCGGCTAGTGCTTTATAAAAATGTCATAAAGTTTCATAGAAACATAAAAACGACACCAAAATGATAACAATTAATATAAATATAACACTAATAATAGTCAAATGATGCAAAAATGATCCAAAAATAATGCAAATAATAACACAAAAATGACTAACAGATATAAAATGACTGCAAAAATAATTCACAAATGATGTAAAAATTACTTCAAATTGGCACATAAATAACACATAAATTAAGCAAAAAAACAACAAATACTGCAAAGTGTCAAAAGCAAAGCAAAGCAAAGCCTTGGTGATGCATTCGACTTTTGCAAGTTGACCTTCTGTTTTTATTTATTCGACAGACTTCGCAGTCAGCTGTTACAGTACAGGACAATTAAGGGCCTGCTGCTACGATCCTATTGACTCTTACAGCCTCTTCTAGTCGAGATTCGAGCATGTATGACGATTGGTTTGTTAGACCTGTATCGTACCTCGAGGCCATTTGGGAGTCTACCAAGTGCCTTAAATGACAAAAAAATACAAAAGTAATGGCGAAATGACACCAAAATGACGCAACACCTAAAACTGATACAAAAATGCCAAAAATATTCCAAAAATAATACAAAACTGTAAAAGGTATCTGTGTTCTAATATTTATAGCCTGAATGTGATATTGGTTTTGCATTAGCCCTTACTCACTTGGTCTGTTGATGCTGACTATTTTGTTTTGGAAATTTGAAATTGATCTTGACTTTGTTCCGTTTCAGATTAACGTTAAGGTTATTGCAATAGCGTAGCAATTGTGCTTCAGCATACCCTCAGTTTCAGCAAACTTTTGAGAATGTGTTCAAGTGCATTAATACAAATGTAAATTGAGGCAATCTATATTGTATGTTGTGTCAATACAATTATCAAAACGGGTCCTTGCAATCCACATTGCAAAAGTTTGATGTCCCACACTCTACTAAGGAGTAGGAACGCCAGTACTAGATAGCAAAACGTGATTTTTGTATACGTATATTGTATATAGATTTTTGTATTATTTGTACGTTTGTTCCAGCCGAGATAAAACGCTGAAACGAATGCGGATCCAGGAATACTGTCACTGATTTTCTCTTGATCTGTATTGTTTAAATATTTTAAAGACAAAGTTACTTGTTTGAACTGGCTAAAAAGTAGCAAGACCTGTTTTATATTTCACGGTTGTAATTGTGTTACGTGTAACATCTGAATTTTGAGCAAAAACATGTCAATTAGGTTTCTTAGAGTCCAAGTTTATACTTCACTCAAACCTAATCTTTCCTAGAATCGAAAAGAGAGTACGTTGCGTTTTTGAAACGCTATGAAAAAATGAGTTAGCAGCTTTTCTGAATCCTTCAAATTCACAAATTCAAATCATCAAAAAGATTCCTATCTCACCAGACAATATAGTGTGCCAACCCAATAACCATCCACTAGCCGAACTGACGGATGTCATGTCACGTTCCAGCTTGTTTCGGCTTCGGCACCACATAGGAAATCCCAAATCTGTTAGCTAACCAAGTAATCAAGGAAGGCCCTTCGCCGAAGCGGTCTCTCACCCCACTGCCACTGCCACTGCCCTACCAAAGTGCAGTAAAAAGCAGTGGCATGGTGGTAGGGCACAGGACCGAAAATATATATTATATATACTTTCTGGATTGATACAGCTAACACGAACATCCTTGCCGCTTGCCGGTGCCGGAGTGTCGATCTCACCCGACGAAGCAAAGTGAAAGTGAAATTCTGGGGAAAGGTTGCTTCTTCTTCCCGGTTTGTTTGCGGTCCTTCTCTGGCGAGACAGGAAGCAAAAGACGACGACGACGACGACGATGGTGATGGTGGCGTGGACGGTGCCTGGTCGGTCGTCGCCGGCATTCAAAGGCAGCCAACGGGGCGACGATGATACAGTGCGGTCTGCTTCTGCAATCATGTGTACATAGGAAGATTTTCCGGACGTTTCACTATGTGCCGCCGCTCGGTGGGCGGGGGTCCTGGAGAATTGCTGGAATGGGTTCGAGGCAAAGGCGAAGGTTGATTTCTTCAGACGGACTGCCGGACCAGCTCATGGGACGGTTTTCGTGTGCTCGGAATGTCCTCTTGCGAAAACATGGGTTCTTGGCTACTTGTACTATATTAGAATAGCTCGAATAGTTTAGGGTTGGCCAAATCGGGCAGGGACGCTATGGCTTGGCCATGGTATGGGTCCGAAATAGTTTTAGAAATAGATTTTACTGGACCGTGCGGACTAACCGTGGGAATAGCTTGCCACTAGCTTTAGAAGTGAGATTAGTTTGCAGTCGCCGAGGAACAGTCACACATGCTGAAGAAACGGACATCTTCTCTACGGGCAAGGGTTACAGTGTGCAAATGTGTTCTCCTGGTCGAGGAGGTCATCCCTGGCTCACATAAGATAGTCAAAAGATAATGTCTCCTAGGAAAGTGAAAGTCATGCTCGGTTCATTCACATATGTGCTTTGGCTGTTGAGCTGTGTAGGTGTCGGTCAAAGGGACGCCGAGAAAAATGGATAAAACGAAAGGAAAATCCAGCGGGAAAGATAGGGCTCTCGGTCAAGCAAAGATACGGATGTGTGAGAATGTTAGACGAAAAGATGTTTTTGAAGTTTCCCGACGACCGTCCATGCAGGTCCGCTTTCTTTTCGTAATTGAATAGCTTGTGTATCATATGTGTGTGTGTATATATAATGCTATTCCGCTCGATTGTGAGAATCTCATTTGTCACAGATTTCGCTAGTTTTTTGATGAATCACTTGTTTAACTATGAAAAAAGACATGGGGTGTTTCTTTCACCATTTACTCTTCTTGTATACCTCAACAAGGATTTATTCAGAACCTCTGAACGACAACTAGAACTAACCAACTCAGGCAAATATCAAGCTACAACAAAACATATATTTCTTTGGAAAGTTCTTATTCCCTGAAAATACACTAACTTGAAAAAAATAATAAAAAAAAAACTTTTTCCATTGGTCAATTGGTCCGCCCTTTCCATTTTATTCAACTCCATTTTATGCGGCGAGAAATATATGGTATATTTCCTAATCTTTAACCAGCACCTGGAAAAACTTTGCGGAATTACACGGAACGTTCATACTCCCTTTTCATCGCAGTTGACTGTTCCGTTTTCTCGATGAATCAAAACTTCTCAAAGTTTGCCATTGACAGTATTATTTTTGGGATAATTGGAAAACAATTACTGTGAAAGAGTTTTACACTACTATAGGAAGCTCGTTTGCTCTAAACGATATAATAAACGATAATAATACATTTACGATGAAGACGTTGCACTGTAGATCACCTTTTATGTCTTAAAAGACGATATCAGTGGAAACACATGCAACCATGTCTGATGCAGCAGACCAGGTGCCTCGGAATATACACCTTGCATATGTCACTATTGTTATTGACCGTCTCGACAAGCTGATTTGCTTTAATGTAACTGCTCAGAAGTACCATTATGTTATATTAACCCAAAGTTGTTCGTTGTAAATACGCCATATTGTATTTCCATCCATCCACGTCCATCGCATTGCAGATGTTTGTGTACTGCCCAGCATTTTTCTGCGAATTTTCCACATTCGTATTTTTATTAGATGTTTGTTTTGTTATTGTTCCGGTATTCGGTCCGGAGGATCCTTTAAAACCTCCTATTTTTAAAACTTGTTGACTGCTCTCAGACTATTCGACTATTCCTTATCCGTTTGAGGGACAAAATAACAATTTTTTTGATCCAATTTTCCTCTAGATCCTTTAGTTTCACTTACATCTTCTCCGTATTTTCCGTGTAATAGTCTTGCATCCCAGGCACGGACGACCATTACATACACCTAGCTGGTGACTGCTGCTGCTGCTTCAAGACAAAGGAGCAAAATAAATTTGCGGCGGTTGCGAAGTTCCGCCGTCTTGACATGTAAAGCCTATGGAAATGACATAAAAAGGAAAACAGAGTCATTATCGTGATTCATTCGCTGTTCGACTTCCGAGCTGATTACTGCAACTTTCCACTTCAATCTAAACTTGGATATCATCGTTGGGAAATTTATTGTACAAGCTTCACTTTCGGTCATGTTTTTGCTTGCTACAAAATACAGTAAACGGTAGGTAATACGTTTCGATTTGGAATTTTGACTTTCTGTTTTTAAACGACAAACTTCGCAGCCAACTCACCAGCTGTAAGAGTACAGAACAATTGCTGGCCTGGTGCTGCACTGCAATCCTGTTGACTCCTGGACCTCTTCCAGTCCAGAATCGAACATGCGACGTCGAAGTGCCGTGCCTCGAAACCACGTTCCGTCTTCCCAGCCGTGTTGTTTTCAGCCCCAGCCGTTTTATTGTTCTTCAGCCGACCGATCTCTTCTGCTACCTCCTGGAGGTCGGGGGCAAGTTTTCTGTCGTCTTCTGCACGTGCTCCAAGATCTATTGCCATATCGTCACCTTCATGTTCAGCTACATCGCGGTTAAGGTGCTCGTCATAATACTGCTTCCACCTCTCGATCACCTCACGTTCGTTCGTGAGAAGATTACCGTCTGAGTCTCGGCACTCTAGATTCCGAACGCGTGCAAAGACCTGATTGCTAAGCACAGTCAGTCGTATTCAGTAGACTAAACAATAAAGGCTTGGGCGATTCTTTGTGGCTGTAATTCTGACTCTGCACAAATAGTAGCTACTGCAGATAAACAAAGCTGGGTACCGTCGATTCGGGCGAAATTGATCAGTCGGGTGAAATTGATCACCTTGGACCAACGAGTAAAAAACTCTTTATTCTACGTTTATACTGATTCATAAAGCTGAATATGCACCCATCCATATAAAGATTGAGTTACAGGTCAAAGTCACTTGGCTTTCAACAAGATTGATCTTGTAAATGGCTTGATTTTTTAAAATTTACTATTTTGATCGAAGCGCAATTTTCAACATGCCCGATAAAACTCCTTGCTGTTAACACAAATTTCGTTGCAGAAGGAAATTTTGATAGAACTAATTCGATTCTCTAATTATCTGGCTGTGCTTTGATAATTTCCTTGAATAAAATTATGCGACAGAAATTGTTTGATTTGACCTATTACGAAATAAAACGATTGATAACATCATGAACTGAGGCAACATAGATTTCTAGATCGCTATGGGTGCGAAATGGAGCTGCCACCTGCGAAAGTTTATTCTTTCTGTGAAGCAGAATGGAGATTTATAAAAGGGTGCAAAAGACAGACAATACTTCGCACAAATTTTACAAACGCTCCATATGGCAGTTGCATGAGAGTGCAAGAGATCGGTTTGTGCTTACATAGCGAAATGCAACTACACATTCAAAGAGACAGTCAAGCTCCCGTATATGAGGAGAATTAAATTATTTGTTTCACTAGATTGGTGAAGATTGTATACGAAAATCGTACATTTACACATATATACAGCAATGTTTAAACAAAAACAAACGATTACGATGCTAAAATTGGCTTAATATCTTTTCTATCGTTCATATTTATTTAGCAGATGCATCCACCATGCTAATGTAGAGCTGACTGTTTGATTTTTGTGGTAGTTGCTGTACGCGACATTGTTGCCTACATACAGGCAATATCTCGATTACGCCAGATTTTATACTGCACGTTAGGTTATTGCTGTCAGAGCGTATGGTTTAATAGCAATATCGTCTTGATTTCTACGTGATCAATTTCACCCGTTATTTGTAAATTTTCAATTTCACGATTACATTAAGTTTTATCTAAAATAAAACTATTTATATAAGATATAGATGATACTGTCGTGTAGCCAGCACTACAGTACTTATTTTAAAATTGAATCATCTTCCTAAATATGTTTCTATTCAAAGATATTTAAAAAATACTCGAAAAAGTGATCAATTTCACCCGAATTCACGGTATATTCATCCGACGTAACTTTTGGTTCGAGAATGCGGATGCAGTAGCGCTGTGGCACAAAATAGAAGTGGAAGTTCGTACAATGCAACGATCAAAAAGTGGTAACAAGGTCTTTTTCGACTTTGTTTTTATTTTGAAATGCTTTCGCATAGAAAGGAATCACAGCAACATGAGTATAACGCTCACTCTCTTTTGCTGCTATATAATTTTATGTAATTTTGTGTGTTTTAGTGGAAAAAATCAGAGGGGTTGTGTACAAGACACGACCGCATATATAGGTGACGCAGGACTACGTAACCCAAGCAACAATGTGAGTTTTATGGTACTCTTATGGTGGTCTTCAAGACTAATTTTGGTCTTAAATGCCATCATAAGAGTGTAATAAAACCCAAATTGTTACTTGGGAAGTCTCTTTGTAGTGATAGTAGCATGTATTCATGCTTGTAATCATTCGATTCTTCATGTATACATGCTATACCTATGCAACATATATACATGCTACATGCGTTGTATGTAACATTTATCAAAGTAGTAATATTGCATACGTTCAATTCTCAAAAGATTGTGCATTTGAAAACACTTTAACAAAATCAAGAACACAAACTATTGCTTTCCTGCTACCTTACTGAAATTAAAGATTGTTTTTATTATCCCTGGTTTCCCACATTGAAGGGATTTTACCAATTCAATCCTATTTTATCAACAGCACATCTTTTCACTATACTTCTAATGAAACGGCAAGCATGCGTATTCAAACAGACTCGTATTATAACCGAACACTACAGCTGTAGCACATTTTTCCAACACAGATATCAAATTCGCCGAGGTTTAATCGTCTCGCAGTAAAGAATTTGCGATCTGTTGGGACAACGAACTTGTGTCATTTTTTCTGGCACACTTCCCTAACACAGACATCAAATTGGACTAGGTTTAATCGCGTTCGTAAGAAATCTGTTGACTCGAGGGGGCTTTGTCACTCTCTCTGGCGTACTTCTCAAGCAAGGACATCAAAATGGTCTAGGTTGAACCGCGGTGTTAAGAAATCTTGTTGAAATAAGGAAACATTGTCACTTGTTTTGGCTTACTTCCCAAGCACAGATATCAAATTGGTATAGGTTTAGATCATCGTAAAGAATCTTCCAACCAATCATGAAGCGAGAATTCTGGAAAACATAGGTTCATTATTTTCAATTTTTCAATAGTTCAACATCAAGAATCCTTACTTTTCTTCATTTGGGTAAATTCTTAGAAGATTTTCCGATCAATTGGTGTAAGAATATTGAAAATCGATCGGAAAACCACTGAGCTATTAGCGCTCAAAACCTCAAAACGCTTCTTTCGATTTTTTGGAATGACACCCTATCTCAAAACTTGCCGTAAGACGTAGTCCTACGTCAAAAATCTGTCTCTACTGCCAGCTACGCTAGTATTTGAAGAAGCGTTCTATGTTCTCTGTGACTGTGCGGTGCAACGGAAAAAGAACCTCAAAATTCACTTCACATAGATCACTGAATTAATTGCGTGATTAAAATCTATATGGGTCATTCCATCTCAAACGTACACAAAAATCGAAAAAATTGGATCCGACCATCAGGTATTTTAACCAAAGTTGGCATAATTCTTCATTCCGATCCCACAACCAATTTCCCAAAGTATTATGACGATTGATCAATCCCCCTAGCAGTGGCTCTCCTTCCTTTTTTACAGATTTTCAAAAAAAAACATTTCCGAGTTTAATTATGTTATCAGTTTTTATCTAATTTGTCAATATCATACATATTTTTGCAATTTAAAACGAAAAATGCGAATATCTCAAAACACCCCCAATTTTATCTATACCTATAAAAAGGATTTCTGTCTGTCTGTCTGTCCCTATGTTCCTTATAGAATCGAAAACTACTGAACCGATTGGCGTGAAAATTTGCATGTAGGAGTTTTTGGGGCTAGGGAAGGTTCTCTCGATGGCAAAACACCCCTCCCCCCACTAAGAGGGGGGGATTCCATACAAATCTATATCTATAAAAATGGATTCCTGTCTGCTCTATGTTCCTTATAGAATTGAAAACTACTGAACCGATCGGAGTGAAAATTTGCATGTAGGGGTTTTTGGTGCCAGTGAAGGTTCTTATGACGGTTAGAGATCCCTCCCCCCACTAAGAGGGGGGGCTCCCATACAAATGAAACACAAATTTCTGCATAACTCGAAAACTAATCAAGCAAATGGAACCAAATTTAGCATGTGGGTGTTTTTGTAGGCAATTTTTTTTCTATGGTGAATTGAGACCCCTCTCCTCTTTAGGAGGGGAATAATGACCCCTCTCCCTTTTAAGAGAAGGGGCTTCCATACAAATGAAACACAAAGTTCCTCATAACTCGAGATCTAATCAAGCAAATGGAACAAAATTTGACATGTGGGTGTTTTAGGAAACAAGAATTTTTTCTATGGTGAATTGAAACCTCTCTCCACTTTAGGAGGGGGGGCTCCTATACAAATGAAATACATGTGGGTGTTTTAGGAGACAGAATTTTTTTCTATGGTGAATGGAATCAAATTTGGCTTGTGAAGCTTTTGGGAAGCAAGAATTTTTTTTATGGTGAACTAGCACCCCTCCCCTCCCCTTATGAGGGGGGCTCCCACAGAAATGAAATACAAATTTCCTCACAACTCGAGAACTAATCTATCGAAAGGAACCAAATTTGGAATGTCGGTGTTTCTGGAGGCAAGAATTTTTTTCTATGATGAATTAGGAGGGAGGCTCCCATACCAATTAAATACAAATTTCCTCTTAACTCCAGAACTAATCAAGCAAATGGAACAAAATTTGGTATGTGGGGATTTTTGGAGGGAAGAAATTTTTCTGTGAGGTATTTAAACCCCTCCCCACTTTAGGAGAGGGGGCTCCTAACCAAATGAAATACAAATTTCCTCTCCGCAGAAATCACCACTGTCTAGGTTTATTTGTTTTCCTAAATCTACTGACCTCTATTACTTTCATTCAGTTGGGTCCGAAGGAGCGATAGCGAGTTAGGAGTGGATCACCCCTGCGAAAAGGTACTTTCCACGAAAAGGTTTTCCGTGAAATGGTACATTTCGCGAAAGGTTTTTCGCGAAATAGTATTCGGCGCAATGTAATACAATCACGGCGAATATTTAAATGCTATCCGCTTTATTTTAGCTGGCTAAGCAAAGCACTATGGGCAAAAACGAGCAACAAAACGAACGCAGTTAAGATACGGCCTGCAGGCTGATAAAATATAGGTGATCTTATGTAAAATTATCCGAAGAATCGCGTGGTTCCAACCCCTTTCCTGTGTGTCATCGGGAAGTGACCCATTTTGCTCAATTTCCCCTATTTTTAACTTTTTTTGCATTTATTGGATTATACCAAGCAAGGCTTTGAGAAAACAAAGCTTAAAAACCTAATAAATTTGTGTAAAGAAGTCCACAGAATCGAATTGGGCTTATCCCATTTAGTTTAGAGCACAATTGGTCTATTGGTTGACTTCCAGTTTTTTATCGTCGGTTGTAACAGAAACTCAACCAAACAAATTAATATGCTCTAAACTAAATGGGATGAACCCAATTCGGTTCTACGGACTTCTTTACACAAATTTATTAGATTTTTAAGCTTTGTTTTCTCAAAGCCTTACTTGATATAGTCCAATAAGTGCAAAAAAAAGTTAAAAATAGGGGAAATGGAGCAAAATGGGTCACTTCCCGATGACGCACAGGAAACGGGTTGGCACGACGCGTTTCTCCGGAAAATTTTACATAAGATCACATGTGTTTTATCAGTCTGCAGACCGTATCTTAATAGCGTCCGTTTTTTGCTCATTTTTGTGCGTAGTGCAATGGGGGGTGTTATTTTCTACTTTACTGTGAGGAAAAATTGCAAATTTGTATGTTAAACTGCCCGTGCTTTCATAGTTACGTAACTGTCAAAATGAATCAGCTAAGGTTGAGCTCCTCAGAAGCTTGCAAAACTCGAGATTGTGACAATTCGATTGTGGTCATTCGAGATTCACGATTTATGTACAATGCAGTTTAATTTTTGGCAATACGAAGTTTGTCGGGTCAGCTAGTTGTTAAATAAACTGTAACTGATAGTCGTTTCCTTATTATCTTCAAAAAGCAAAGCACAGTCTTGGTATGACGCTACATTCCAATGGCGTCTACTCTTTTGTTTGGCAGACTTCGTAGTCATTCAAGTTAAACGTAAATTTTACACCTAGCGTGTGTCGTAATGTCAAAACAAAAATATATTCTTCTTTGTTTTATACCCACCAACTCTACCAATGCCAAGGACAAGAACGCACATACACTTTACATTCTTCCCTCTATCTCCTGCCACGCCACGACCTTCCCCCTATCGCTCTACCGAAACTACCGCACACGAGTGCCAGAGAACCGACCGCACCGTACGAAAGGGGGATGATTTTTCCCTACATCGTCTTCCTATTGCCACCCTCCGTTCGTCTAGGAATAAACAACCATTTGAGATGCTTCCTGGCTTTCTTTTGACCATTGCTTCGCAGAACAGCAAACCACCACGGCAGCAATCCTCTCAAGTTTGCTGGATTCTTGGTAGAAAAATATTAACTTATCAAATTGTTGGATTGTTTATTAGATTAGAAATAGGAGAGGGCTACTTATTTCCAAATCAGCCCCTTTCTCTCTAATCGCATTTGCAGAAGCGTGACTATCTAATGTGAACTATCGCACTTACCATCGCCTAGATCATAGTGACGGTGAGCAGGAACTTTCACTCGAAAATACCCTCCAGCAGACCTGGCAGCTTGTCCAAGTCTTATGAAAATCGGTAAAATAAACCGACTCGACCAGACTTCTAGTCTTCGCCTTGCGAAGCATATTTTTCCACCCCTGCATTGAGATGACCGACCACCTGTTGCGAATCCAGGCAAAGCCCTCCACACGAGTCCTGCTCGCCCGCTAGCTCACGCAACGACAATCTATGACGAAACATTGCCAAAAATCACGTTATCATTTTGGTCACGTACACATTTCCCCCGGCAAATGGCCGTTATTATTCAATTTACCTCACCCTCTCGGGCGAGTTAGGCGGCGCCGAGATTGAAGGGAGTGTTTCACCCCTCTTGGTGCGAAAGGACTCGTGATGAATACATTCGAACAGAGGCAATTGTAGTGGTGGTGATGTACTTACAAGTTTGGACTGGTCATTCGGACTAACTGTAGAAAGTGGTCTTCGGATGCTCCGTCGTTAGGATGACGATACCAGCACCGACCACGACAACAAGGACGACGACAACGACGACCACGACGAAGACGACGATGGCTAGTAGTGGGCAAAGAAAAATGTATCCCACCCGGTTATGGACTCTTCATACTGTCTCATTAGATTTCTAATCTAGATGTGTGCATAAACGTGCAGCGGAAACTGGTAGCCAAACGGGAGCCGGTATAATAGCCACGCTGGCCCCTGATTTATGCAGTTTCGCCGGCAGATTTTGCATGGGAAACCCCGACGACTGGCCGAGCGTTCTGCATGAGAATCGCGCGAATTGCCGCCGTTCGTTGATTAGAAGTGCTGGGAAAGAAGGCTTGTGCGGCGCGCGCGAGGATCTTCCACGGCGAAAGGAAAATCCTTTGCTTTCGCGGTAAGACACCGCACGGAAACTACTTGTTAGACAGTAGCGGATGAAATGGTAACGGTCCAAGAAATGAGGGCAGTATGTTTGAATTAAAATATTGATAATATTTAATACGATAACGAATAACGATAATACGAAGATAAAAATTATTGTAACAGTAGGATACAAAATACAGTAAAAACAATAAAAATTAACCTCAAAACAAATAACCAAACCATCAAACTTATTGTTATCCACCATAACTTTCATGGGTTTCAGAGATCCTGCCATAAAAAGATGGGTTGTTAAGTATCTTAACAATAAAAATTTAGTTTTTCGCGAACAAAAATTTTCATTTACAGTAAAAGTTATCGTCTTTTATGGTAATTTTTTTAAACGAAAAAACAAAATATCATTGAAAAAGAGAGCAAATTTATGATGAAATATGGCCAATTTTATAGCATAAAACAAGAAACAAAAATATGAGTAAAATTTGAATTTGGGGTACTTTTACAATAAATTTATCATAAGTTTTATTGTTTCTACTGCAAAATTTAATGTATTCTTTTTTTTGCGGGAAAGCATATCTTAGAAGAAAGTAAAATTTCGCAAAACTTGATTATTTTACGAACCAATTACCTCTTCCACCAACCGGCAAACTCCCACATCCGGACTGCGCATGTTCACTGATAACAGCACGCAATTGTTTCACGTTTTGTAAACAAACAACCTCCGCCGGTTGCTGCTTGCTTGGTATCGGAAAATTCTATCTCCTCACCAATGAATTGATAAAAAACACAACAAAAAACTGCCGTGAACGGTCGGGAAAACTCCGACCATATGCTGCTGGAAGCATATCCTTCTCCCCTGCTGAGAGTGGAAAACCGGCGCCACGCTTAAGTAATTTGATAACGTGTCTCACAGAAATGTCACGGCACCAGGACTAGGACGAGAATAGCAAAAAAAAAAGATTCTGCAAAAACAAGACTGCAGAGAGTTTTCGCCCACTCCACCACCGCACCGCGCCGCACCCGGACGCTCTTGAACTGCAGCCGAGAAGGATCCCATTAGCACGTGCCAATTTTCTCTCGGCTTATGCCCAGATATTTAGCTCTTCTCCTTTTTAGCGTATACACAAGAGCGCAGTGCACTTTCCCCTTAATTTTTTCCCTTACTGTACACGACAGATGCCTAAGGAACGGAGGAAAATTCAAATTTTGCGCCGTCGAAAGTCGGTTAAAAAATTTGCTTCGGTTTGGCCATTAGTCGGTCCAACATCAATCGATCGTCGGTCAGCTCATTATCAGTATGGCTTAATGAGATGGACACCAGGCGGGCATGGTCAGTAGGATGTCCTTCCAAAGTCGGTCAATGTGAAAATTCGAACCAATTTTTTGGAAAACTCTACCAACACCAGGTCATCGACAATCGATCCAAAGTCCAATCGCGCGCCATTTTGGAAGAAAAATTTTGCTTATTGTTTTCCACCATTGTCACGACCCATATCCGAGATACTCCAGCACTCGCTAATTTCCCCTTTATTTTCCCCCCGAACGCTACACCCGACTCCGCTGATTAGGACTGCAATTGCTGTGCTTATTTTGTGGAAAGAAAGGCGGCGAAAAATGGAAATGAGTTTCCTCTCAATTTGAACGACTGCCCTTTTTCGGAGTGCGGAGAGTCCCTTCTCCTGGAGATCTCCGGGTAACAACATCCGGACGCGCGTAGCCGTACTCGATTTCTCCCGCTCGACCTATCGGCTCGGTTTCACCGGCCGGCGTCGTCCCGATGCTCATTAGAATCTTTGTCGAGAAGGAACTCATTTTCCTACGAAATGACTCGCGAGAGTAAATTTCCGAGTGATGAAAATTACTTAAGCACATTCGCGAGCTGTCGTACCGGAGCAAGAAGAGTCTTTTCAGCGAGGCGCGGCGAAAAGACGATTAGTTTTTATCCTGGCGATTTGAGGATGTTAATAAGAATTGAACCAGGCCGGCAGCACTCGACAGGAGGTGGTTCGGTATCACAAGTGTAGTACAATACCAGTGGAGAAATTGCCAACAATGCGCATGTGCTCAATTTTATGAATGAAGTGTTACTGTGTTGTTATTATTGAAGGATGGGATAAATAACTCACTTCAAGTGGAATGGACAAGTTTGTCGCATACGAGAGTAGTTTATTTTTATTGTCATACAAAATTATTTATCACTGATGCGATCGTAAAAGTTTCCTAGAACCGTTACTTGCCGATGACAAATTTCGAACGGGCACAAAAGTCAACGCTCGGTCGCAAACGGAAGCCTTCTTTTTGGGCGCCTTATTTGCATTGTACCAACAACGCAACGGAACGGTAAGTCATCGGCCGCCGACTGTTGCCAAAAAATACAATTGATACGACAAAGAACTCAGGAAGCAAGCCGTGCGGAATCGAAGAGTTTCGTAGTTATTATTATTCACAAAACCCTTCGACGCCAACTTATATTGTTTCGTGTTTTCCGCTTGCATTCAGGAGGCCGCCAATAAACCGCACCGGCCATTGGTCACTCAGTACGAATGTGAATAAAAAAAATCGGAAGCAATTGTCATTTTTCCGGTTCTCATCGGTTGGCACCCAAAGCCCCACAGTAAAGTATTACACAAACCGGGGCTGATCCGCGGCGTAATTGAATTCAAATCACGGCCCATCAGTTAATCACCTTTTCTATGGGGGACAATCGGAAAGGCGAAAAGCAGCAATCTTAGAAAGGTGTAGACAGTAAAAAAAACATCAAAGAAAGGCGTTTTACAGCCGTGTTCAATGCTAGTTCTAAAAGTTATCGAACAACGTACTAGACATAATGTTGATTTCTTTATTGATGACGGTACTCTCTTTCCCCTCACATACTTAGCAATGGTGCACCCAACTCGGCACGTGGAGGAACTAGCGTTGTCGGACACGGTGTAATAGCCCTTTATTTTGTATCAAAATAAGACGTTCTCATGAATATTATACACTATTGTACAATAAGTTACGTATTTTATATTGTTTTCAAATATTTTATGCATGTATAATAATAGTAAATGGTCTATAATTAGAATACGAACGTTAATTTTGAACTATGATGCTGTAAATCAATTCTTAAGGCACATTCTCGAGATCAACTTACTAATAATTAAAATCTATGAGCAGTGGTTTTAACAAACGTATTGATTTGACTTTGATTTGACTAGCTAAATGAGCATCATCCTCGACAGAGCACTTCTCCCGGGTGCCGAGTCAGCCTTGTAACCTACGGCCTCTTCTTGGATCTCTGCTAAATATAGTGTTGGCTACTTTTTCGTTGGACATTCTGGCCAAGTGCCCAGCCTGTCGTGACCTGCCACATTGAACTTCCTTCACTATATCCTGCACTATATCGTCCTGGTCCTACGTGCGGTTGCGGGGAACAAAGTTTCCAACATTGCATTCATGGCAAGTACGAACTTTCAAGCCCGCATCGCACCACTGATCCGCTCTGCGCTTCTAGGCCACTGAACCCCAACGCTCCTTCTTTCCATGGACGACGCAGAACTGGTACCTCAACATTAGAGACGAACAATGCAGCTGTTGCATCTAGCGATGTGGACGATAACCGTCCCATGCGTTGTTACTATCAGAACGTGCGAGGATTACGGACAAAGGTAGACCCGTTCTTTTTGGCTGCTAGCGAGTGCGACTACGATGTTATTGTGTTGACCGAGACATGGCTGGACGAATGTTTGTACAGTGCGCAACTATTCGGCAATGGCTTTGCTGTCCATCGCACCGATCGTAACCCCTTGAACAGTAGAAAAACCCGTGGCGGGGGTGTTCTGATTGTTCTGATTGCTGTTTCAACTCGATGGAACAGTTATATCGATCCAACGCCTGTGTCCAATGTTATAGAGCAGCTATTGGTCAGAATCGCTACGTCTCGTCGAGTTGTGAGTGTGGGTGTCATCTATTTGCCCCCGGATCGACGCAACGATATTAACCATCCTGCTTTGGACGTCCTGTTGAATCTCCCAACGCCGATCATTTTTGAGTCTGCCTTTGGGAATGAGGGTACACCGGACTTTCGCCGAGCTGATCATGATGGAATCAGATCCGCTATCTCTCGCGTTGACTGGCAGACAATAAACTCTGCTACATGTATTGACGACGCCGTCGATTATTTCCAGCGAACAATCATAAACCTAATTAGTGAATTTGTACCCGACGCCCACCCGCCTTTAAAACCTCCTTGGTCGAACAATCGCCTACGCAGACTAAAACGGCTGAGGGCTAGAGCTCTACGAAGACACTGCCGGAATCGTTCTCACCTTACAAAACAGGAATTCAACCGTGCGAGTAACGACTACAAGAAACTGAATAGATTTCTGTACCACCGCTATGTTCTCCGCACACAGGCATCTCTGTGCAGGAATCCAAAGCGATTTTGGCATTTCGTAAATTCCAAGAAAAAAGAGGCTGGTCTGCCAATGTCGGTTCACCTTGGGGAACAAGTTGCTAACTCTGAACTTGAGAAGTGCGATCTTTTCGTCCAACACTTCAGGAATTCGTTCAACGAACGTTCTGTCTCACCTGAACAAGTCGCCATTGCCATCAACGACTGTCCTAGTGATACTTTTGAGTTCCGTCCATTTCACATTAGTGAACAAATCGTAATGTCTGCACTCCAAAAGTTAAAGCTTTCTTATGCTGCTGGTCCCGATGGCATTCCAGCGTCCATTCTAAAGTTGTGCTCGGAGGTGTTAGTTACTCCACTTACAAAACTGTTTAACAGGTCACTGCAAGAGAACAAATTTCCTGAACTATGGAAATCCTCATTTATGTTCCCTGTTCACAAGAAAGGTGATAAGAGAGACGTTCGGAATTACAGAGGCATCACCTCCTTATGCTGCTGTTCTAAAGTTTTTGAGATTATTATCAATGAGGTGCTTTTCTGCTCATGTAAGAACTACATTTCAACTGCTCAGCATGGATTCTATCCCAAGCGGTCTGTTGCGACAAATTTGACCGAATTTGCATCACTATGCGTTCGCACAATGGACAACGGCGGACAAGTTGATGCTGTCTACACTGATTTCAAGGCAGCATTTGATCGAGTGGATCACGAAATACTGTTAAGGAAACTAGAAAAACTTGAAGTCAACAGATCCTTAGTCGCCTGGTTCAGATCCTATCTGATAAACCGAACGCTTCGCGTTAAGATCGGAACTTCTAGTTCCGAAGTGTTAACGAATGTTTCGGGTGTCCCCCAGGGCAGTAACCTTGGGCCACTTTTGTTCTCGTTATTTATCAACGAACTTTCTGTCATACTGCCATCTGGTTGCCGCCTGTTTTACGCCGACGACGTCAAAATTTATAACATCATCAACAGTACTAATGATTGCGGCTACTTGCAACTAAGTGTAGATCGTATGCAGAGTTGGTGCTCCCGGAATTTTTTGACACTTAGTATAAACAAATGCAATGTGATAACCTTTCACCGTAGACAGAAACCGATCATGTTTACTTATTCAATTGCTGGACACAGACTTCAACGGGTCTACCAAATTAGAGACTTGGAAGTTACTCTTGACTGTGAGTTGACCTTCAAACCTCACTACAACGACATTCTGACGAAAGCCAACAGACAACTTGGTTTTATATTCAAAATCTCCGAAGACTTTCGCGACCCGCTGTGCCTACGGGCGTTGTATTGTGCACTAGTCCGCTCAGTTCTTGAGTTTAGTAGTGTGGTATGGTGTCCATACCAAGCGTGTTGGATTGCTAGATTGGAGCGAGTACAAAAAAGGTTTGTTCGCTACGCACTTCGTTGGCTACCATGGCGTGATGCTACGAACCTGCCTTCCTACACTGATCGCTGTCGGCTATTTGGAATTGATACCCTAGAACGGAGAAAATTCATCGCACAAGTTCTCTTTGCTGCTAAGATCATCACTTCGGAAGTCGATTCGCCTGAACTACTCCGGCAGTTTTACTTCTATGCTCCAGAGAGAGTTATACGTCAACGCAACTTTTTACACCTCGCAGCTCGTAGTCGACAATACGGACAAAATGAGCCAATCCGTGCCATTGCCAGTGCATTCAATCTCGCTTACAGCATTTTTGACTTTAACATTCCATTGCATGTTTTTATGAGAAGACTATCATGATCCTGTGTTCGTTTTATTTTTCATTAAGACAATATTTTGTCAGATGAATTTTATTCAATAAATAAAAATAAAAATAAGAAAAAAAATATAAATATACATATTTGACCGCTTGGTACATCTCGTGGTGTACCTTCTGCGCACCATTCGATTTTCATTTTGCCGCCAAATATTGATCGCAGAATTTTAAGCCTATATTTACCAAGCATTCGTCGGTCATCTTCCTTCAGTATCCGTAATTCATGTTCGTAAAGAACCAACGCGAGAATTAGCGTACTGCACAGCGCCACTTTTGTACTGACATGTGCCAACTACGGGCCTTCAGTTGGTTACATTACTTATAGAACTAATCCGATAACCCGATTCACGGCTGCAATTTTTCATTTTGCTTTACGGCATACATCATTGCCACATATCACGATCGTACTCCACTACTTCATATCGGTCCCCATCCAGCTTCTCCTCGGCACCAACACCAGTCTGTGAGTCTCAATCTCACTGCTTCCAACTCCAACAGCCTAAGAACCTCTTCCACTACTTTGCGGTTGATTCCGATAAAATATACGTCATCCACAAAACCAAGAAGCATGTAATGACAGTCCCATTCCTTTGATTTTTATATTGCAGCTTCTGAAGCAACGGTGAATAGTAGCTTAGAGAGAGTGTCACCAAAATAGCTAAAGCCTCATCCTCTATTCTGACTCATGATTTTAACACATCCGAAATCGTATGAAATTAGCTCAACGAATTTCAGTGAAAAACCATATTCTAGCAATATCTACCACAGCTCATTTCGTTTGACTGAATCATTCCATTTCATTAGGTCGCTTGTCGTCCTAAAACAAAGCCTGTCGAGCAAAGTTTCTCCAATTAACTCGGTTGTGGGCTACCACTCTCCGATTCCTCAAACACCGAGTACTCTCTGCCAGATCTCGCTCAACCTTGTCTAATCATCTTGCTCGCTGCGCCCCTGGTCGTCTCGTTGCTACCGGATTTGAAGCAAACACTATCTTTGCAGGGTAGTTGTCCGGGGAAGGATGTCAAAATTAGATACATGGGCTTTGTTTCTTGCATAATGGAAATTTCCGGAACGAAAACAGATGTGCATGTGACTGAGAGACAAAAAAGGGGTAACCCCAGCAAGATCGAGCACTCAGCTAGTGTTCTTATAAAATATATCGTGTCATCGAGCAAGACGCTCCTTATTTACTTCTTACGCTTATTGAATCAGTGCTGAATTTAGTAGCCGTCTCCGCATTTGTCGGTCTTGGGCTGCCGCTCTCCAGTCGCCCTTAACACCCGCTATTCTCCGCTACAGCGGCTCATCCAACGGGTACGGAGTCTGCCTCGAAATCGTCGACCTCTGTCCAGTTCTCTGCTGAATGTCGTTTCCGTCGGTCTCTTAACCGGCATCCTTGCTACGTGATCAGCTCACTGTAGCTTATTTTAGTCGTTTCACAATATCCGCATCCTTGCATACATGGTATATTCATGGTTCATGCGCCAGCACCACACTGCTTCTTCTAATATGCCGCCCAGAATTGATCGTAGGATCTTACGCTCAAAATCACCAAGAGCTCGTCAGTCGCTCTTTTTTAACGTCCACGCTTCGTGACCGTGTAATTAGCGAGAATTAGCGTCTTATGGAGCTCGAGATTTGTGCGGAATTGCAGGATTCGGGATCTCAGCTGGCTACGTAATCCATAGAAAGCTCTATTGGCATCCGCTATCCGCCTTTTTACTTCACGACTCACATTGTTATAGCATGTCATTAACGTACCAAGGCAAACAAATTCGTCAACTAGTTCAAAAGTGTCTCCATCTATCACAACCGCAGTTTCAACAACCGAAGGGCTACCACCATTTACTTTATTTTGGTAGAATTTATGATAAGCCCTAGCAGCTTCCTCCTTAAGATGCGTGTACGCTTCTTACAGAGCTCTACTGTTACCACCGATGATATTGATGTCGTCTGCAGACCCTAGGAGCATAAATATGAAATTTCATGATGATGGAACCTCTTCTTTGCACGCCTGCCCTTCAAATAGCACCTTCCAATGCACTGTTGAACAGCAAATTCGGTAGTCCGTCACTTTGCTTCAAACCATCTAACGTCACAAACGAGTCCGATGTCTCACCCGTTATCCTCACGCTTGATTTTTAACCATCAAGGGTAGCACGTATCAGCCTAAACATTTTGGTTGGAAAACCATTTTCAAGCATAATCCGCCAAAGCTCACCTCATTTAACTGAATCGTACACCGCCTTGAAATCTATAACCAAATGGTTAGTCTGCAAGTTCCCGGAATTTATCGAGGATCTCTCGGAAGGTGAACATTTGGTCCATCGTGCACACGTGTCCTCTCGAAAACCGCACTGGTATTCGCCAACAAAGATTTCCTGCAACGGTCTCAGTCCAAGAAACAGAATGCGGAAGAGAATTTTCTATGCAGAATTGAGGAGAGGAATGCCTCGATAATTGCTGCATTCGAGTCGATGGTCCTTCGTCCAAAGTTGTTGCATCCACAGCTTGTCCATCATCCTCAATCGTTATCCGGTTTCTGTTGACTGCGCTTCATCTTGTTCACCATTCAGCATTGCATCGAAATGTTGTTTCCAACGCCTAGACACCTCCGATCTTTCGGTAATCATAATTTCGGTTCCCCTCCTTATCGTTGCACATACCAGGAGTTGGCACGGTCCGGTTCCTTCCTACTGAGACGGTTGTTATAAAGCAGTTGTGACAACCGATATATGACTTATTCTAGTTATAAGTAGGTTTAGCCAACTAAAAGTGCTAAAATTGTGCTGCTTGGGCTGATTCCGTTGATCGTATAAAAGAAGCTTCTCGTATCGTACCTGTCCAAGCAATTGTCCGCCTCCGCAAGAACGCGATCCCGGTGCTGGCGTTTCTTACAATGGTGAAGTCTCTTTTTGGCAACTCTAGCATCTCAGTCAAAGTTGCAGCCAATAAGCGACTTCTGGATCGATTCTTCTCTACAGTCACTCTTTGGTAGTGATGTCCGTTAATCGTTCGATTAATTCAACTAATCGAATAACACATGGAATATTCGAATAATTTTTTATCGAGTACTCCCAGCACGAGTAGTGGAATTAATCGAATAGTTCAATGAGTACGAATAATTAGCGTTAGCATTAGCATATGTGGCTGCACACATCGTAGGTGGCTATATAATCGCCTTTTATACCTGGCTACTTCCGAACAACCGCAGGGGAAGTGGGTAAGGCTGTTAGTGTAGCATCTACTTTTGAAAGTGCAGGGAACCCATACTACCTTCATAGATGTTACAGGAAAACAGAGTATATCATGTTAGTAGGGCAAGGCAAACAATAAGGATCATGAAGAAGATTTATTCAATAATAAACTGTACATAGTATATATTGAGTATATATATGCAAAAATAGAACAATCTCACCAGCAATCCGTCGCGTGAAATACAATTGCGTCATTTGAATTTCCATCAGTGCATCTAATATGCAATAATTTACTAATTTAATTTTTTCCATATCCATGATATCCATGTGTATTATTTAAACTTGTTACGGCCAAAGTTTTAATCGTACAGTAGGAGATGCTTGTTGAGCTAAAACGAAACAAATAATTAAAATAACATATTAGGCTTACCTGCTACCAAGGCCGTCTGCGCAAAATCTTAGTTTTGAGGTGTGGCATCTGGGAACCACGCAGCATCGCACCCCCTAGCTTAGCTACTCAATAGAGTATTACCGGGTATGACCGCGTGGAGGCGCTAGGTAGGAGCTTGGACTGGCAAAAGCTATATTGGTCGCTTTCTCGTTTGCCTTCCCCATTTCATACCCAATAGTTCAATGAGTACGAATAATGCTCGGTAATCGTTCATAATCGTTCGATTAATCGAATTATCAAAGAAATATTCGAATATTTTTAATCGAACACCACTGACACGAATAATTGAATTAATCGATTAGTGCAGACAACGCTCACCGATTAATCGGTAATCGAATATTCTCGTTTTTATTGGCTGTCAGTCTATTGATAGTAGAACAGATTTTGTAATCTTTCCAACGTTTCAACTGTGTATTTCAGTCTTCTTCAGGGATTGCTACAAAGTGTTACATGTTGGGTCTGTTGTAAAATGTTTTTGAGTTATATGTACAATACTGTCTGCTCTTTGTCAAGTGTCTGTGTCTCGTAGTAATCGAATAATTGAAAATTTCGGACATCACTACTCGTTGGCACTCTGCGTCAAACCATTCACTGGAAGTGGCTGCAGCAGTAGTACCCAGCTCTTCTGGCGCGGTAGTACTGATAGCGTCGTGGATGTGCCTCCACTGTGCGTTCAGGTTCTTTCCAAGTTGTTGTTCACCGATCCGCTCATCAGTGCAGTAACTCCTTCCGCTGAAAACCGCCGAATGTTCAGCCGTATCTGCCTCGTACCAAGGCTGGGTCCTGCCAAAAGACCACATCCTGCTTCACGTGATACTTCTAGATGAAGGCGACAACTTCTGGCAGGCTCTGAGTAATTGGCAGCTGCTCAGAAAAGTCCGGCCTCGACTGACGCTTCGACATAGAAATGTCCTCTTTGACCAGGTACTTCTTCACCGTTTGGTCGGATGCTTCGACCTCCCGCGTAGAACGATGAGGTCAGCTTACTATCGGAGCTTCCCCGTACAAAGTGCACCCCGTACAAGACACTTATTAGACCGGTTGTTCTCTACGGACATGAAACATGGACAATACTCGAGGAGGACCTGCGAGTGCTCGGAGTTTTCGAACGATCTTCGGCGGCGTACAGGAGAACGGAGTATGGAGGCGGAGGATGAACCATGAACTCGCACAGCTCTTTGGCGAACCCAGAATCCAGAAGGTGGCTAAAGCTGCACGGATTCGTTGGGCAGGACATGTTGCAAGAATGCCGAGCAACTACCCTGCAAAGATGGTGTTCGCCTCAAATCCGGCAGGAACAAGACGACCAGGAGCGCAGCGAGCAAGATAGTTAGACCAGCTGGAGCGAGATCTGGCGGAGAGTACTCGGTGTCCGAGGTATTAGAGAGCGGTAGCCCTCAACCCAGTTACATGGAGAAACTTTGTTCAACAGGCTTTGTCTTAGGACGGCAAGCCACCTAAGCAAAGTAAGTAAGTAGCAGTACGAGCAAAGTATCGAGTGTAGTTGCTTGACTGTTTTCGCCATGGGTGCTACAAGTTAACTAATAATGCTGTCAAATTTTTTCTATACACAATAGGGTTGATACGATTTGCGGTGGACTAATCACCAGATCATCATCACCCGGCAGTCACTTGAATTACTTTATTTTACAATGCATATGTCAAAGCCTGGTAGCACGAATCTTGGCTACCGTGTTTTATTTGTCGTACCGATTCGGCGCCTTCCGGACCTTGAAGGCGTGCGGACCGGCACGTTTCAGCAGTTTTTCGGACATTCTTTCTGGTTCCGCCATTCCGTACCTGAGAAGACAACTCAGGGAGTGGGGTTTAGGTATCCCGACCCCCCTGATGGGGCGTGAGGATCCCGGCCCACTAATACCCTACTCGAGTTGCCAGCCTCAATCCCCCTGGCACCACTTTATCGGTATTACTGCAGGGAGGGGCTATTGTGCTTAATGCACCCTCTTAGATAACTACTGGACTATGGTAGTTAGGCTATTTACTCGCGGTTGATCGGCTCTCCAGCAGTTTTGCAGCTCAAGTACAATCCTGGTAGCAGCCGCATTGACCGCTTCCCAGACGTCCGAGCTAGAACACATCCTTTGAACTAAGACATCCGGAGTAGCGTCCTGTCCGCTCACTTCGCTTGAGGTGATCTTAGTTTACATTGTACCTTTTCAAAGAGATCAGATATCGAAAAATCCTTTTGGCACAACATTTCTGAAATTATAAGCCTTTCGAAAAAGTTTGTTCGATTCTATGACTGAAATATAGACGAAGACACGCCATAGATGAAGCCAGTAGGGATTGTGGTATAAAATACAGCAAAAATTTTCGGCTAAACTTCCGGTTAACCGAATCCGAATTTGACGGGCTTTCATTCAACCCGTTTGTGCCATCAGATTCTGTACAACCATCTCGTTCATTTTGGTCGGCATAGAACGCCAGTTTGCCGCAAGATATTTCTGGTTTCCGTTTGATGATGTTCCAAGATTTCTCGATTGTGTCGAACTCTAGCGTGGAGAAAATTCTTATCTTTGGGCACCACCTGCACGTTGTAGGCGACATAAGACTCCATGACCTTTGTTCCGTAAAGGAAGGATGTCAAGTCCGGCCAAAACAGCGCGGAACAATCATGTTGCTTTTGGAAAGATTGTAGACATTTATAATAGACAATTACTCATGTAATTTTTTCTAGTTTACGATCCCGGTTGCCATTAAGATGTGCCTTTTCAAACCATTGGTACAAATAGTTGCTGTTTAAACTGTGTCCTGTTGTGAGTTTCAACCTCAATCATCACGCAATCGAACTTGCTCATCATATTCGTGTGTACAGGTTCCGAGATAGTGTTCTCTCGCCATTTGTAATTATTATTTATTGACGAAATAATTTTAGCAGCAAAAACAGTTTTAGGTTTCTAAGGGCGTACCATGCGTACCAACTACCGCTGAGTGGTTACGATACAGCGGATCCAATTCATGTAATACGGGTATCGAATAATGGTGGGAGATTCGAAGTGAAACCAAACTGAGGGGGTCATCGAACTCCTGAGCTATCTTAAACATAAACCCGAGTTGCCGATTAGCTCTGTCGATCACTGATGCCTGTTGCTGTTTGAACATTAGCTTCGAGTCTAAGTACACTCGTAAGCCTTTTACTACTTCTGTCTTCTGTGTAACGATGCACTTTCCTACGCTAAGAGTCATCCTGCTGACTTCACACAATTCAGCAAAACGGTGCAAACGGGCTTGGAGAACGTAGCAGTCAGCGAAATTTTCGATGATGTTGTAAGTTTTGAAATCATCGATGTAAACCAGATTACATTGACATTTTTTACTTACTTATGTGTCCATGTCCGCCGGCCAATCCGGCAGAACAAAGGGATGAAATCAGAGATTTCCACTGCTGACGGTTACCTGCCATGGCTTTTACCTGTCGCCAGGACAGGTTCTCGTCTACAGCCTGGATGCCGTTGGCTAGGCTGCGTCGCCATGAGCCTCTGGGTCTGCCTCTTCTACGCTATCCTTGTGGATTCCAGTCGACTACTTCTCTGCAAACCTCGTTCGCTCCTTTGCTCAAGGTGTGTCCGATCCACTTCCACCTACGTTCACAAATTTCTGTGGCTATCGGCCGTTGATGACACCGACGATGGAGTTCCTCATTGGATATCCAGTTGTCTGGTCACTAGGCACGAATGATGTATCGCAGGCACCGGTTAGTGAATACCTGCACTTTTGCGTTGTCTCCCCTGAGACACACCGCGTTTCGCAGGCATACAGCAGTACGGATTTAACGTTTGAACATTGACATTTCCCGTTATATAAATTCGCTGCATCGATGAAAAACAAATAAAACAAGATAGGTTTAAGGTTGCTGCCTTGCGGAACTCCGGAGCCGTTAGAAAATTCATGCAAATTCAAGGTAGTACAAATCTTGATTTCTAACGTTCTGTTTTTAAAATAGAGTTCCAACCATACACAAAACTGTCAGTAGAAACCTATATGTCGAAACTTTTTAATGATAATACGATCAAACGCTTCCTTAAGGTCCGTGTAGACCGCATCTACCTGATGATCTACCGTATCGATCGCTTCACAGCAGTGAATACTGAATTCGTTTAAGCTTGCGTTCACTGAACGACCTGGTATAAGCCCATGTGGCCGTAAAGAGACGTAATCACGGTAGTTGAGACTTATGTCGTAGACAATTAACTCTAAAAGCTTAGATCCGAAATAAAGTAATGTAATTCCACTGTAGCTTTTATTCAACTATTTCTATCCTTTTTCTTATCTTCTCAAATCCACAATCTAGCTAGTATTTTCGGCTTAATGCATGATTGTAGACGACACTCCCAGCTTGTTTGCGACATGATTTCGGTTTTTACCTGCATCCTGGATGTCGACAAACGGATCTCAAACGCTCTCATTAAGCTGGCGATAGTCACTTTGTCCACTTTGAATGGTTTCGTTAACTCGACGTGCGAGTATCCCAGATTTTTTTCCCTGGTAGCTCCCAGCTAATTTGCACCTTTCTCTTATTTACTTTGACAAGAGATACAAGAGAGAGATCGCTATGGTGGGCTCACGATCATGGGCTCCACTGACAGCAGTGCACTCTCACTACACTCACTTACACTCAGATTCAGGGTAGTTTTACAACCAAAAATTTGATAGGGTATGTCATCGTCGTAGTTGCCTATTCTCGTCCTATCCAACACAAATTATTAACAATATCAGCATTTTTATGACACACAATGCAAAACTAGTTATTACCCAATATTTTAGTTAGTTGTCTGTCACACGCGTTCAATCAAAGTGTGCTGAGATCTATTTAAATGCTTTTTATCATTAAAGAAGTCCTATCAGCCAAATTTCCTACGTTTTTTCGTACGACGAAGAAGACAATGTCGACTAACCGTTTTAATTTCCGTCATTCAATAGTGGAAATAACTCACGCAAGGCATTGTCGTTATTCTACAGCCAGGAAAACTTGCCTGACCTGCAGAAATCTTGTAGAATAACATTTGTCATGCCGTCCTACACAAACACATGCGCGTTAGCTTCCTAATCAGTGTTGTGATTTTTAGTTCGGACGATGAAAAATGTTGATGGACGGATTTTAAAACGGTACGACGAATTTTAGAAATAAAGTCAGTTGCGTAATTTCAATAATATGCTTTAATAGTCGCTTTTCAGTGATTTCAAAGTTCACGGATCAGAAGATAAGTGTGTTTTAGTCAAATCAGCACAAGAACTTTTGGAGTATTCATTAAATCCATTCAACAAATGATGAAAATTAGAATGGCTTTACTTATTACGATGGGAATTAGAAAAAAAAAACCCTACTAGGACAACAAAATTGTGCTATTTGTCAAAGAGAAAAATTTAATTATTGATAGCAAGTAGCCAATTTGATTGAATTTTCTACTCTGAATTTGTACACTTGAGGGGCATTTTAAGTAGTTTTAACTAAGCTTTTGCTAAGTCCAACCTATTCATGAATAAACTCATTAAAGAATGTATATTACATTGTTGAGAGGAGTTACATATTGGTGATCGCAGCGACATCATGATTTAGTTTACCACTTATTGTTCGAGGCGTACTCCGTAGAGGGATTTCTCTTTGCTCACAAAAAGACCTTTTTACATAATTCCCGTGTATTGCTTGTTAATTTGTTCCGTGGAATTTAACGTATTTTTACTTAGCAATCGTACAAAAAAGTTAAAAAATTATCAATCGATAAAAGATTTCAGTAAAAAAAAATTTAAAAAAACAGTTTGTGAATCAAAACCTACTTATTACTAAAATAGATGAGTACAGCTACTAATTATCACGTAACTATTCAATACCGAAAACCGAATGCCGAATCTTCACCCGTCATGGCCAATGTTTCCAAGTAACGTCAGTACGTTCCTAGTTTTTACTTCCTGTTTGATTGTCATTTGCGCTGTTTCACATGTCCCAGCCTGTACCTAGTAGGAAATCGACAAATGATACGATGTTATGTATAAACCGATCGTTCCCATCAACGATGGCTACCTCATTATTATTCATGTCCGATCGCCTCATTTGTTTGATTGTAAACCCGGATGGCTACAACCGATCACCGGCAGTATATCAGCGGGGACAGTTATGTGTCGTTCCGGTTTTTCGTCGCCGCGGAACACACCCCCGCGCCCACACGGATAGATCCAAATCATGTCGAAAGCCACGGTCACAGTTTATCATTTACAAACTATCATGACCGACTTTTACTGTCTGTTCCCTTTGTCTGCAGTCAGCAGCGATGCAATCGGTTTGCCTTCACCGTCCGACCGTCGTTGTTTCCCATGGTACTCATATGTGTGAGTGTAAGTGTGTATGTGTCGTGCTACCCGATATCTGTCAACGATAGCGATCAACTCATTTCATCTTCTTCAAGGGGGGTTTGATCGGAATCGAAGTAAAAACGTTGCGCGTCTTAATCCGGATTAATTGCCCATCAAGATTGGTTGCCACCGGTTCTCCGGGCTGCAGACGTCCTTCGGTGTGCGTGTGATACTAACTAATGGTTTCACACACGAAGCCCCGGGACTGCAACCAACGCTGGCGATGGAACCACGCGATAGAGGCCGCGTAAAACAAACAAAACCGATCTTTATCGCGTTTTGATCGAAAGCTGCACTGTCCGGCGAGGATCATGATAGGCCTCCGGCCCGTAGCCGAAAGGGTTCCTTTCGGCAACCGTTGCGAACCTAGACGATAGCGATCAACACGACGAAACCGACCGAAGTTGATTCAAGAGCTCGCACGCAGATACACAGAAATGGATCACGTTTGGCATACCTTATGCTGGATTATTCGTATAATTAAATATTACATTTTTAATTAATTGATTTGAAAAGCTCGCAGCTTTCATTTATACGGGGTCTATATTTTCAACACGCTATCAAATCTTTACCGTCGACAGGGACACCCTGCAGAACTATTCATCCGGACCTAATTGATCACTATCATCAGTAACATGGCCTTCTGGTCGTACAACGACAACGGTCCAGTATAGTTATAAGCTCATAATTATTTATCATGGACCCCTACCTAGCGACCTGCCAGCCAGTCAGCCAGCAAACAGCACCTTCCTTTGCTACCGACATCATTGATGAAAACATGGATATCATAGTTGATCACAGTCTCACGGATCATCTCTTGGATAGTTTGTCTGACGGTGGCGCTATTTCGCCGGTTGGCCTTCCGAAGGGTACCGATCGAGTGCACGGACCTCCAGCAGTCCCTACATCACGAAGTGCAACTCTCTACACTACTGCGAAAGCGCAGCTGTTCACCGCCCAAGTGGTAGCGGGAAAAAATGACGTCTATTTGAACTGGCATCATGGAGCATAAATTTTCATCATCGCTCACCGCATGGAACCACGTGGAAGTTGCTCTTGCTAGGCCTGCGCTTGATGGTGATCGGTGGGATCAGCTCTAATCGTTTTCACTGTCTCACAAGTATATACTATATAACCGCACAAAGTGCGGGTGCTTGAAGAAACGGCAGCTGGATCGATAATTAAATTACGATCAGCACTGCCAACCGCAAACCCACGCATCCCGTCGCTTAGGAAGATAATTGCGTGAAAATGGTTCATTAATCGAGTCTCACCAGTCACTATCGATATCAATTCACACGATTATTATTGACCGCGGTGAAGAAAAATGAATCAATTAATAATTTTCGTCACGATCCCCTTCTCCTTTTGAGCTCTATGAATCTACGATGCCGCAGAACATCGCATCGGCGATGTATGAAATAAATATGTAGTCAGCAGACGGTCGGTGGGAAAGAAAGTATTAAACGTTTCTTGATCCGTCTCCGTTCACGCAGCAGAGAATAAGTGAATGAAACCAGCTGCTGCTAATTTCTGAATGAAACTTCGACGCTCGGTGGTTTATGTGACGAACCCCGCGACAGGTCCAGTGTCGGCCAACAACTTTATCAATTAATGGTACGGTTTTAATTGAATGAAATGATTAGTGCAATACTCACTGGTTCAGTACTGGCAGTAGTTCCTGGTGCCAAATAAGTCGCACTCCCTAGCGGGTACCCAACGAACGGGTTACTTTAGAGGTATGGAATGAAAATATTTTGAATCGTTGGAGAAAGTTCCCTAGGAAGAGTTACCGTGGCTGGAAAATGTGGTTTGCTCTATTTTTAGGACCACTTAAAAGGAAAGATGAGTGGTGGGAAATTCTGTTTTTCAAATAAGGCAAACTGGTAGGATTTGACACAGTTAAACATAAAATCATAATATTTGAAGATCAAAAGCAGATGATAAACTAATAATATACTTGAGTGCTATTATATATTATTGAACTTTTAACATACTTTAAACCTACAAAATACCTTCGTCAGATTAAATCTATTAACCTTCCTTCTATATGGCAACTGCCAGTAACTTCATCATTAAACCACCATTTTCAAAACAAACGACAGGTGTCCAGACTGTATGCAATTGAATGCAACATGAATGATTCCACTCAAGGTAAAAATTTTACTGCTGGTGAGATGTTTCACAAATCACATAACAGACTCAAGCTTAACTGGAATATTCATACATTCAATTTGGAATGAATGGTATTAGAATGTCGAAGTTATTTCTAACGACCGTCTGTCCAGCATTGCAAACATTCTTCTAGAATAAGATCTAATTCTACGTGAATCGTCTAAACCACTGCAATCCATTCGTTAGAATGACTTGAATTCAATGTTAATGTCAGTTCGTAAGCAGTGCTGTCGAAATGGATGGTAACGTACCAGAAGGAGACACTCAGGATCGGCAAGATTGCGATTGACATGAAAATTACACCTTCCCAATCAATAGATCGATTTGCACAGACACACACACGCACGTCATTGCCTTGTATCGAATCGCATCCATGATCAGCATGGCATCATCTATAACTGACCAGCTGCATTCGGGGACCCCTGCCGGCCAGCCAAGGTGCCACTGCAGCGTAAGTAACCAGAAACTGACCAGCGTATCAAATTTCGTCGTTGTCGTCATCGTCGTCGAACCGAGCTACCGCATTCGGAGACGCTTTAGGAGTGCTTGTGGCGATCTTATAAGGAAAGCGCTAATCTTATTAGTACGATCAATGAGTTCTGGATGGTGTCATGGAAACGACTTTCGGAATGAAGCGAAAATTTTACTCGGTTAGTCAATGAATTTCCGAGAAATATTCTTCGCGCCACTTAGGAGATTAATTAGCAAAGCTATTGAGGCTTTTAGCACTGCATCCCGTAGTGGCAGGAAATATTAGTAGATTCCGTTTATTTTTTCAGGGTGTAACATATATTTTTCCACATTGGAAAATAAGATAACTCTTCCAGTTGTTTTGTATCCAATAACAAATTATGTTGAAAAACTTCAGAATTCAAAACTCTACATTTTGTGCTTTGTAACAAGCTAATAAAAATGCCACATCACCTCATCGAATATGAGGTCAACATATTTAAAATCGATAATTTTTACGATTTTTAACAATTTGAAATGGACATTAGATAGTTTGACTGTGACATTTGCTTTTTAGTTATCAAAATTACGTCCAAGCAAGAGAAGCAAGGCATGAAAAGTTTTGGTCGCGCATTGCAATAATCAGAATTAAAATAAGTTTTTTTTGGCGAGATGCCCTCGTTCTTAGGTCATTTGCTATGTATGTCCCCGAACGACTATATCGGACGCTGCTTTGAAGTTGATGAAAATGTAACATGTGGACACATATGCGGTCACGAAACTATTGCAATATCTCTTAGTCTCTTGAAACAAGTTTGGTACTGGAGATAGGAGATTAATTAGCAAAGCCATTGAGGCTTTTAGCACTGCATCCCGTAGTGACAGGAAATATTAGTAGATTCCGTTTATTTTTTTCAGGGTGTAACATATATTTTTCCACATTGGAAAATAAGATAACTCTTCTAGTTGTTTTGTATCCAATAACAAATTATGTTGAAAAACTTCAGAATTCAAAACTCTACATTTTGTGCTTTGTAACAAGCTAATAAAAATGCCACATCACCTCATTGAATAAAATGCAAACATATTTAAAATCGATATGTTTTACGATTTTTAAAAATTTGAAATGGACATTAGATATTTTGACTGTGACATTTGCTTTTTAGTTATCAAAATGGCGTCCAAGCAAGAGAAGCAAGGCATCAAAATTTTGTTCACGTATCGCAATAATCTGAATTAAAGTAAGTTTTTTTGGCGAGATGCCCTCGTTCTTAGGTCATTTGCCATGTATGATGTCCCCGAACGACTATATCGGACGCTGCCTTGAAGTTGATGAAAATGGAGTATGTGGGCACATATGTGATCACGAAACTTTTGCAATATCTCTTAGTCTCTTGAAACTAGTTTGGTTAGTGATGAGTACGCGGTAATAATATCTGAAAAAGTATCATGCAGACGGTGTTAATTGCAGCTGACGCATATGACTTGTTCCATTCGCTCACCTGATTTTTCTGCCTTCAAAAATGTTACTTACTTTACTTTAGTGACAACAGTCTGTTTCCACTAGTCCACAGCCTCCTGCCAGTTCTCTGCTGAAAATTTTGTCTACCTAATCTTAATTTTTTCTTTTTGTCTGGTTTTTAAGTCTTTTCCAGGGGTTAACTACTTTAATACAAAGTCGAAATATCAGAAAGAAATAAAAACTGATCTGATTTCCATTGCAGATTGAAAAGCCAGACAAAAAGTAGAAAGTCGAGATTATAAAGTTACCGGGTGACATTCTCGCCACGTCCCCAACCCATCGCTGCCTGCATCATTGTACTGCATTGTCCCTTTTGTTATTGTTTCTACCGGAGAGATTGAAAGACATTTAGCTAATCGGTTTGTGCCCGAAAATGTCCGTCGGTAACCGTCAGCACCAGCGGTTACATGTAGTGACCGGGTCCACCATATCTTTCTTTTTTCCTTTTTTTATATTGGCAATCAAAACTTGATATTAGACTACGGCCTAGTGGTGTAATTGGTTAAACCAGTGGTTCCCAGATGTAGGCATGGTGATCTTCCCATAAAAGTCTTGGGTTGCTTTAGGTGCTTATAGCAAAATATCTTCAGGTGGCTTCAACTATCATTTCCCAAAAATCACCATAATAATATGCATTCGGTTGCGTAACATGCACGAAACATCACTCACATCACGAAACATTCCTTTCACAATCCCACCTATCAGTCTGCGGGCCGCTCGAACTACCTTAAAGGACCGCTCGTGGGCCACATTTTGGCCATTACTGGGTTAAAATAACACGCACCACCGGAGATGGAGGGCTATGAGTTCGACTCTCACCTTCGATCAGTCTATATTTACAGCCTAATATCAAGAGTTTTCAGTTCAGTTGAATTTACATTTTTGACATCAAACATTTACTCTTCCTTAAGAAAAAAGTAAGCTTGACTGCTATAGAGTTAATAAAAAAGAGAAAGTTAATATTTGCTTAACTTTTCTGAACGATTTACTTTTCTGAAAGTGACCTCTTTCGACAGTGTACTGTACTGGGTTTGTTCAAAAAGTATCGCAAATCAGGAATTTTCACGGGTTACGTATGTTCGATTTTCGATCTTTTTGTGGCGTTATGTTGGTTCTCATTACCCTCACTGATGTTAACAATTTCGGCCATTTTGAATGTTCATTCAGCTTTTGACAGCTATTGTGCGTGGACGTGTTTCAGCTTGTCTTCGATTTTTGTCTATTCCAAAAAATGGTGAAAGTTTTGTTGACAGTTTTCTTCGCTTGCAGGGGCGTGGTGCATTGTGCGTTCTTGCCGCAGGGTAGAACGGCCAATAAGGAATATTACCTTCAAGTAATGCGCAATTTGCGCGAAGCATTCCGCCAGAAACGCCCGGATTTGTGTAAAAACAGAAATCGGCTTTTCTGCCATGATAACTCCCCTGCTCATACATCATTACCTGTGCGCGAATTTTTGGCCAAAAACAACGCTTCAATAATGCCTCACCCACCGTATTCCCCAGACCTTCCCCCTTAAGGAGATAAAGACAGCATCGAAGCCCAAGCAAGAATGTGAGTTTTATTGTACTCTTATGGCGGTCTTCATGACCATGATTTTGGTCTTAAATTCCATCATAAGAGTGTAATAAAACTCAAATTGTTACTTAGGAGAAGGAGTTGAACAAGATCACAAAAAATGATTTTTCAAAATGCTTCGCGGATTGGGAAAAACGTTATCACAAGTGTATAATGTCTGATGGGGATTTTTTTCCTGTATGGACTCATCACTGCGACCAGTAACGTTTGATCTATTGTGATATCACCCGGGTGTTTGCTGTATAACCCGCACTGCATTTATTTTTGCTATACCGTCATCCGGGGATACTTGCAACACTTTTGAACTTTGACTTGGTATAACTTTCGAAGTGTACCGTTTAGATCCAAGTGTAAGTAGCCAAAACTTGTATAGTGGTCAGTACTTTTGATTTATGATTATGAGAAAAATTATCAACTAAATGAGCCTGTAGAATGAACTGAAAATAGTGGTGTTACAAGTTACCCAGTAAACGGGGTTACTGAACTTTTCTGATTTTGCGTTTCTTATGATTTTAAATTTGATTTCAAACCACAAATGAGCATTTTTAGATATTTTGAGTATATTTCTAGTAAAACAAGTGATACTGGAGGCATGTTTTGTTTCCCAATTTTGATTATCGCTTTCTTGAAGACATTCGGTGAAAATGCAGCATGTCGGCGAACTTCAAATTGCCGTTTCAAGGCACGTGGAATTCTTCACAATTTTCATTTTTCTGGAGATGGCAGTAGACAAAATAACATCGTACAGATGCAAACATATTGTTTACATACTGTCTATTATTCTAATTATCTATTTTACAAGTGCTGCAAGCCGCGTCATATTGGATTAACAACACGAATTCGTCATTACTTCTCCTAGTTCAAAATATAAATAAAGCTCAAAGTTGCTATTTGTTAGCTTATATGATGTACTAATTGTGTACAGGAACCAAACGATAAAAAATAATTACTTGTCAATGCACTGACGCAACTTTGCGCATCCATTTTTCCTACTCTGAAAATGAAATTACTTTCCAGTCGTATAAAAACAAGCAAATCAAAGATATAATGGATTAAATTTAACTAAACAATAGGTAAACGTCGCTTCTTTAAAAACCCATTGACTACAAACGGTTATGTTAACAAACAAATGCGTTAGAGCTGTCAAAAGCGCGATGCGCAAAAGTGTTACAAGTAACCCCGGTGTTGCAAGTATCCCCGGATGACGGTAACCGCTATTGATTGAGCGATATGCTTTGAATTTTTTATGCGTACTTGTGTGTAATTGGGTACCCTTCCTTCAATGCTTTACTCTACTTTACCCACCTCGTTCCACATGACAGCGCGCAGTCCCCAATTATAGTCATCCCTGGCGTGGCAAACCAGTGCATTTTTACTACAAGGGTCTCATTTTTGCACTGTCAATAGGCCATATCGGGATAATATAGAACTCAGCATGAAGGAAGAGTGATGAGGGGCCTAAGAATAAACCCACGCTAAAGTCACTACAGAGCCCCCTTCCGATGGGGATTACTTTGAAGGGGACAAAATAGATATTCATGAATAAATAAATACTTGAACTTTGACTTGGACTTGGTCATGGTCTTGGTCTTGGTCTTGGTCATGGTCTTGGTCTTGGTCATGGTCTTGGTCTTGGTCTTGGTCTTGGTCTTGGTCTTGGTCTTGGTCTTGGTCTTGGTCTTGGTCTTGGTCTTGGTCTTGGTCTTGGTCTTGATCTTGGTCTTGGTCTTGGTCTTGGTCTTGGTCTTGGTCTTGGTCTTGGTCTTGTTCTTGGTCTTGGTCTTGGTCTTGGTCTTGGTCTTGGTCTTGGTCTTGGTCTTGGTCTTGGTCTTGGTCTTGGTCTTGGTCTTGGTCTTGGTCTTGGTCTTGGTCTTGGTCTTGGTCTTGGTCTTGATCTTGGTCTTGGTCTTGGTCTTGGTCTTGGTCTTGGTCTTGGTCTTGGTCTTGGTCTTGTTCTTGGTCTTGGTCTTGGTCTTGGTCTTGGTCATGGTCTTGGTCTTGGTCATGGTCTTGGTCTTGGTCTTGGTCTTGGTCTTGGTCTTGGTCTTGGTCTTGGTCTTGGTCTTGGTCTTGGTCTTGGTCTTGGTCTTGGTCTTGATCTTGGTCTTGGTCTTGGTCTTGGTCTTGGTCTTGGTCTTGGTCTTGGTCTTGTTCTTGGTCTTGGTCTTGGTCTTGGTCTTGGTCTTGGTCTTGGTCTTGGTCTTGGTCTTGGTCTTGGTCTTGGTCTTGGTCTTGGTCTTGGTCTTGGTCTTGGTCTTGGTCTTGGTCTTGGTCTTGGTCTTGGTCTTGGTCTTGGTCTTGGTCTTGGTCTTGGTCTTGGTCTTGGTCTTGGTCTTGGTCTTGGTCTTGGTCTTGGTCTTGGTCTTGGTCTTGGTCTTGGTCTTGGTCTTGGTCTTGGTCTTGGTCTTGGTCTTGGTCTTGGTCTTGGTCTTGGTCTTGGTCTTGGTCTTGGTCTTGGTCTTGGTCTTGGTCTTGGTCTTGATCTTGGTCTTGGTCTTGGTCTTGGTCTTGGTCTTGGTCTTGGTCTTGGTCTTGGTCTTGGTCTTGGTCTTGGTCTTGGTCTTGGTCTTGGTCTTGGTCTTGGTCTTGGTCTTGGTCTTGGTCTTGGTCTTGGTCTTGGTCTTGGTCTTGGTCTTGGTCTTGGTCTTGGTCTTGGTCTTGGTCTTGGTCTTGGTCTTGGTCTTGGTCTTGGTCTTGGTCTTGGTCTTGGTCTTGGTCTTGGTCTTGGTCTTGGTCTTGGTCTTGGTCTTGGTCTTGGTCTTGGTCTTGGTCTAGCTATAAAGCACAAAGTTTGCTGCTATGAAAAGCTAAATCAGTCAAAGTTAAAATTTTACTGTCAGGTTATCCTGATCAATTTAATTTATAGCGACCATAATAAAATAATAAAATATCCGAAAGAATCTATAGGGGAACAAGGGGTAAGAAGGCCCGGCGGGGTAAGAGGGACCACATCGATTTCGTCAAGAAATCCTTAAATTTTCTACAAATGCCCCAGTATGTTTTGTTTATTAGCCTATCTAAACACTTTCGAGACAACCTGTGGCAGAAACGACAAAATACATAGCTTTTTTTTTGCTGAATAACCTTAAATTTTTTGCTGCTGAAATTATATCGCATGAAGACACTGCGAACGAAAAGTTTGTTTTGATTCTAGTTTTGACGTTGGTTACGGCCGAGTGCCACAGGTTGTCTCGAAAGTGTTTAGATAGGCTAATAAACAAAACATACTGGGGCATTTATAGAAAATTTAAAGATTTCTTTGCGAAATCGATGTGGTCCCTCTTACCCCGCCGGGCCTTCTTACCCCTTGTTACCCTACAATGAGACGAGCCGTTGGTAGTTATTTAGTAGTGCTAGTTTAATAAACACGTCAAAAACGATGGGTGTTTCACAACCGGGGCCGTTTCACAACAGGGGACAATCCCCTAGATATAACATTGGCCTTTTAATAAGCTGACCTGAATGCATGTACATTTTAGGTATGTTTATTTTTAGGTAAATTTATTCATCGAATCATTTGCAGTTTAATTTTTATATTTTTCATTGGAATTGATGCTGATTCAGCATTGCGAAATCCGTAACCCTTAAGGTACAAGCTTTTTTCGCCAAATTTAAGTTTGCTATTTGTTGAAATTAAAACGTAAGTTTCTAGATTATAGTGATCTGTGATCTCTACATTTCTTTTTTTATTAATACTTTAAAATGTAATTTTTTGGTCACTTGATTCGATTGATCGTTTCGAAACAAAAATTAAATTGCTCTACACAGCACAATAAAAATGTCAAATAGGAACCAAACTGCTCATAAACTACGTCATGCAGACAATCGATAAATCTGACTTCGCGGCGATGACGAGTTCCTCCCGTCGTCGTCGTCGCTTCAATTTGTCCCCGACGTACGCAGAATCACGATGAGTTGGTAGTGAATTTCATTAAAACTCGCATCGCTTTGGCAAACGACAAAAAAAGTAAATAACTTCCTAAAATTGATGAGAAAATCTGATGAGTATTGTATAGTAGCCAATCGCAGATCGATCGTCTTCTTTCTCCCGGGAGTCCCGGACGGTCAATGATCCCGCCCGACCGCGCCGGCCGGATTCTGCAGCCTCCGGAACGCGGGTGTACATTTCAATCAGAAAACGCTCGTCTTCTTTCTCGGTGGACCTCTTGGCGCTGCGCTGCAGCGCTGACCGATGATGACTGTCAAGGAAGGCCACGAACCTGACTGCCTGATCGAATGATGACACCGATAAACGGACGACGGTTCACAATTTTCTTTTTGGAACTCGATTTCGAACGTACGTACACACACATACACGCATTGTGGACGGTACAGTACGGTATGCATTTTTACGACAAGGATTTTCAATCAAATTAAGTATCGCTTTTGATGGTTCCTGCAGCGTGACGCGGATCTTCGAGCTGGGAGAATAAATTTGTTGTTTTAATTTCGGCAGAAAGTTTTCGCTAGAGCCGTCACAACATTTTAACAGTTCTGTACATAGGATGGAGGTTAGTTTAGAAACAAATTACGCAATTGAAAATTAAGTTGAAATTTACTTGCTTGATGACGGCATTCCATGTCAATTAAAATTCTTTGGATATTTTTGTATCGTTTATCTCCGTGGCTAGCTAATCGAACGCGCAGCATACCCTATTGACAGGAGCGTCGAACAATAATTCTTTGGTTGGCCTCCGATTAAGAAAGTATTTTTGATAACTTTTTTACATGCATTGCAACCGAGAGTAACGAGGAAGCGCGCGAGACAGCAAGACAGACCGATATCGAGACAAAGAGAAGGACCTTTTAATGAGTTTATTGTATGGTTCGCAACAAAAAAGTCGATTTTCAATAGCTTTCGGTTATTACCACTATTATTTTCGTCTCCCCGGGGGACGCACCGACCGGGACGGATCACCAGCAGCTTGATGCATTGTGATGCGTATCCGGAACGCTGACTGCCTGGCAGCGAAGGAAGACGCTCCTGCTGGTTGTTGTCGTTCATTAAAAGAGAGAAATTTCTTATTTATGTGCAACTCTTTTCTTCCCGAAAGCCTATTGATGACGGGCAGAGTAACACAGCACAAATCGCAGTACATTTCACGACGGGAACAACAACAACGGCCTGAAATTGGTATGTCCCCACTGTACTGCATTGTGATAATGACGGCAGGATAATAACAGTCGCACCGCGCGGTGTGACGCGATTTATTCGAAGTATGTGAGTGCGACACGATTTTTTTTAATAAATTGTTCGTACCCTGAAAAATATAGGAACATGAAAGCCAGCATAGTTTAATCACGGCTTGGTTTATAATTTTTTTTTGTGCAGCATAAACGGTTTTTCCACTTGCCCGTCCAGATCTTACAAAATAAATTACGCATTTAATTATTGAACGGTGTTTAAATTAATAAGTTTAATGTTGGATGTTCTGATTGAAACTCCAAATATCAGCATGGCATCCATCGGAATCTTTACCAAGAGAATCCATTGGTTGCGGGGTAGATTGAAATTCAATTTCCAACCTGTTAGCACCGAATTTGATCGATATGATATATTATTATGCGAAACGGCCGGCAATGCAAGCAATGCACGATTTTATCATGCCGTTTCGTATAATGAGCTTTGGAAACATTTCTTATTAAGCTAACCGGAGTAACATACTGGTTTGTGCCACCATCATCGATAGCAAGGAACTATGCCAACAGCCAGAGCAAGAGATCAGTGGGACAGCAGTTGGACCATTAGTCGTTCGAAGGCGCTGTGGTCCTCTCACCAGTTGCAACTGTCTACCGTATCACGAAGTATTGAAAAGCCGGCAATAAACAAGAAATCAATAAGCACCCTTCGCTCTACGGCGTTACGATAAAAGATTAGGACGGGTTTCCCGCCCCACTGTATAGTAAGCGGTGGGCGCAACAAATAAAACTCAAACAGCCCGGAGGGAGTTCGAGACGACTAGCCGTTGTTGTAGTTCTTTTTTTTGCATCGCCAGTTGCAAGGCTTTCGATGAAATCGAAAGATTATGATTAAGTATTAAAATATTTAACTCCATAATGATAATAATTCATTTCATCGCAGCAGCTACCACGTAGAGCCCCAGCGCGGAATGGATCCTGCCGAAGCATTAACCGCACCGCCGACCGACCGACCGTGGCGCTCTCTTTGGTCGTGATAAAGAAATCGAAATTTAATAATAATAAACCACGAAAGGTGTAATCAATTTTTTACATCTCGCACTTTTTCGGGCTGCACGTTTTAAATCGACCGCTTAAGTGTTCACTTGCGCGAACGGACATGGCGTCAATTGGCGACCTGTGCAAGTATGTGGTAATCACATTTTAAGCTGGTCGGTTAGGTCACGTCCAAGTGGGTGCGCAATCAACTATGCGATGACATAGGCATGCATAAAGGTTCGGTGGTTGTGTTAAATCATAACTTTTACAATTTCCCCTTCAACCTACCATCCCAGACGACGATGTCCGGTGCGCTATATTAGACTGATTAATTAGATATGAATGCTTTTCTTGATTTGTTAAACAAACTAAAATTAAACGACGCTGTTATGATACTTTCAATATAGTATCCATAATTGAAATCATTTTAACGAACCAAATAACAGATATTTGCTCGTACATCAGTCATAAAAGCACTTTAGTAATAAAAGGGATTTAACAATAACCCTGAAATTAATTAACCGTTGCAGGATTTACTGGTGGACCAATTATTGTCTCGCCGTAATTAATATAATCGTATTAACTACTTAAATTACAAATGAATAAATGTATGGAGCGGTTAGCAGACTTACGTTGATTTCTTCGAAATATCGCACTACTAGGCTGTGCTAGATTCTGTACGACTCGTAAACCTCGTGAAACCATAACTTTAGCAAATGTCGATGAGTAATTTCAGCGCAAAATTAAATTATATTTAATTTAGAATTGCCTCCCAGTTGCGCAATGATGCTGTGCACTAACAACTGACTGTGACTGACTGACTGTGACGTTGTGACTGTGAATCGCAAGTCAAGTTCCAAAAACGGAACGGAACCAAAACTTTTGTTAAGACACTTCTAAATAAAATATAATTATTTTGAGCTCTAGTAAAAGAACACGAAACAGCTCGAAAGAATTCGAACATTCTCTCTCTACTTTCAGTTCGTACTTCACCAAATATCGTCCACTCGAACATTGTGAGGACGCACGCGTATGTCCTCCATGAGTAACGTCACAGCTTGAAGTCTATAATAAATCGCAACTCCTCTAACGAGGATTTTATACATTTTATTGGCTTCTAGTATGCTTCTTGCTCTTAAAGTCTTGTGAAGGGTAAAGTAGGCCCGATTTCTTGATTGAACGTGTCGTTGTTTCTCCTTACTAGTTTTGTAGTCTACGGTCACCAGCAATCCCAAATGCACGTGGTTACCGTCCGTGAATCTTTTAAGCCCCTTCCTTCCATGTATTTGGTCTTCGACGCATTTATTGTTAATCCAAGCCTCCTAGATTCAGTCTGTCGTAGATTGCTTTTACCGTTTCATCGGTGAAGCAGCGTAGTAGGTGGCTACCTTAGCTAAAAATCGTGCCTATCGTTGCGATACCCACTCTTCGAACCATCATCTTTGGAGTTATGTTGAAAAGCATGCAGGACACCTTGTCTCAACCCTTGCCACGTCTCGAAAGAGCTCAAGAAACGTCCTCAAGATGCGCACGAAACACATCACCTGATCTGATGTAGCTCTGATCCGTGAAGCCGTTTTCGTGCAGTAACTTCCATAGCAGGTCTCCATCGACTGTATCATCTTTTCAAGAAAGCCATAAAATTGCTGCAACTTTTATGAATCGAATAGCATACAAACCATCAAAGTTCATTATAAAGAGTTATAAGCGCTCAAAATCTTTCATTCTTCCATTCAACCAAGTGCAGATATGTCATGTTGTCCACGTCAATATCGTACAATAATGCAACCCAGAGGAGAATGGTGCTTTGCAAATGCAACAAAATTAATACAATGATAGTTTAGAGGTACAACCGTGCAACTCCTAAATAGCTGGAACTTCAACGGAACGTACCAGTGTGGGCAGAAATAAATCTAGTGAAGTATGGTAAGGATCAATAGGAAGCAGAAGAAAACGAACCGAAGCATGGAGTTCTCTTCTTCAGGAAGGCAGTGGACGAGGTTCGTGCAAGGCAAATACGCAGGAATTCAAACGCACCGACCACAGCACTATACTACACTATACTTCGCTCCCCATGAAAACATTTCGGCTCGTAATTGACGGATTGAGTGGATGTGCTCGTCGATATGCTCGAAAATCTTGCTTCTATCAGGTCTGATATAAACTGCAGCTAGCAAAAACTTCATGGGTTTGATAATATCAGAATCACAGACTTTTTCGAGACAATTTCCATGTCTTAAATCGGCCAGTGAACTAGAGAACTGTTGAGAAACAGCAGTCAATACGCCGCCAAAACTATTTTTGTCACTATTCCTCGAGCTACGATCACAACGATACACGTTAAAGGTGGGTCCAACCAGTTGAAGGGAAGCGATGCAGTTATCTAAGCCGGTTTCAGGTAGCACGATTACATCATAATTATCCGCAGCATTTGATACTATGAATCATCAAATAGAGATAGCTAAATTTGATAAACTGGGCATGAATGAACATTTGCTTCTTTGCCTCCAATCTTACCTAAGCGGTCGGAGTATGTCTGTTAAAATAGGTGATCATATTTCATCTTTGTTCTCAGTTTGATCCGGCGTTCCACAAGGGAGTCATCTTGGGTCATTTTTATTCTTGTTATATATGAACGATGTCAATTTCATATTGAATTGCATGAAACTCCCGTACGCCGACGATTTAGAGCTATACTACACTATAAAACAACCACAAGATACACTTTTCCTACATAAACAGCTGGAAGTTTTCGCAGAATGGTGCCAAATAAACCGCATGTCGCTTAACGTATGCAAATGCTCGATAATCTCTTTTGGTCGAAGACAATCACTTTTCCACTTTAACTATGCCTTAGCGGGTGTACAGTTAAAGCGCGAATCAACAGTCAAGGATTTGGGAATCCTAATCGACACTAAACTAACCTTTAAGGATCACATCGCTTACATCGTGTCAAAAGCTTATTCGCAGCTGGGCTTTTTATTTCGCTTTGCGAAGAAGTTTAAGGATGTCTACTACTTGAAAACTCTATATTGCTCGATTGTGCGACTTATCCTAGAATATACGCCCATCATCTGGTCTCCTTACTACCAGAACGAAACTCAACGCATTGAGGCTATTCAGCGAAAATTCATCCGCTTTGCTCTACGTGATCTCAGGTGGACGGCTCCATTAAATCTGCCCAGCTATAAAAGCAGATACATGCTTATTAATTTGGAACTACTAGAGGAGAGACGAAATGTAGCGTAAGCGTCCTTTATTGGTGATCTCTTGCAAGGATACATCGATTGATCTGCGCTGCTCAGTACCTGGATATCAGCATACGTCGCCGCAATCTTCGGTCCCATTCGTTTCTCATCATTGGTCCTGCGAGAACAAATTATGGACTTCACGAACCAATGCGTAGCATGTCTCGTGTATTCAACAAATGTTATAACGTATTTAATTTTAATGTATCTCGACAAACTAATAAGTGTAGTTTTAAGCGTGTATTATGTTAATTTATGTTGCCTATACGTGTGTACCTTTATGCATCTATAGTTATATAGTACAATCTGTCATTGGTGTGATTTTTTACCTGTTGACTAAGCAATAAAATACCTCAGCGAAAGTTATGCTCGGATTGCAATACCAAGGTAAACAAATTCTTCGACCATTTCAAAAGTATCTCCATCTATCACCACCGCAGTTCCAACACCCGAAGGGCTACCACGCTTTCTACCAGCCACCATATACTTTGATTTAGTAGAATTTATGATTAGCCCTGTCTTCGCAGCTGCCTCCTTCAGATCAAGATGCACGTACGCTTCTTCCACACGGTTAACACCGATGATATCGATGTCGTCCGCGAACCCTAAGAGCATATGAGATTTCGTGATGATGGTACCGCTTCTCTGCATGCCTGGCCTTCGAATAGCACCTTCCAATGCAATGTTGAACAGCAAATTCGATAGTCCGTCACCTTGCTTAAAACCATCGTCACGTCACAAACGAGTCCGGTGTCTCACCCCCTATCCTGATGCTTGATTTTGAACTATCAAGGGTAGCACGTGTTAGCCTAATCAGTTTTGTTGGAAAACCATGTTCAAGCATAATCTGCCACAGCTCATTCCGTTTAACTGAATCGTACGCTGCCTTGATGTCTTTGATCAAATGGTGAGTCTGCAAGTTGAATTCCTGGAATTTATCGAGGATCTGTCACAAATCCGTCGAGGAGCGTCCCTCTCGAAAACCGCACTGGTGTTCGCCAATAAAGGTTTCCTGCAACGACCTCAGTATGACAAACATGATGCGGGAGAGAAATTTGTATGCAGAAATTAATAGAGTAATGCTTCGATAATTGCTGCATTCGAGTCGATGGCCCTTCTTGTAAATAGGGCATATGAAACCTTCCAACCAGTCTGTAGGTAATTCCTCCTCAGGCCATACCTTTAGCACTGACGAACTGACATGACACTTAGAAGAAAATCCTTTAAAAACCATCGTTCTGCACATTTTGCTTGCACACTAGCACCCTCTGTTATGCATGCTGCGGAGTAGCTTGCATTTGCAGGGTTTTATGCTGTAGGGTTTTGTACATTTGAATGGTTTTATACTGAAAACTCAAAGCAACACTCGCGCGTCGCGGTAAGGCCATGTTGCGAAACATGCTTTTTTGAAAAATGAGTGGTTTTTGATTGGACGATGGAATTATCGCGAGTGTCTCGTCTGTTTGTCTGTGCCTTTAGTATAACCTGATGGATTGCATAATACTGCCGTTCGCTCCCGACTTTCAAAAGTTTCCAGCTACTTTACCGTTTTTCAGCTCTCTCGCTGCATTCCTAACCTGGTCCAAAGTTAGTGGATCCACAGCTTGTTCATCCTCCTCAATCATCATCTGACCACTCCATCTTGTTCACGATTCAACAATGCATCGAAACGTTGCTTCCAACGCCTAGCCACCTCCGATCTTTCGGTAATCAGGTTCCCTCCTAGTCGTTGCACATAACAGGAGTTGGCACGGTCCGGTTCCTGATTCCGTTGATCGTATTAACGAAGCTTCTCGTATCGTGCCTCTCGAAGCATTTCTCCGCCTCCGCAAGAACGCGATCCCAGTGCTGACGTTTCTTACGACGGTGAAGTCTCTTTTCGGCAGCTCAAGCATCTCAGTATCTCTCTCTGCACTGGTGTGTCACAGTTGCAGCCATTATGTGACTTCTGGTTCGATTCTTCTCATCAATCACTCGCTGGCACTCTGCGACAAACCACTCACTGGAAGTGGCCAGCAGTAGTACCCAACACTTCTGGCGCTGTAGCACAGAGAACAGACAATTATGTTCATATAAAATATTACGCAAAAGGTGTGTAAGCTTTTAAACAAGACACTAGCGACATCTCTCTTAGGGTGCACCAGTTGCCCAACATCCTCGTTGCCCAATTTATTATATATGCTTGTCATAATCTACATATTCGAAACACTGGCAACTCCAATGTCAGTTACTGTAGCAACCGTAGCAACGGGTCGATTTTGTTTGTTATTTGTCGAACACGGCTAAACATTGAAAACAGAAACCAAAGCGCATTTCAAATTTTTCTGTTATTTTGGATTAGTTTGGTCAAACAGGTAGGTATCGTATTTAAAGTTTTTCCACATTGAATCGAACCATTTCATTATTAAGCCAGCATGACTCTACCACGGTGGTACTAGCTATGGATTTTTTATCTTTGAGCACCGGAAAATCAGTACTACTTCATCGAAGTCCGCCGAGAAGCGTTTGGCTGCGATTCATTGACCTCAGAGGTGGCGACCGGTATAATCGCGGTATATTCTCGACCTATATGCCAATGACTCGTCATCGAATTCATAGTCAAAATCACTCTTATCGCCATGAAGTTCGGTTTAATTTCAATTGGCGAAACTTACCTGCAAGCAATTCCATTACCCCGAACGTTCCCCGTTCTGGTACGTTCGCAATCCGGTACAGGTACACAGTTTCTTCGTAGAATTAAAAACGAATTATTCAATAATTGTTTACTATTTTTGATGAATGATGTTTACCTTTATTTTGAGTTGCGTAGTTTGGGTAAACAATACGTTAGTTGCTGTAGCAACTGTTAAAAGCTTTGGCGAAAATATAGCGAAAGCTCAAATTAAATCAAAGCCTATTATGTTAGTGATATGAGCGCCACGTAACGGGAGCATTACCACTTACTTTCGAAATGGTGGCTAAGCTTTTACACACGTTGCAAGCTCAAAGATGAATGTCTGTTCTCTGTAGCTGTAGTACTGATCGCGTCGTGGATGTGTCTCTACTGTTTGTTCAAGTTCTCTCCGAGATTTTATTCAATTTCCAGGTTTCGTATTCTATTAATACGCTCCAAAAACTTCAGTCTCTCCGAGATGTTCACCGATCCGCTTGTCAGTCTTTCGAGAGTACTCTGCAGCAACTCCTTCCACTGATAACTGCCGAATGTTCAGCCGTATCTTTCTCATTGGTTTCGATTTGAATACGTTGGACAACCGGGCACGGATCTTACTTACTACGAAATAGTGGTCCGGGTCGACGTTTGGTCCCCGGAAGGATCGCACGTCTCCGACATAAGAAAAGTGCAGACCATCAACCGGAACGTGGTCGATCTGGAAGCAGGTCTCTCCATAAGGGTGTTTCCAGGTGTGCTTCCGAATGCTCCATCGTGCAAAATGGGTACTACAGGTAACCATTCCTCAGGCTGCAGCGAAGTTGATTACCCTCAGGCCATTGTCGTTTGTGATAGGGTGGAGACTTCGTCTACCAATAACGGGACGAAGGAACTTTTCACGTCCGACCTGCGCATTTGTATCCCCGATGACTATCTTTATGTCACTCTCCATAGGTCCTGTCGAGAATATCATAGAACGCCTTTTTTACATCATAGGATTTGTCATTAGTCGGTGCGTACATATTTATCAGACTGTAGTTAAAGAACTTGCCCTTAACTCTCAACACGCATAGACGGTCATTGATGGGCCTTCACCTAATGACACGCTTCATTTGTTTTCCATGTAATACGAATACGACCCTAGGCTCTGCTTTATCGCCGCCACTGTAATAGATGTGATATTTGAATTAGAGATGGTCGGCTTTCATATTTTAATACACATTTTAATATGTCAAGCCCGAACCCGACTCAAACCCGACGGGTTTGGTTTTTTTTTTGGGTTTCGGGTCTGAAAACCCGAGACCCGACCATCTCTACTGTCTTGGGTAAAGCTGGCGAGACACAGCGTTTCATAAGTCAGCCACCCGCACCGGATCAGTCGCTGTTGTATGCCGCCCCTAACCTGGGATACAGCCGCATACCTGGTACGGAAACGGCGATTCACCGTGCAGTGGGATCACCGTCGTGAGCCGCCCCTAACATGGTCATGGCTCTCGGACGCTGGCAAGGCTTTTCCTTTTGCCGACACTCAGCAGATGCATGAGTGCCTCCTTCCCTATCGGTATACCACCTTAGCTTCCACCGGAGTTGGTGACCCGATCTCCAAGGCAAGGTTGCTCGTATGCCGGCTGATACCACGAGGAGGTAGGGACAGGACTTACTGGATAAGAGGCTAATGACCACTGTGGGGTCTATTTTATAACTGCAGGTACGCGAAGTACCGATGTTACGCAGTACCCAGTCATTTACTAGCCACTTACTTAGGTGAATTTGTTGATCCGAAGTTTATAATACTGGACGGGGATGGAATCGGTTTATGGATTCATATTGGATTGGGTAAATAAATAGCGCCTATAATTGAAATATAGAGTTGTTCCAGTGACTCTCTAAAAGTCGGTAGAGTAGTTCTGCCGATTAGATTACCTTCTAAAATCTATAGGAATACTTTATAATAACTGTTTCAAATATATCATCTCTTACTGTAAAGATAAAGATAAAGCAAAGAATAAAGCTCCGGAATCTACGAGTTTGCGGAGTTAGGAATAACAAAATCGTCTTTTTCAAAACCAAACTACCAAATACCGCAGCACTGAGAATTGATTCAGGATTAGACAGTGAATGATCCAACATTGTTTGCACTTGCAAAAGGAATCCTGTTAAAAGATTCCTGATCCACACCTTACCGCCACAGGTCCAAGATGACTACTAAATTGAGAGCAGACAAGAAATTTAACGATTTGGCCAGAGGAATCAGAATCTTTCCATATGCAGCTTGGTGAGCATCCTGGAGATGAATTATATTGATGGTTCAAAATGTGTGTTGAAAATCGGCAACATTAAAGATCTAAAATTAAAAAAAAGGAAAACTTATCCAATTTAATTCTGCTATGTATATTTTATTCTACTATATACATAGTAGAATTAAATTGGATAAGTTTTCTTCTTGTTTAATATTAGATTTCGTATTCTACTAAGACGCTCCAAAAACTTCAGTCAACATTAAAGATGCTTGTGGACTAAAGACAGTCAGAAAAGACTGAATAATAAACAGTCTTGATAAGGTACAGTCATCGCATCGGTAACAGTCGACGAGGAGTCGGAATGTGGTAGATACGCTGGACCAAGACTTCGATATAAAACATAGTATCAAGCATAACTTTTGAACTATATTCTCCATTTTTAACAAACCTCTTTTAACGTTTAAGTCGAGCTTATTTATAAATTTTCCGACAAAAATTCCTACCGAATATAACTAACTCAGTTCTTCGAATCGCAACATTTGCAGAGAATTGGCTATTCCTTAGTCAACAAACTAAAAACAAGCCAAACGGCGAAGCCAGAAGCTGTTGCCCTGAATCACAATCAACACATAGCTGACCCAGTTCGGTTTCATAAAATCCATCAAATAGTGCATAGAGGCTTAACAGATTGCCGAATTCCTCGACATTTCGCTAGCCAACCTCACGTGAACTTGCTGATTTCGGGAATGACGTTCCAAACGATGTCAACATCTAGTGAAATCTGCTTTGCATAAAACATTCCATCGTATCGAACGCCGGTCAACTGAAAGCCGCTCCGCTTCGTATGCGGTGAGGAACGTACCCTCTATCCACCGATAGCCCGAGGTAATCTGTCACGCTCGATCCGTGTCAGTGGCCAATCAAAGCCGCGGACAGCTGGTTCCGCATTAGCAACGGATTGTTGATTCTGTCAAGTGCGAGCGCGAGTGGACACTCGTTTGCTCACGATTGTATGAAACCAATCCAATCCGGCCCAACACCCGCGTTGATTATTAGTCCTCCAGTGCCCGTCGTCGCTCGTCGCAGCTCAATTGATCGGCGTCGTCGTCGTCGTCGTCGTCGTCGCAGGTGTAAATAAACAAAGCCGCGCGGCGTTGCGTATCTGCCGAAAAATCATTTAATGGATCGCGATGCTGCGTGATTGCTGCCTGCTAAGGAGGAAGACAACTGGAGAAAAAGTGCACACAAAACACACGACTGGTTCAATAAATCATAAACGACTGTAGCAAATTAGCGATGAAACAAATTGATCTAATCGGTTCCGCCAGATCGGGGCCCATTTTTCTTTCGTCGCGAACGCGTCAATGGGTTTTTGGGAATTACGGTCAGCGGTCGATGGTGGTGTGGCGCTGGTGGGTGCCAGGGGATCTGAAAGGCAATAAAAACAAAATCACTGAAAAATGGAATTTGATCGTTCAATTCACGGGATTTGGGTGAAGCAAAGGGAAATCGGTCGATGCAGGCTCGAGGGCAGTTGAACCGAAAACCTCAGGTCAAAACGAGGCGCGAAAAATGATACATCATGGTGTTATTCTTTTTTCCCCGGCTGTAACCTCGAGTAGAGGGAGAAATTAAATTAAGTTGCGAAACGCCGATCCTTCAATAATAATGCAAACCCGATGCTCGGGTACATGGTCGTAGTTTACCAGTGCGAAGGTTTTGGGGATACCAAACGGAGCGATTGCTCCGTGTCCTTGCCACGCCGGTGTGAGGTTGCATTGCGCGAAAAAGCATTTCGTAACGGTTCACCTGTAAGCGCTGCCTCCGCATGATTTCGGTGTGACGCCGAGATGATTATAGACCGCACAGGTCCTGGCCGGTTCAGCAGCCAAGATAAATAGGTGCACATTTATCGCTGCATCAGTTTTTATGTTTCATACATACTGATAAATGAGACATGCATCCGCAGATGCTCACCGCGACTGGCACCGGAGATCATTCAGGTTTAAAGGTGAAGCAGCAAGAACAGCATCGGAAATCACGCAAAAGGTGCTGCGACCTGAAACCTGATACCGAAATTTTCGGAGGGGTGAAGCACTCAGGTTTGAATGAGCTATATATCCTTGGAACCCAACAGTTAGCCACTTCACTGCACTGTTGATATGCTACTCGTTCACCATCCGGCCCAAGTGTGGTAATCAAATTTTATGATCCGTATTTGCAAATTAACCTCTCGTAACTTCGGAGTGGCTAATTTCCGTGGGATAATTTTCTGTTTTTGAGTGGCACGAAAACTTTCATTTGCTGGCCGTTATTTGAAGTGTACGGTTCATTAAATATTCTGAATGCAGGTGTGGAAAACAAATAGTTGCAATCATTCCCAATGCGCATAATGAGCATAATGAGTATCAAATACTTTCGACAGCAGCAACTTTAATGGTGTGACAGTAAAAATTACAGGAACGGGTTTGTAATTTCAGAATCAAAACATTTATGGTTCAACGTGGAATACTAACTTGAAATGTTGTATTTGGAAAACGGCACTATTTAATAGCTGTATTCATGGAAATCTGATTTGAATCTCATCTCAAAACGAGAAAATAAGTGATAAATATTAATCTCTCATATAAGGAAATTAACGAATATAATAAACAGAAATGTTAATGAGCAAACCCTGCAACTTGCATGGATTTCATTTGGTCCATTATTATGTAGCTTCTATAAACAATATGAACGAAGTCCATTCATTGCACATGAATCAACTCTAAACTAAACAACTCTTGTAAGCAATATCTACGCTAAGTTAAAAATCACGAACTTTATTAATTGAAATTTTTTGTTTCGTTTCAGGTGAGTTTTCCAAACGCTGCGGCTTTGTTTCGATGGCTTTCTAATGTTTGTTTGGGTCTAAGCGTATGTACAAAACTACATGACATGTGGCATTAAAAGCGCAAAAAAACCTAACCTCATATTATAATTTTAACATTACCAACGAAATATTTAGTGTGATATATCACCTCGCACCGAAAAGTTAATTCCACCACGATAATTAAATCAAACAACAGTAATCTATGTCCAACGGTTTGTCCAATCTATGTCCAACGGTTAGGTTTTGGCCTCTTTTCAGGACCGTGATTCAATTGGGGTGTAATTTGTCAAAGTTTTTGTTGGAAATGCCTATTCCTTAGATCAGAAATCTGCTCTTAGATTACCCTAGAACAACAAACGGCTTCTGCCGGTCACCTGCTCGCCAGTGTAGGCGCCGGTAGACGTTGCGCAACCGCATAAGATATTTGGTGGAAGAGGTGCTTTCCTGATTGTTCGAGTATCAGAGGTATTCTCGAATCCCTTTGAATCTCGAAGAGGGTTACGGCAAGGTGATGGGCTTTCATGTTCGCTGTTCAACATCGCTTTGGAGGGAGTGATAAGAAGAGCGGGGATAGACACGAGGCACGATATTCACGAAGTTCGTCCAGCTTCCAGGTTTCGCTGACGACGTTGTCATCATTACACGTACCTTTGAGAGAATGGCGGAAACGTACACCGGACTGAAAGCTGAAGCCAAACGGTTTGGACTTGTAATTAATGTAGCGAAAACAAAATACATGAAAGGAAGAGGTTCTAGAGAAGTGAATGCTGACCTCCCTCCCCGGATTCATTTAGACGGTGATGAAATCGAGGCGGTAGAAGAGTTCGTCTTCTGAGCTCACAGGTTACCGCAGACAACGCCACCAGCAGAGAAATACAAAGACGCATTATGGCAGGAAATCGTACCTTGGACTCCGTAGGACGCTGCGATCGAACAAAATTCGCCACCGCACGAAGTTAACAATCTACAAAACGCTAATTAGACCGGTAGTCCTTTACGGCCATGAGGCATGGACTATGCTCGTGGAGGACCAACGCACCCTTAGTGTTTTCGAACGGAAGGTGTTGCGCACCATCTACGGCGGAGTGCAGATGGAAAACGGAACGTGCAGGAGGCGAATGAACCATGAATTGCACCAGCTGTTTAGGGAACCACCCATCGCTCACACCGCAAAAATTGGTCGCCTGCGATAGGCTGGGCATGTCGTGCGTATGTCGGACGACTGCCCGGTTAAAAAAGTTCTCAATAACGATCCGACTGGAACGAGACGGCGGGGCGCGCAGCGAGCAAGATGAATCGATCAAGTGGAAGGCGACCTGCGGACCCTACGTAGACTACGTGGTTGGCGAATTGCGGCCATGGAGACGACTTCTTCGTACAGCAGAGGAAACCACGGCCTGGAGCTGATTAACACAACACATGAGTTCGTATATCTTGGCTTACTGGCAACAGAGATTAAAAGGTGTATTATCAGTGGAAGTTGGGCTTACTACGGGCAATCTGAGCCCCCATACGAAGTGTACACTGTACAAAACGCTAATTACACTGGTTGTCTTCTACAGGTACGAAACGTGGACACTGCTAGAAGAGGACCTACGAGCACTCGGAGTTTTCGAACGGCGGGTGCTGAAAACCATCTTTGATGCCGTGCAAGAAAACGGTGCATGGATGCGAAGAATGGACCACGAACTCGTGCCCAGTATTCAGAAATTGGTTAAAGCTGGACGAATACGTTGGGTTTTACATGTTGCTAGAATGCCGGACAACTATCCTGCAAAAATATTTTTTGCATCGAATCCGGTAGGAACAAGATGAAGAGGGGCACAGCGAGCGATGTGGAAAGACCAGGTGGAGCGAGATCTGGCGAGCACGGGCCCCTGCGGAACTGGAGATCAGCTGCCATGAACCGAATTAGATGGAGAAATTATTCTACGCAGGCCTTGTCATAAGTCATTAGGGCTACTAACTAAGTAAGTAAGTAAGTAAGGGTAGCACATATTATCCTAAGCAGTGTTGTTGGAAAACCATGTTCAGCCATAATCCATCACAACTCATTTTGTTTAACTGAATCGTACGCCGCCTTGAAGTCTATAAACAAACGGTGTGTCTGCATATTTAATTCCAAGCATTTCTCGAAGATTTGTTGCGAAATGAACATTTAGTACGTTGTGGAGTGTCCCTCTCGGAAACCGCACTGGTATTCATTCACCAATAAAGGTTTTCTGCAATGGCCTCAGGTTGAGAAACAGGGTACGGTAGAGAATCTTTTACGCAGAATTGAGGAGAGTAATGCTTCGATAGTTGCTGCATTTGAGTCGATGGGTCTTTTTGTAAATAGGGCATACAAGACCTTCCAACCAGTTCGCCGGTAGTTCCTCCTCAGTTTATACTTTTAGTGTAACAAGATGCATTGCACAATACAGCCGTTCGCTCCCGACTTTCCTTTCCAGCTGCTTTGTCGTTTTATAGCTCTATAGCAGCTTTTTACCTCGTCCTAAGTTAGTGGTTCCACAGCTTGTACATCATCCAGATGTACAGTTGGCCTCGAGATAGGTTGCTGGCCCAACAACCCAGTCGTCTTACATTCAAATCACAGCTGGGAGCGCGCTCGAGCAGCTGTTATATTCAATAGGATTATCCTCAAAATACGATCGTGTCGAGAGCACAAATCCACACGATTGTGAGGAATTTGCTGTTCGAGTCACTGCAATAAGAACGTAACATTAGCCCGGAACTGTACTGTACTCTAACAGCTGGTTGCGAAGTCTGTCGAATAAGGTTAAAAGGTCAAGTTTCAAAAATTAAACGTAGCATCTATTTATATAAGAGGCTTATGTCTGTACCGAATACCAGGTATCTGACAGGACGCCATAAAAGGCTTATCGGTAACTAAAAACAGGTCCCTGACAGGCCGTCATGCTTTCGTAGCAATGGGTTGTATCCTCAGTCACCTCACTGGTCGACTGCTGGACTACTCGATTGCTCAACTGGTTGACTAGACTGCTCGACTGGTCGATTAGACTGCTCGATTTGATTGCTCGACTGGACTGCTTAACTGAACTGCTCGACTGGACTGTTCGATTCGGCTGCTCGACTGGACTGCTAGACTGGACAGCATGATTCATCTGCTCGACTAGACTGCCCGACTCAACTGCTTGATTCCACTGCTTGACTGGACTACTCGACTCGACTGCTCGAATGAACCCGATTGCTCGATTCCACTGCTCGACTAGACTACTCGATTTGATTACTCGACTCAACTAACAGCTTGATTCAACAGCTCGACTAGACTGCTCGACTTAGCTACTCAACCCGACTGCTCGACTCAACTGCTTGACTTAACTGTTTCTGATTCGACAGCTCGACTCAACTACTCGATTGGACTATTCGAATCGGCTGCTCGACTCAACTTCTCAACCCGATTGCTCGATTCCACTGCTCGACTAGATTACTCGATTTGATTACTCGACTCAACTAACAGCTTGATTCGACAGCTCGACTAGACTGCTCGACTTAGCTAGTCAATTCGACCGCTCGACTCAACTGCTTGACTTAACTGTTTCTGAATCGACAGCTCGACGTATCTGCTCGATTCAACTGCTCGTTTTAACTGCTCGACTGCACTATTCGACTGAACTGCTCGACTCAACTGCTCGACTCAACTGCTCGACTCAACCACACGACCTCTTGACCCGATTGCTCGACTAGACTACGCGATTCAACTGCTCGACTCTGCTGTTCGACTCAGCTGCTCAACTGGACTACTCGACTCAACTGCTCGAATAAACTGTTCGACTGGACTACTAGACTCAATTGCTCGACTCGACTGCTCGAATGAACTGCTCGACTCAACTGTTCGACTTAACTGCTTGACCCGACTGTTGAACTAACCCATTCGATTCGACTGCTCGACTCAAGTGCTCGACTAGACTACTTGATTCAACTGCTCGACCGGACTGCTTTACCAAAACGGCTCGACTAGACTGCTCGATTTGGCCGCTCGATTTGACTGTTCGACTCGACTGTTCGACCCAACTGCTTGACTCGATTGCTTGATTCGACTGCTCGACTCGCCTGCTCAACTCGATTGCTAGTCGCAATATTATATGGTCGGTGTTAAATCAGACCGGACCAAGTCGCAAAATTTAAAAAAATGAGTTAACAATAGCAAATGATCATGAATTTTCTTAGCAACATTTTACTCTAATCAGACTACATAAATGTTGCAAACAGCCAGAAGTTTTTATTCACTCAAATAAAATCCAAAACGACCATAAAAACTATTTGTTTCAGTTTCCGGCTATGACTCTTTTATGTACATCTTAGAGCAGTGATGGCCAAACTCATGCGGCCCTTCGAGATGATTCGTGCGGCCCGCGGACAGATTCGAGGGATGGCAGATTTATGAATAATTTTTGTGATGAGACACAGAGGTCACTCAGTTCAGTCGTAGTACCTCGTGCATATTGTAGATCTGATTACTTTTGCAGTTTAAATCTTGTGGTGATTCCTAAAAATCGGCTTTTGCTGGCGCCTATTTTACATTTTGGTATGCGCAAGGATGGCCCGCACCACGCCTATGCCTGGGCACCACTGTCTTAGAGCTATATTATGCAATAAAAGAACTCAAAGAACTAATACAAAGATTACACATCTTCGCAAACACTGGCCAATGGAATGTATTCGCAGTTTTCTGAATTCTGAACAGGCATTTATATTTTTCGGATCGTAAGATTCGGGCTCAACTAGTTGTAGATAAAGGGCTCTTACTTGACATCCCTGATGTTCTGTAGTGCACCGATGATGTTGGTGGTCTTGTAGAAGTGGACCAGTACCAACTGCTCCGGAAAGTTTGGCTTCTATTGCAGTCCGACGATTCATTTAGAAAATGACCTCTGGCTTCAACCTAATTCGCTCTAGTTCAGTTTTCACAGTTGTCACCTCGATTGGTGGCGTATCACGTAGAACTAGCTTCAAGCTGGAGGACATAAGCTTTTGCATGCGCTGGAAACATAGTAGTATATTTGTGTGAACTAGCGCTGCCTCAAGCTTGATACAGGACAAGTCCGGAGAAACTCCGAAATTACTTCCTCTGCATTATTCCTGCGCATTCCACTTAAGTGGCGCATTCCAGTCAGGTTTCGATCGCTCCTCTCCTCAAAGTAAGCTACTAAAAATGATACAATGCCGATTCGAGGTTCAAGTGTGGGGCCTCCTTCTCTTCTCTTTAGCATCTAGCTAGGGTGTCTCTTCCTGTATCAATATTTTATGCCCATTGTACTCGAGCCTAGGCTACTTGTCACACATTCGACACTCGTAAATCAGTTTCAACCTGGTCTATCCATCTAACACATCGGAATCTTCTATTCCAGATGCCGATGAGGTCCTTGAAGAGAACAGATTTCATTCCTGGGGCTGGGGGAAATGACTCGGATTGCTCCAGGGAAGTGTATTACAGTCTATTTTGTTTATTGTGTAGATGAATGCCACGCGATTTGGTTTTAGGTTTGTTTGACATCCCTACTAGCACGGTTGTTACAAAGTAGTTGTGGTAACCGAATTATGACTAATTTCAGTCTTAATCCGGTTGCTTCAACTAAATGAACCTAAAGTGTGCTACTTGTGATAAATGTTTTTCAGATGTTATTGTGTTGTTCATTGCAACTACGGATTAAAGACGCCGTCAGTTTTAGTACGGCGGATTTGAATTAATTTTCAAGTATAATTATATCATTAACCCTAGATTGACTGACCGAAATTCCGACAAAATTCGAGCAGCCAGTGCACCCGGTTATAAACATAAAAGCTGTGATATAAACGTTTCAATTTACAAAAAATTATGTAAATAACAAATATCTGAAGCCTTCTGACGATGTTTCAAGAGGAACAGTACAAAACTGGAACTCGAAAATCTCAGGTGTATCCGGTTGATCGACTGAGGGTTAAGACAGAATTTTATGCCAAGTCTCTGCAACTTTTTAGAATATAAATGTTTGTTAGAAATGAAACATCAATATCATTTTGTCTAAAAAACTTTGCATTGTTGACTGCTTCAACATTACTAAAACGGTGATTTTGACATAAAGAAATAAAAACAAAAACATATTAGACGCACAAGTAAATGAATAAAGACAAGTAAATGAATAAAGATGAAATCGACCTTATTAGTTTTAACGACAATGCCTTGAGTGAGTTATTTTCATTTATGAATGACGGAAATTAACACGATTAGTAGACGTTGTCTTCTTCGTCGCACGAAAAAACGTTGGAAATATAGCTGGTAGGACTTATTTAATGATAAAAAGCATTTAAATAAATCTCAGCTCACTTTGATCGCATATGATTGACAACTAACTAAAATATTAAGGAATAACTAATTTTGCATTGTGTGTCATAAAAATGCTGATATTTTTAATAATTTGGATAGGACGGGAATAAGCAATTACGACGATGTAGCAACATACCCTATATGACCAATTTTTTGCGCGATTTGGAATTGAATTTGAATTTCATGTTAATAAATATTGCCTATCACCGGGTAGAAGTTGAATTTCGATTTCGTGACTAACGTTCAATAATCTCAAGCACTCTTCTGATATACCAGTCAAAAAAGACACCGATGCAATACGCCCAACCAATCAACATATTAAAATGCAGTCCTTGCTTTACAGTAAGCAATACAGAAACCAACCCAGAAGTCGGCATCGGATCTCCTGGGTTACAGATAACCCAGCAATAAAAACGAAATTCACCTCACCTTATTATCACGATTCATGCCAACCGCGCCGGTTTTCTCACAAAGGCATCCTCGTTTCACGCCCCAACCCAGCCTCCGATTCTTCTGGCCTAATTACCGCGTGTTACGAATCGTTAGCCTAATGTGTGATAAATACAGATTGTCAGTGTACGTGACTTCCGACACCCCGGCAGTGCAAGGATGCACGTTGAACCGGCCGATTCCGCTCCAGGCTTCAGGCTTTACTATGTTTCATTCCACGCTACCCGACATACCCATCCGTAAGGTGATCATTTATCATGCCACGTTGACCACCACCGACGGAAAGCAACTGCGGTCAGTCAGTCGGTCAACGGCGGTGTCCGTGTGGATTTTGCTGGCCCTGACAAAAAAAAACTCAATGAGATGCATAACAACTTCTGCTAGAGTTGAGTTGAGCGTATCCAGGATTTAAAAGAGGATGCATCTAATATTACAGACTAGTTATGTAATCTGTAATCTGAATCTTTTCATTCACTCCAACCACTTGTCCCTCATTAACGATATTCCTACGTACGCCGGTCATTATCCCGCCAATCAACTGCGAGAGGTGAGGCGTAGTTCAAAAGGAATAAATTTGAATCGAAAAACTACTGATATCGATGCAAGCAAAAAATGAAAACATAAAAATCGAAAACTTCGTACAACCCGGAGAAGGTGTGACACCTGTTTTGCCACTTTAAAGACAGCCGCCAGCCCTTGCAGCATTCTTCCGCATTCTTCACCAGGGTATTCTCCCCGAACAAGCTCTGCTTAATTAAGGGCAAAACATAATAAATTGAATGTTACAAGAGGTCGTAATTTCCTAACAGACCTGTTGCGTGAGTTATACACTGACTACTGGCAGAGCAAACAACGGACAGTCCATAATAAATCGACTGTCCACCGAGCAGCGGCAGTGCAGTAAACGTTGATTTGCATCTTCGGCGGGAAGGTGTTAACCGGACATTAATCGAAGCGACCCGGTCTTATCGTCCTTTTGCTTAAGTTGCCGATGCGATCGCAGCCGGAGACGCGCTCGAACAAATAGATCAACTGGTTTATCTAGGCCTATCTCTTTGAAGTTGCTATACGCCAATCGCTCAACACCGGTAGCAAGCAGCGAATAAAAACTTTAAAGATAAATTCTGTTTACGAACGAGCCCGAAACGAGACACGGCGGCGGCGCGGCGGCGGATTTCGTCTTCTAGTGCTGAACTACATTTATTTTATCGGCCATCCATTTTAGCCCCCCCGGCCCCAGGTCCCGGCTGCCTTCTCGGAGGGTAATTCGGAAGATTTATGGAGTGTTTCTTATTACTTGCGACGTGCTGTGCGTTCGTTGAATGGACCCCGAAGATTTACGGGTACATTGAAGTGGAATTTCAGAAGCACATACATACGGCGAATATCACTAGTCGATAAACTTGATCGGTCGACACCGGCCCCAGAGTTCTGTTTGAGGTTTGAATATTTCATGAGGAAAGTTGCGCGCCAAAAGCCCCATCTGTAGGTTCGGTTTGTAAAAATTAACTTTGAATTTATTGACGTCAGAGAGTGCAATTGATTATTAGTTTCAGTTTTAGATGGGAAAACAGTTTTCAGTGATGGGATGTGTTCAATTATCTTTATTAATAAAGTTTGTAATCTGTAACTTGATCCGAGGGGTGACTACAGAACTCAAGACTGAACATAGCAGAGGGTTCCAATTTATACTGCAAAGGACTATAGGACTCCCCCTAAGTAGGGAAGTTTCGCAGTACCGAACATCTAAGGATTTTGACGTGTATAAAATCAACATGTTGCATAACCTCAATTTTTATTCACTCTAAGAGTAATTTAGAAGACTATCTCTTAATAAAAATAGGATTACGTATTTGCATCACTAATGGAGGAGGAGGAACGAGAAGTTTATAAAACTCATTGTCCAAAAATGGTGTCTCCCAATACCAGACACGTATTAGAAGTCATAAAATAAACCAATTGAACGCTTATAGGGTATGTTGCTGCTTCGTCGTAATTGCCTATTCTCGTCCTATCCAACACAGATTATTAAAAATATCAGCATTTTTATGACACACAATGCAAAAATAGTTATTTCCTAATATTTTAGTTTGTTGTATAACATATGAGTGGGTCAGAAGGAAAGGGGTGTAAGTGACAAAAAGTAAATTTCGAGAAAATCAGATCCAAAGTTAACATCGTCTAGAAAATTCGTCAGATTATATAATAGAAAACTAATGACGCACTATGGTTATGTTAGCTTTACTTTATTAAATTCTATTGAAAACTTGGAAAACCACTTTGATTTTCGGGATTTATAAGATAGTTTTGAAAACGTTATTTGCACTTACGCCCCTTTCCTTCTCAGTTATGCACTTGTACCCCTTTCATTCCAAGCGATTATAGGGAATTACTACTTAGAGTGAAAAGGGTGCAAGTGCAAATCTTGGAATCATATTACAATCGTCTTCATTGAAAGGTCAGTTAGCGGGCTGGCAGCAGTAGTTCAGGATTTTCTCGCTACGTGGCGCTAGTGCAGATGTAATATTCTTGTATAGGCTGTATCTTACGCTACTGATTATTTAGAAAGTTGCAGTCTTCGGGAAGGTTGTTCAAATGACTGTCGTCTAGGAAATGACACTGAAAATAGTTCAGAATATTCTCAACGTGCAGCTAGTGTATATGCGAATTCGTTTTATTTGCTATAGCATTTAATTCATGTCACCTAAGGTATTACTTTCTTAGGCAAAGTTGTTTGAGTAATAGCCGCCTTGCAGATGGTATAGAAAATAGTGCAGAATTGCCTCACTACGTGGCGCTACCGTATATGTAATATTATAGTATACGCTCTAACTTACGCTACTGATTACCTAGAAAGTAGTGGTCTTCGAGAAGTTTATACAAGTGATTGTCACCTACAAGATGGTATAAAAAATAGTTCAGAATTTTGTCATCTGCGGGGCTAGCGTATGTGCGTATACGTTATATATCATGATATGAGTAACTAATAATTTTAACTAATATATTACTTTCTTCGGGAAAACGGTTTTAGTAATAGCAGCTTTGCTGATAGTAGAGAAAATAGTACAGAAGTGTCTCACTGCGTGCATGTAATGTACTTGGTTGGGCTGTATCTTGCGCTACTCATAACTCATGATCTTAGTAATCTAAGAAATCGCTTTTTTTCGGAAATAGAAACAGCGTTAGACATCGATTTTCATAGAATTCTAATTGCATGTAATCCCTGATTTGCCCGATTAAAAAAATCTCATTGTTTGTTTCTCGCTCCCCCCCAATCCCCTTCAGTGGCCGGACATCTTAACCGTTATGTGTTCGACAAAAAAAACACCTTTAAGTGCTCGACAAGGGTACCCGGGTACCCACAAATTGAAACGCTTGTAACTTTGGCAATTTTTGACCGATTCGGACACTTTTACCACCAAAAGATTCAGAAACTTATCCACTTCCAGTGTGGTTATAACAGAGCCGGAAGTGGTTCATCTGGTTCCCGGAAATCCGGCAGTCCGAGGATGTGTTCCGGAATTAAAGCACTTTTTATATTTTTGGATGTAATTATAGTAATATGGGTGTCCAAAGTTCTTCCAATTACTCCGAAAGGTCATTCTTCATTGTTTTAAAACAATACAATGATATATCCTCTGAATGGTCATTCTGCGACAAGTTCCCGTGGAACCTCCTGTGGCCATTGGCAATATGGTCAGAATTAGGGTATTTATTATAACAAAAGTTTTACAGCTCCAAAACAAGCAAAGATAGAGGTATACTACATTCGGCAAAGTAGTGTATCCTTGCTATTTGTACAACTATATAAAACATGAAAAAGTCATACAACAACTACAAAAAAAGCTAAGATAGAAAAACTGATTTTGACGATTCACATCTAAGAAATAGGATTTTTCTATCTTCGCTGAAGAGATAGAAGGTTACGGTCTTCAGCAAAATTTCTTGTAATAATATGCTCTAAAACTTTGCAGAACTCATCAATGTGTCATATTGAAGCTGAAGAAAAATAAATTTTTTATTTCACTTTTAGGGGGATTATTCAAAATTTGAATTTCACCATACGATAGAACTTTGAATTTCAAGAAACTCCCAAAGGTTCCATAAACCTAAAATCAAGTTTTCCCACTCAAAACACTAATGCGCACATATTTTTGGGTTTGGACAACTGTGAAGCCCCACGGGAATATATTCCGGAGTGGCCATGCCGTGGCAAAATCATCAGATAGAATCAAAATAATGAAAAATGACCTTCAGGAGTAATTTCATGAATTTAGACACCCATATTGCCAGTGTTGCTAACCAAACAGTTTTATGGCCACAGGAGGTCCCACGGGAACTTGTTGCAGAATGGCCATTCCGAGTATATATCATTGTATTGTTTTAAAACAATGAAGAATGACCTTTCGGAGTAATTAGAAGAACTTTGAACACCCATATTACTATAATTACATCCAAAAATATAAAAAGTGCTTTAATTCCGGAACACATCCTCGGACTGCCGGATTTCCGGGAACCAGATGAACCACTTCCGGCTCTGTTGTAACCACACTGAAAGTGGATAAGTTCCTGAATCTTTTGGTGATAAAAGTATCCGAATCGGTCAAAAATTGCCCAAGTTACAAGTGTTTCAATTTGTGGGTACCCGGGTACCCTTGTCGAGCACTTAAAGGGTAAAAAATTTCGAAGCCCCCACCATTCCACCCCCTTAAGTGCTACATGAAAACTTATTTTATGAAAAGTGGCAATTCAACTAGTTCTTAGATGTCACAGAGTTTCAGTATCCTTGATCAAAGAAAACTTAAGAATTTCGTACTTTGAAAGCTGAAAAGGTACCCGGGTACCCTGTCGAACACATAACGGTTAAAATCAAAATCTTCATAAAATATTTGTAATGATCTAACTTCAGAACGGTTGAACCTAAGAAATAAGTTTATATGACGTAGTTTGTTCAATTATTATCGGCTATAGAGGTAGCCTGTTTAGAGCACTCTAATTTGTTTAATTTGTTATGCGAAGAATTTGATCTTTTTATCTTTTTTTTTACTTTTACAAAAATAAGTTTTTGAAAAATTGTCAAAATAAAACAAAAAATCCGATAGAGTGCCCATTAGTAGCTCTTCGCCAGATTTTAAAACATGTTTTAACTTATCATTAATAAAGATGAGACGAATCTGAGGGACATGTTTTGAGATAATTCACGTTTTATACTTTTTTTTATTTTGCGAAGTTTTTTCTTTCAGCGTATTTTTTTCGAAAATACACTTAACTTCCTTCAACTTTTCCGTTGACGTCATTTTTAACAAATAATAGTTTGAAGATATAATTTGAAAAAAAAAATTTTTTTTCATAAATACGGCTTTTTGAAAAGTTACTCCAGACGAAAATAATTATGTTTCATGGTAAATGAATCCTTGCGTAACGTCCAACATATCAGCAAAATTTCATCCCAATAAAAAATATTCGAGACAAACCGTTTTGTTAGTTGAGCTGGCATTGCTCATATTCTTCCTTCCAAGTAAAAACCAACTTTTATTTTGCTGTTTTTCATGATTCTAAAAAAAATCATTAAACGGTAAAATTTTGACGTGAATTTTCTAGCATGCATAAAACCATGCTCAAAGTATCGTTTCCTACCATTATCTCGATTTTTTCAATTTTGTCACTTACACCCCTTTCCTTCTCACCCCCTCTATGTGATCAATCAAAGTGAGCTGAGATCTATTTAAATGCTTTTTATCATTAAAGAAATCCTAGCAGCCAACTTTCCTTCGTTTTTTCGTGCGACGAAGAAGAAAATGTCAACTAATCGTTTTAATTTCCGTCATTCATAAATGAAAATAACTCACGCAAGCCATTGTCGTTATTCTACAGCTAGGAAAACTTGCAATATCTGCAGAAATTTTGCAGAATAACATTTGTCATGCCGTCCTACGTAAACACATGCGCGTTAGCTTCTTAAACATTGTAGTGATTTTTAGTTCGGACGATGAAATATTTTGACGGGCGGATTTTAAAACGGTACGACGAATTTAAGAAATTAAGTCAGTTCCGTAATTTCAGTAATATGCTTTAATAATCGCTTTTTAGTGATTTCAAAGTTCACGGATTGGAAGGTAAGTGTGTTTTAGTCAAATCATCGCAAGAACTTTTAGAGTATTCCTTAAATCTATCCAACAAACGATGAAAATTAGAATGGCTTTACCTACTACGACGGGAATTAGAAATAAACCCTATTTCTGAAAAATACACGTCTAAATATTTAAATTCATCTATCACTTGCATACTACAGATGTACTTGCATACTACAGATGCCTTGAATAAAAATCAATTGTTTTTGCACTACATCGAACCTCTACTGTTTTCTTCGAAGAGTTGATCATCACTTTATTGGTTTCCTCATTTATTCATATTTAGCATAACCGGCTCGGTACTCTGGTGGTGTTGCCGATCATTGTCATTAAAGGTGCTATTGCCGCGAAGCAAAAAGCCTTAGGCATAACCGTGTTTTAAGACATTACTCTTCTTTATCGATCACCAGTCGATCAAGTTAAGTTTCGCGAGTGTTGTGATGAATGAACGGCCGAAAAAAATTAAAGAAAAATCGACGGCGAAAAAGTGAAATATAGTGATGAATTTTAATTGGCCAGAAATCTTAGTATTTAGTGTAAGTTATGCCCCTAAAATTAATAGAACCTATAGAATGCAATGTTTAGCGCTTCGAGTTGCAAGATCTGATTACGGCTAGCAGGTTATTTGAACTAATTTTATTTTTTTCTGATGGTTTCCCGAGTCTATGTGAGCATGTTGATACACTGAAGAAGGGAGGGGAAGGGTGATATTCGGTGCCATACTGACTGCCATAAATGGACTCTGACGACCTTGTCCTTAAAGATTGATGTTTGACAGTCAAGATAAGCGACTGTATGTCCAAAGAGTTCTCTGCCACTTCCAGAATTCCGCAGAGCAGCCATCTTGGACCCCTGATATTACTACTTTATTTCAACGATTGGAACTTCTGTCTTGAATGCCCGCGAATATCTTTTATCTTTTTGAATATCTTTTGCTGATGACCTAAATATATTCTTTGTAATTCGGATCGCCCAAGATGCTCTCTCGAAAAGTTATGCACAGCTTATTAGACTTGACGCACTGCAAGTGAGGCGAAAGCTTTCTCGTGCTATGCTGATTTCCGATATGCTAACCAATCACATCGATTACCCTTCTCTTCTCGTCGAATTAGATATAAAAGTCCGCTCTCCAGCTCTTCGCGATAATGTCTTCTTCAGATTTCCTGTTCGTCGCACTAATTACGGAGCGTACAGTGCTGTCATCGGTCTACAGCGAGAGTTTCTTCTAGATTCGTCTACCACTTTCAACGTTCCAGAATTAAAGTGAACTTTTTAAGTATTCTTAAGCATTATTAGGACCCTCTGGGTCTGTTGATTTTGAACAAATAAACAACAACAAACAACAAAAAAACAATAAAAGCTTCTCGAAAATTAGATTTTCATAGTAAACTTTTGTTAGTAGCTTTTTACAAGAGTACCTTCTTCTATGGAATAATCGAACCACTCAAAACACCGTTTTGCAGAAGGCCACAAATCTTTAGGGCCTTTGCTAAGCGTGATAAGTTTGAAGCAATTTAAAAAAAAATTAATACGTATGCTTGCCATACTCTAGTATGGTTGAGTGAGGAAAGACACACAATGGGACGGATTCAAAATAGCCGGTTTCTGGTTTTGAAAAAACTTTTATCCTTTTGAGCCACAATGGAGCGCGCATTTTTAACGAGTCTGTAAGCTGCAGGACCTCAGCTGATATCACGGTCGCTACTCATCGACTGCTTCGAAAGTATCTCCATGAACATCCGTCCCTCTTAAAGGTCCTGGAGGCCTCTTCCACAGGTCTGAGGAACATCGACCACACGACGACCACACGATGATACTGCCGCTCCTATCCTCATCTGCAGTGGTTGGAGAATTCGCGAAAAAGTGATCATTTGAATCAATGAACATCCCTCATGAACATATACTATTTGCCTGCCTCGCCGATAATGCACGCATTGGCTTTGAATTTTATCACGAATGAGGTTCTGCATTGTGAACATCAGAATTCGTTCAAAAATTAAATATTGAACATTGAATGTGTCAGATTTAGCGGATATAGGATGCCCGGGGACGCCGGAAAGTATTCAAAATAATATTACCATGAAAAGGGAATAGTTTAAAGTAGTGTTAGTGGCTTTACAAGCAGTAGAAGGTGTTAATTCGCACTTTTGCGTTGCACACGATATTCGTACATTCAGCGATGCTATGAAGCGCGAATGTATGTGACTCATTGTTATAGACGAATTGAACCACTCGCGTCGGAGTTTTCTCATGATAAAACCGTTTGCCGATGCTCGACGTATATAGAGTAAGGAGGGGTAAAAGTGCGATGCGGGTAAAAGTGCGATTCAATGATTTAGCAGTACGGATTTCGAGTAAATTGACTACATTGGCTTGGATGGGTGAGTACTTTGACAGCTTAAATCTATCATAAACATTTGTTGTTTACGAATCATAGTTGCTGAATTATGGGTAAAAGTTATTTTAGAACGGTTTTGATGTAATATTTCGTTGTACGGCAAATACGATATCAACAGGAGGATATTACTTATTGACAAATTGTAGCAGCGTTTTACAGCACTCAGATATCTCTCTTGAAATTGCAGTGAGAAGAATTTACAAAATAGATTTTGCTTTTCCATAATTTAATTGAACCCCGCCAAGCGCCTAGCGGGGCAAAAGTTCGATTTATTGACGGGGTAAAAGTTCGATTCATGGATCGAGAATCTAACTCATTTTACTGACGGGACGACGACACTATGCAAGTCCTTACGACTTGTAAGCTACTGTGTGCAACGCTGTACGTCCGTCAGCGTTATAGCCGCGATTCTCAACGGGGTTGTTCGGGGAAAGGTTTCGTTTCTATCACGGAGCGAAAAAATTCGTTTGTTTCAAACGAACTTTTTATAACAACCTAAAAATATTTTTGTTTCAAAACGAAATTCTATTTGAATCAAGAAAATAACAGTTTTGAATTAAAAGTAAAGTAGTCAATTTGAGTTTTCGATGTAAATATTTTCATTTCAATCATACATTCCAAGGAACAATTTTTGCTTATTAAACGTTTAACCGACAGCTTTTATTCAGCATATGCTGTATAGCTGCTTTTCAAATATGTCTAAACACCTCTGTTCAATGCTTATCCAGTGGGTTTTGGAGAATTTAAACAGCACAGTGCTGGTTATGGGCGTGGAAGATGCGTTTGTATGACTGTTGTGCAACGCATAGTAAAACGTTTATTCAGTACGTATAGGTATGTTTATTAAACTACTGCTGATGGCACTGAAGCTACGTTTATTCCACAGCAGTTCAACATTTAAACAAGCAAAAAGAACAAAATATGCAGGAAGTATTATTTTTATTTTGTGGGTTTCGTTACTTTCATCTCCATTTTTGTATTTATATTATTATTATGATTTATAATGAGAGACAAAGTAGGAAATCATTGATTGTCTCAAAATTCATCTAGCCCGCCATTTTGCTTTTTCACTCATCCAGATTCGAACTTACATCCTGTATGTCGGAAGCCGTCGACGAACGCATCTGAGATAATCTGACATATGACAGGCGTCGAGTTTTTAGCCGATGTAGATTTACAAGTTTAAGTTTGTCAAGCGAGAAACAAACCTCGGCTAAAAGATATTTAAGCGCTGAAGAGTAGCTTCTTAAATCATGTTAGGCACCTGCTGTATAAAATTACGCCTGAAACCTTTATTCAGCACATATTAAACAGTTATAAACTATTTGTACTAGCTGCGAACAATGTTTGCGGTTGTTCATTTGTGATTAGTTAGCAGCAGGTTCGTGCTAGTGCCGCAGAGGAGGATTACTTTTGTCACTCCGTCATCACCGATAGTCCGGAGCTTATTGCTGCTGTAACCCGCTCGCTGTCTGTGCACATCTAATTGTCATCGCGTTAGATTTAAGGTTTTTCATCCAAAAACACAGCAGCGGATGGCACGAGAAGGAGTGGGGTTTTCGGGCAGCAGCAGCGGGAGCTGGCCATGCAATTGCGGCATTACCAGCAGTGGTGGCATCGCCACTGGATTCATCTCGTTTAGCGAATCCATTACGAGTAACTCAGTTGAGTCGGTAGTATAAGTTTACTGTTGTATTATTCCACTAGCGAAAAAAATATTTTTGGGATATATTTTTTTCTATTAATCTATCAAAAACATAAAGTGGGAATAATATGTATAAGAAGTGTAAAGTGTAAAGTTCAAAGTGTCATTCAAGTTATTGGTGTTATTGGCTACCATCAAGCACTTTTTATTTCACACCTGTTCTTAGTGATGCTGCTGCTGATACGTTTGTGTTTGTACTACAATTATTAGACTCTTATTAAAGACTTCCTCTTAGCAACGTTTGCGCAACATTCATTCCACTCTTATTCCACTCTTTCACCACACTTGCTCTCAACAATGCGGCTGATACGTTTGCGCAACACTCATTCCACACTTATTCCACTTTTATTTCACACTTGCTCTCAGCAATGCTGCTGACGAGCTGCTGATGCGTTTGCACAACGTTTATTAGACATGCATTTCCATCGTTGCCTTTAAGCAACCGGTATTCCACACCCGCTCTTAGCATTGCTGCTGATACGTTTCCGCAACATTAATTCTACTCTTATTCCATACCTATTCCACAGTTGTTTTAGTTATAACTTTCAGAGCGATAAATAAACAGAGTGTAAATTGTCGAAAATTTGAGTACTTTTTGTAGGTGTTTGATGGTGCTGTGTAAATCTACTACCCAGCGATTTGTATGAACGATTTGGATTCGCAGGTCTAGTATACAATGATCCCGCAATGGAATCGTTGGTCCCAAGACCAAGTGTTTCTTCCCCACGGCTCTTTTGATTGGCATTGTAAAGTATAGTTTTGACGGAGCTATCGACGAAACGTACGAAATTGAGACATGTATCGTTTCCAGTTCTCCTGCTATACGAAATGTATGCGGTAGGATTTCGGAAAGTTTCTTCGTACGAATATAGTTTTTAAGGGCGAGAAGTGCTTTGTTTTAAAATTTAAAAAAGCTGAGTAATTTATTTGTTTCCTGACATGTGTAATAAAGAGGATCTAATAATAATTTCGAAGTATTGTTTATGTTATTGGTTGTCCTCAGGTGGCTCTTATTCCACCTCTCTTAGCGGTGCTGCTGATGCGTTTGCACAGCGCTTATTCGACATGCATTCTCTTCGATGCCTTTAAGCGACCAGTATTCCACAATTGCTTTTAGCGGTGCAGTTGATACAATTGTACAACGTTCAATCAACTTTTGTTCCACACTAACATAACAACTGTAGATGTTGGTTAGAAGCTAGAAAAAATCTGGGATATGACGTTTACACAGCATGTACTTCAGCAAATTCGTTTATTCAGCACTGGATGCTACTAGACAACTCTTATTCCACATCTAGTCTCTTAAGTGCTGCCGTTTCGTTCCTTGGGATATCAGTTTGAAACGAAATGAAATTTCGGTTTGTGCGTAAAACAACCATAAATGTGGTTGAAACTACATTTTTACCTTTGTTATAGAGTAAGGATGCGATTTAATGATTTATCGGTGCAGATTCCGAGTAAATTGACTAGATTGGCGTTAATGGGTGACTACTTTGACTGCTTGAATCTAACGTAAACTTTGGTTGCTTACGAAGCATAGTTGCTGAGTTATGTGCAAATGTTATTTCAGGGCGGTTATGATGTAATTTTTTGTTATACGGGTAATACGATATCAACAGGAGGATATTACTTGTTGAAAATTTGTAGCAGTGTTTTACATCACTTGCAGAAAACTTTTGAAAATACGGTGAAAAGAGTTTACAAAATATATTTCGCTTTTCCATCATTTAATCAAACCCCGTCAAGCGCCTAGCGGAGTAAAGGTGCGATTCACGGACGGGGCAAAATTGCGATTCACGGACGAGGCAAAAATGTATAGCTAATTATATACAGCTTTTGGCACTATATTACAGATACTAGAAATGGAAGATCTGCAGACAACTGTGCTCTACAGATGTTGGTCGAAGGAAAACAATGTTTTTCCGCTGATGAAACAAAAAACAAACGTTTGGGAAAGTTTCGATCTGTCGGAGGCTGCAATATACCAGCGCAAAATAGGAAAGGTGTAAATTGAGAATATTCCTTACCGAAACATACCGCAGATTGACGATAATATGGTTTTGTTAGCTACTGCTGTGCTAATTTCATGGATTCGAGCTTCGCACTTTTGCCCCGTGGTAATCGAACTTTTGCCCCGCTAGTGGGGTAAAAGTGCGAATCGGCACTTGATCAGAAGAATGAAGAATTTATTTTCAATAACACTATTATTCCAGATGATTTATAGTTGAATGTAAAGACATTGAGTAGCTGCGTTACTATAAAATATATTTTGTTGATGTTCTTCTTTATATTTCGCGAAAATTGATGACAACTTCAAACATCGCACTTATGCCCCGCCCTACTCTATTCATTTTGCGAGTTTTCCAACCTCTGCTCATCTGCGTTTCATAATTTGCCATTGCAAGGGTACAATAAAAAACTAAAGCCATGGGTATAAACGTCCTTCAGAACTTGACCCTTCTTTATCGACAGACTTCGCAGCCGGTTATTAGAGTACAGGAACCCCCGCCCAGTCGAGATGCGAACATACGACGACTAGCTTGTTAGACCAGCATCGTACCCCGGAACTAACTGGGTGGGTACAAGTATAGAATGAATCAACCCAATCAGTCTTGTGTCTTTCATAATTTCGCTTAACTGAATCGTACCCCGCTTTCAAGTGTACGGTAAGAGGATATGGTTGCGGCCAAACTGGGAAACCCTATCAAAAATGGCGTATAAGTCCGAGTGATTGAATAAAACTATTCAAAATTAAATTCTTTGGTTAACATATACATATAAAAATTTACAAATGTGTTTTGCTCAGATACAAAAACAAAACATCTGTGGCGCTTGAATCAATCTTGAATCTTTTACGATACAGCCTAAACAATCAACATATAACATATATTAACATTTAACCGTAAGCCTCAAGCAGCGGTTTTTGCGATTTTGTAATAAAATTTTAAACTTTGAGTTATAATATGCACATTTTAACGTGCGGATAATATAAGATATACTCAGATACGTTGCAATTTTTCCACACAACTAATTTGAAAGCAAAAAAAGCTCAGGGCTCGGTAAATTGCAACAATAAAAATCGAACATGCACCGCCGATGATTGCCTTTCTCACCGCAGCCAAACAACCCGTATTGTACCGAAAATCGCTCGACTCCACTCGGTCAATAAGCAAATCTTCCGCGAACTCTCACCTCGACATCCTTTCTTTACAGGCCAATTAATTATCTAATTAACATGATTTAATGCTGAACGAGACCCCGCTAGCACTTTCTTTCGGCACCTTGCCGACATCCTCGTGTAGAGAAGCGGGAAACTGTGTAGAATGCAGAAAAAAGGCATCTTTTTTTTCGCTCAGCCTCATTTATGGTTCATAAAAAGCGACTTGCAGAGAAATGAAACCATCAACAAACGCCCAGTTTTTACGAGCCAGTCAGTGCTATGGTGTGGTGGTGCAATTCAAGGCGCACAAAAGAAGGTGCAAAATACCGGCACCATCGATTGCTGCCAGCGGACGCCTGCGACAGCTCAAGATCCATCACAGTTCCTATCATCTGTTCCTGAGGTTTATTTTTTCGACGATCCAAACGTCAATCTCGAATTGGATCGATGAGATGAGATTCATTCCTGCCTTGCCGTGCGGAGAAATCTACAGTTACAGAATAAACATTAGCACAGGTACCCCAAAGTGATCATTAATTATTCCTTCGATCGAGCAGCCACACTACCGGAGGCTCCATCCGCGAGCTACAACTCGTTTATCAAATATTATGACTGTTTAGAGACGATCAGCGGTCCATTTAGCTGCCGCCTGGAGGCATTATTCCCTTAAAATGCTCAACAGAGGGACCCGAGCTCGTCGCAACTAAAGAGCCATGCGCGAACAAGAAGTGGGCCCCTTTGCTTTCCGGGACTCTTAACAGGAACATCGCTACTTGTGTTATTTGTCGCCATCGCTTTGGCTTTTAATTCTTGTACGAAGAACCTAGACCGTTCAAAGGTTTTGCGCAGTCACGAGCAACCGGACCGGGGCCAGGCGGCTGGCAAGCGCTCGTACTACCGCGCCACGATCGTGTGGGGATGCACGACGGCAACGACGACGGTCACCGTCGAAAGGCAAACAAAAACGAGAAGATAATGTGTGTCTGATATAAATTAAGTGTATGTAAATCGATGTTTTAGTGGTTCGATTTTTTTGTTGTGCTATAAAATCTGTTCCCTCCGCACGGACGCCCGGATCCTGCGCTCGCTACCCGCTCAGATTGCTTAATTTATCTACATTGCGCTAAATTCATTGCCACTGCCTCCATCGCCCTTCGCTGCCACCGGTACAGGTCTGAACAATCCTCGTCCCCAGTGGTCACGGGTTGAAGCTGAACAGTGGCCGACAATTATGTGCTTAGGATAAAATAGGAAATTTTATTTTTCGATGAAGTAAGTATTATGATTTTCCCAAGGAACGGGAACACGTAATACTGCTGATTATACCTTTTAGAATTGCAATAGTTTCAAACTAGCTTGTCGTGCTCGTTGAAACTACTCCATTTTTCAATTCCGCTTCAATCAGGAGGAAACGCCCTAAAACACAGATATACAGTGTCTTTTTCTAAAGTACTCATTTAACGTAATTACTACGCTTTCACTCACTGTGCCTGGTTTTACTTCAGCAGCGGTCTAGTGAGCGGATTTCATAAGCTTTAAACTTTAAGAGGAGCAGCAGCGAGATCACTTCCAGCTTCCAACAGCCCAACCCGTGGACGGGTCGTCGTATTCGCAGAAGAATGGGGAAATGTTGTGGTTTTGAACTCTCGTGGGCCATTACCGCCGTCACCGTCTGTCGTGGCCTCGTGCGGTCACACCGAGCTATTGGCACGAACTTTTTCCCTTTTTCTCTGCGGTAAGTTATTAGCCGAAAAGAGACCCTGCTGCCGCTGTGCTTTTAGGTCTTCGCAGAAGAGACACTTAATTTGCCACTAATTTGAACATCGGTTCTCAATTAGTACCGCACCGAGCTCGCGGGGAAGGCGAGCTTTCAGCCGAACTGTACAGTACGCGCCGCGAAGACGATTGCACAGTTTGAGGTCAAACTGGAATCGTGAACTTTATGAGCCAATGGGGTTGCTGCGTACGTAGTGTGATTAGCGGGGTCTCTTACATAATCGCAAACGCAAACGCAACCGCGAATGATTCATTCAGTTCACTTCTCTCGAATTCGAAAATTGAAAACCTTGAAGCCAAATGCCACCCGACGGTAGCTTGAAACTTTCAAAAGATGCCACTGTCTGTTACGCCTCGCATAGTATTTTTCATATGAGCCCTTCAATCAATTTTTTCGACAATACATTTTTTGTTTAATGCTCTCTCAGAAGGTAAAGTTGCTTAAAATTCCAACACGCAAATTTATGCTGTTTCAAAATGTTATTCTCCAACTTTCATCCACTGTTGGCAGCGGGTGCCTTAGTCAGCACAAGTACCATTGATCGGTCTATCCTCCTACCGTCCAAGCTATCGGGCGGCTGCCCCAGGCCCTAGGGACGGGCTCGATTATAAGTAATCAGAAAAACAAATAGAAACAAACGATCTACATCTCACCCACCTATTTTGACCGGTAACGCCGTTAGGCTCTAGTGGCAGCGATTGCTCAATATCCCGCATTGGGACCTCATCCGAAGGGCGAAAGAAAGCGATGAAAAAGAAGCGAAGCGAGAAGACGGCGCGCGGATTGTTCAAATTCGAAATATCATCGTTACGACTCATCAAATTATCCAAACAAATTCGATAGCTGACATCAATCTGAAATGGGTATAAGGTATCGAGCCGAATCTAAGGCTTTCATCCGTAGCCATTGCTTCGGGCGTGAGATTTGGGATCAGCTGGCAGTCAGTGACAGGGCTGCAGCAAAGAGTGATGATTTAATTTTATCCATGGATTAAATTGCTTTCTTTCTATTACTGTGCACGGCAAACGATAGTCTTACGAACCAATGTGTTCATTCACATTTTAATGAAAATGAGAAATCTAAATAAAATTTTAGATTTGTCTAAACTTCTTAGTATTGAATGGAAATTGTTGATTAATTAGGTTAAAGATTCGGCGTAGTCAAACAGACGAACTGAGACAATTTAAATTTTACTTCATATAATTGAATATATGAATATATGGTACTACACCCTGCCTTAGCAGAACATCCGTTCATAGCAATGAGCCTATCATGTCAAAAAGAGTTGAACATATTCAACGATTGGTCATGCTTCCCAACTCTTGTATGAAGGGCCAAAAGGGAATTGGTCGATAAGCAACATCACTTACACGTACCAGGGATTTAGAGAATCTCCTTCCAAGGGCTAAGTCACCTGAGTCAATCGTTGAATAAACCGTCTTAATGCAGAATGACTCCAGCAGGTGGGGAGAAGAGCCCGCTCATTATCCACGATGTGTTGTTAATCGGGCCAAGATTAACCCTAGAAAGTTGACTGTTTCACTCTCCCTAGGCCCACCGCTTCAAACAAGTGCTCTGATGGTCCCTCCCTCTTCCCGATTCTAGTTTATTTATGAAATGTGGTATATATGGGTAAAAATAGAACAATCTCACCAGCAGTCCTTTGAATGGAATAGAGTTGCGTCCTTTTAGTTTCCATAAATGCTTCTAATAATTAATTTAATTTTTCTTCTGGTATCCAATATCCATGTCCAGTATTAACACTCGTATTGGCCAAAGTTTTCACTATAAAGCAGTAAATGCTTCATAAGCTAAAACGAAAAAAATAATTAAAATAACTTATATTATGCTTACCAGATCGTGTGGCTCCACCGTCTGCCCAAAACCTCGATTATGAGATCAGGCAGCCGGGAACCACACAGTATCGCACCTCCTAGCTTGGCTACTCAATAGAGCATTACCGGGTATGGCCACGTGGAGGCGCTAGGTAGGGACTTGGGATAGCTAGAGCTATATTGGACGCTCCTCATTTGCCTTCCCCATTTCATACCCTTCAATTTTACTTCATATAATTAAGCAGAAATTGGAAATAACTGTGATCTAATTAGACCAAGTTGCATAATCAATAGAATATCTTCTGTGAAAAAAATTAAGCTGAACATATTAAGGTTTTTCCGGATTATGACTGGTTGGTTGTCTAAATACGTTGTAGTGAATTTTGTTCGTTCTCAAACGTTTCTTATTCCTTCCGGTGTACCCCAAGGAAGCGTACTCAGATTATTGCTCTTCAATATTTTCATGAAAGACCTAGAAGCATTTATCCCAAGGAACAATTTGGGTTTTATTGGACTCTGATGATGGCATTTAAGACCAAAATTGGTCATGAAAACCGCCATAAGAGTACAATAAAACTCACATTGTTGCTTGGGATGCCATCTCCTATACTTTCATTCACCGACGATTTAAAAAATTTTCGAGCAAACCTGCCGGTTTCGAACTGCATGGCACTACAAGAGGATTAAAACTATCTGTTAATTTGGTGTGACAATAACTGCAAGACATTGAAAACAGTGACCTTCTCTCGAAACAACAATACTCTACACCCTCAATATTCATTGGGGTTAGATATTGCAGAACACGACTTCGAAGTCACAATTGACTCGAAAGTCAGAATCAACGAGCATATTGGAATTATCACCACGAAGGCATTCATTACACTAAGACTCATTAGCTGTCAGGCCTCCAGCTGTAGCGACATTTACGTACTCTAAACCCTGTACTGCTCGTTGGTGCGTAGCATCTTGGAGTACGCTTCTACCGTTAGTGCCCACATCAGGTAACGCAATCCCTTGTAATCAAGCGGTATGGAAAAAAATGTACGTTTTGCTCCGCGCAATCTGCCCTGGAACGATTAAACCCAGCTTCCTCATTATCAAGCTCGGTGTCAGCTGATCAAACTTGATCTACTGTTGGTTTGGCATACCAATCAGCAGAAGATGTTCGTATTTGATGCAGGAAAATATTGACTACCCAGCATTATTGGAACAGGTCCCAATCAATGTACCTGTTCGCTGGTTTCGCGATACGCCGTTACTCTGGACACATTTTGGCCAGAATAACGCATTAAACTCATGTCATGGTGGTGTATAATAATATGTTATTTTTTGTCGACAGTCAGGAAAATCCAATATGGTCAAGTACAAACATTGGATTTGGCAAAGTCTGCTACGTTCAGTGTTCTCAAGCGTTTCCGTTATCTATCGTTCGGATATATAGATAGATAGTAATATTGTCACAAATCCGAGACTCGGATTAAATGCTCAGAAGTTGTACAACAACCTTGTGACGAAGTACCAGGGATGCTTCCCGATCGACGACGAAACGCATGCGAAGATCAATTTTGGGCAGATTGTTACGGCTCCAGGAGATACTTTTTACTTCTACCAGTAGAGAGCTGGGATGGCTCCTGCCGTATCAAGAATACCTCTCCATTGTACTTGGTCTTGGGATACCCGTAGCCAATTCGTTAAGCGTCGCGACACGCAAGTCAGCTTCTACCTGGTTGGTCGGGCCATCTAGCACGTTTAGCCCCTCTATTCCTGGTGCCGATGGGGTTCTTGAAGAGAACGGATTTCACTGCACAGTCGTCCGACATCCTTGCGACGTGACCGTAGACCGTAGTCTCCCAACTTTTGCCTACGCTACTCTCCGCTATCCGTTTATCCTCCGCCAAAGTCAGCACCGCTTTTCGTTCAAATACGGCAAGTGCACGTATGTCTTCCGTAAGCAACGTTACTGTCTCAAGTCCGTAGAGAACTACCGGTCTAATTAGCATTTCGTCAACAATGGCAATTTGTGCAATGGCGTATGCTTCTTGATTGAAGAGTCTTGCGGGGGGAAATAGGCTTCCAGTTTGAACGCGTCGTTTAATCTCCTTGCTGGTATTAGCGGTAGAGATCCCAAATATACGAACTCATCAACCACTACCAGCTCATCGCCGTCAATAGTCACTGTTGTTTTCCCTGGAGCCTCTTCCTACCATATATTTGGTTTTCACCGCTTTGATTTGTAACCCAATCCCCCTAAACTCCGTTTTAAGTCTGGCGTAAATTACCCCCGACGACTCAAAGTTTCTCGTAATGATGTCGAGGTCGTCTGCAAAGGCTAGGAGTTGACTACTCTTGCTGAAGCTCGTTCATTTTATTTCGATGCCCGCTCGACGGATCACACCTAGCGATGTTGTATAATATACCGGACTCGAGAGTGCCCCCGAAACACGCACGTAGCACATCACTCGCTCCAGGGTAGCTTTTATAACCCTTGTCAATATGTCCGGATAATCGTACTTGTGCATTATCTGCTATAGCTGTTCGCGCTCGACTGTATCATATGCTGCCTAGAAATGGGCACGTTTTACTGCCGGAGGATTTGTTGGAAAATAAAAACTTGATTCGTAGTAGCATGGGCCACCATAAATCCCGCCTGATACTGCTCTACGAATTCTCTGGATAGACTACGTGACCAAATCTGGGAGAGCGCCTTGTAGGCGGCGTTGACTAGAAGTATTACCGTGGTAATTGCCTTTTTTGTAGATGAGACAAACCACGCCTTCCATCCACTCCTCTGGTAGTTTCTCCACCTCCCAAACCATTGAAATTAATAAAAGCAGTGAAGTGCCGTTACTAGCGATTCTTGGCCATTTTTGAAGAGTTCTACCGGGAGTCAGTCCTTTACGGCGGCTCTATCATTCTTCGGTTGACCGGTTTCCCGGCAAATCTCTTCAAGATTGGGACCCAGCACGCTGTTATCACTTGTAGGCTCTCATAGGCGTCTGCTTCTGTTATATCGCCATTCAGATGCCCATCGGAGAACTAATTTAACCTGTCAATATTCGATATCAATTGAAAAGCGATATAACCTGCAATCACCAAAGGATGTGTGATTGTGGTTGTGACTGAATGGCTAAACTCTTTATGGAACTACACATTTTAGGAAATTAATAAACCGGTAACAAAGTGGTGAACATTTAAAAAAATATCCAGCATTAACAAATAGTATGTGCATTCGTAGTTCTACGGCAGCCCAACGTTCCGACTCAGCACAGCCCTTCATACTTTTCGTTTGAACTCCGATGCTTTCCACAACGACGTACGTACATACGTACGTCGTCGGTATATACCAGTTTACACATACCGTTAAATTTTAACGAACTTCTTCGGGGCAATATCATGATCAATCCAATCAATCGTTAACTTAAGATCTGTATAGACACCATCAAGTTGGTTACCCGAGCTAATTTTTAATAAAAAGAGTTCTTCACAAAAAGCCTTGGGCTTAAAAGTCTATTCTAAGACTTCTTTATCGACAGATTTCGTAGCCGGCTGTGAGAGTACAGAATAATTACCGTCATCCGGGGATGCTTGCAACACTTTAGAACTTTGACTTGGTATAATTTTCGAAGTGTACCGTTTAGGTCCAAATGTAAGTAGCCAAAACTTGTATAGTCATCAGTACTTTTGATTTATGATTATAAAAAAAATCAGCTAAATGAATCTGTTGAATGAACGGAAAATAGGAGTGTTACAAGTTACCCAGTAAACGGGGTTACTTGCAACACTTTTCTGATTGGAGGTATGTTTTGTTTCTCAATTTCGTCTTTTTTAAAGACTTTCGGTGCAAATGCAGCATGTAGGCGAACTCCAAATAGCCGTTTAAAGGCACGTGGAATTTTTCACAATTTTAATTTTTCTGGAGATGGCAGTGGTCAAAATAACATCGTACAGATGCAAACTTACTTTGTATATACTGTCTATTACGATAATTTTCTATTTTACAGGCGCTGTAAGCCGCGCCATATTGGAAGTAACAACACGAATTCATCGTTTCTTCTCCAACTTCAAAATATAAACAAAGCTCATAGTTGCTATTTGTTAGCTTATATGATGCACTTATTGTGTACAGGAACCAAACAATAAAAAATAATTCCATGTCAATGAACTGACGCATCCATTTTTGTACATCCATTTTTCCAGTGAAATTACATTCCATTCGTATAAGAACAAGCAATACAATGATATAATGGATTAAACTTAACTAAACAATAGGTAAACGTCTCTTCTTTAAAACGACATTGACTACAAATGGTTATGTTAACAAACAAATGCGTTAGAGCTATCAAAAGCGCGATGCGCAGAAGTGTTGCAAGTAACTCCGGTGTTGCAAGTATCCCCGGATGACGGTACGGGGCTAATGCAACAATCCTACTGACTCTATCTAGCAGCATCTTGCATCATACTTGGAAGCTAACTGCGTAGACAAAAGTTTATAGCATTTCATACAGCAAAGTCCCATCACTGATTTCTTCCAAAAATGTACCCTCTTTACAAGATCAAAATTTTGTCTGAAGACAGATTTAATAAAAATTCAAAATTAACTCATTTTCACACAGCATTGCGAAAACGCAACCCACTCTTCATTCGATTCTAACGGGTGACAACTAAAGTTTTGTAATTTTTTTCTCTAGCAGTCAAAAAAAGACAAAGATACATGAAGAAGATCTGATTTACCTAAACTAAAGATACATTATCCATTGTAAAAAAAAATTACTGTACATTTGAAAACGGTTCGTAATTGGCTGTTCGGAGAAGCTTTCGCTTGACGTCGAAACAGGAGCGTTGTATGGCCGTCATGTCGACATTGCGAATGCATCTCTTGATTCTATCAATCAACTGTTTGCAATTCGTGGCTCTCCAGTTATTTTTGTACACCAAAGAACTCAAAATCTCGAAGAAATCTTCGATTGGGCGCACTGAGACAGATTTTTCAGGTCGTGGTTTTTGGGTAAAAATGGGATCGAATGGGATTCAGGAACGATTGTGTTTTTGGCGTAATGCGATGATGCTCTATCCAGCCAAAACACGTATTGCCCATCAGCATGATGTTTCTGTAGAAACGGGATCAAAATTTTTTTCAAACAATTGTCTGATGCATCTTAATTGATAGCCAAACCAGAGGGCTTGTTGTTGAAGAAACGAGAAAAAGAACGATGTCCTTCTGCGTCCATTATTTTAGCTAGTCTTCCACTACCTTACTTGCGAATAGTTGTTGGGCATCTTAGTCAATGGGGTATAGTCAACAGTCGGAGCCGCAACATATTTGCTTTTTAAATGTTATACCGTATACTTTTTGCGATTCGTAGAAGTGTAGGGGAATATCCCCGGTTATGAAACAGGTTTAGTTTTTTGGTCATAGCTTTTGAACGGAATATTTAATTCCAAATCTTTTTAAAGCATTTGAAAGATTGAAGACTTACGTCAGTTTTTGCTAAACACAGCATATATTTTTTGTTTGAAACAAAAAAGTTATAGCGAAATTGGATGACATGGAATTTTTTGTCCAAAAACAAAGTGTCCCCGGTTGTGAAACACTTCGAAAAATCTATAAAAGAAAATAAAAATAGAGGAGAAAATAAAGAAATATAAAATGAAAATAAAATATTCTATTCATTTATTAACGGAAAACATCTTAAATGCAAAGTAATTTATCAGTGTCTCAATTTAATCATCTAAATCTAAATTGTAATCAATGTATGTAAAAACCGGAAGTTCGAGATCTCAATCAAATATACGGATTTGGCTCTCATGTGCCTGAAAAGTGTGTTGGAAATGTTTGTGATCATTAAAGTATTGAATAATCGTTTTTCTGAATCGTTCATAACCGGAAAACTTCACTGTTTCACAACCGGGGCGAACGACGAGTTTGTAAAAATTTATGAAATATTTTTTGAGTAAATTATTTCACTTAAAATTTGTCTGTGTAATGAAATAGAGGTCCAAAACTAAAGTGATATGTATTTTACTGCCATTTTCTATTTTATTTGATAGACAAAAAAATCAATCCCAAAATATTCTAAAATACTTTTTCGAGCATGTTTTTCGAACACATTTCCTACAAAACATTCAAAAAGCTGTATTTTGATTGTTGTTTGCTCAAAAGATAGAGTACAATGAGACGAGCCGTTGGTAGTAATTTGGTAGTGCTAGTTTAATAAACACGTCAAAAATGATGGGTGTTTCACAACCGGAGCCGTTTCACAACAGGGGACAATCCCCTACAACGCGCTCCCGAAATGCTTCTTGTTTCGACGCCATTTTAAGTAAAACTGGGCAAGCATAAACAAAACAAAACATGTTGATAAAAAGAGGAGAGAGAGCTAACACATGCATACTCTTATTTTTCTCTGAGCTCGTTTGGTGTTGAGTATAGGGGCCTCGAAAAAATTCCAAAGTTTTAGTTGTCACCCGTTAGGGAAGGCTAGGTTTGAGGTAATACCGATAATTAGGAAAATATCAAATCGACCTGTTTTTACTTCAAATGTTACGTACAACAAAATTACAACTATGTATACATGACAAGTCTTGGTAATTGTCAGCCAACTGAGCTGAAAGTTTCAGCTTTTTATGTCTGCTGGAAAAAGTGTGGGGCCTAGAAGCCCAAGTAACAAGTTTAAAGCCACTTGATTTATTTGAATTATATAAAGGTTACATCTCTGGCTTTGTCAGGGTGTTGCGCAATATCACGATGATACAAGTCAAAAACTACTTAAAACTAACTATAAAACCATAATAAAACTGTTATCTATTAATAAAGCAAAATTATTGTGGTTGCTTACATTACTACGATAAAACTAGTTGGCTGTGACATATCTCTTACAAATTTATTGAAAGTTGAGCATAGCAGTACAATAAGGCGCACCTCAATAAACCTCAAACCTCAATAAAACTGCTAGTTTTTTGGTGCTAGATTTGTTACGGTTCCTCTCTCTTCTTCAGCATAAAGGCGGGGTGGCTCGTGCTGCTTCAAGCACTCGTCTCCATTCAACTCGGTCTTGGGCCACTCGTCACCAATTTCCTAGTCATCTCAGAAGTCACAAATCGCTTTCGAACTGGTCGAGCCATCGAGCACGTTGTGCTCCCCTGTTCCTGGTGTCGGTGGGGTTGTTGAAGAGGACTATTTTCGTCCGGTATCCTTACAACATGTCCGGCTCACCGCAGCCTGCTAACTTCCACTAGATGTACGATAGGAGCCTCCCCAAGCAGTGCCTGTAGCTCGTGATTCATACACCTCCGCCACTCTCCGCTTTCAGTTTGTACTCCGCCAAATATCGTCCGCAGCACTTTCCGCTCGAACATGGCAAGGGCGCGTATGTCCTCCATGAGCAGCGTCACGGCTTCAAGTCCATAAAGCACTACCGGTCTAATAAAGGTTTTGTACATTGTTAGCTTCGTGCGGCGGCTTATGCTTCCTGATCGTAGCGTTTAACGAATGGCAAAGTAGGCCCGATTTCCCGCTTGGAAGCGCCGCTGGATCTCCTTACTAATGTTGTTGTCCGCGGTCACCAGCGATCCCAAATACACGAACTCCTCTACCACTTCTAGTTCGTTACCGTTGTAATGAAGAATATTAGAGTATAACGCCGAAATAATTTTTTTATGTGTGGCCAAATTGCCGTTTTCTAACATTTTTTTGGTCGCCAAAAAACAGTTGATGCAAACTGTGAGTTCAGCGAAGAAAGTTATTTTAAATCAATGTCAAAATTCATATCATAATGCAAATAGAAGGATTTTGTTAGAATGTAAGATATAATTAGTTTGTTTTAACAACTGGTTTTCAAAATTTCAAAACTCTTAAGGTGCGTTAATTTTCGCCACATATTATTCCAATATGCACGATTAAAATTAATACGCATATGCTGCGCTGCTACGGAACCTGCTAACAATTTATTACATATTCTGTCGGATATTTTATTATAGTCGCTGTTCATCCAATCGAGCAGGATGATTTGACAGTAAAACTTTACCTTTTCTGCTCATGGCTATATATTTTCAAGTTAATGAAGCTGTCTGGGTGTTTTCGGTTGTTACACAGCAAGCTTTATTCGATTATGGCGGGTGTCCGTCAAGCAGCAAATGTATTGCTGCTTTCAGCAGAGCGTAATAAGCCTACTTGAGCTTATGGCTTGATTCTTCAAGAAACCTTCTGAAACCTTATAAAAACCTTCTGAAGAGTTGGCCTCTTGGTCGGAAGGAAGTTTTATAGCGGTTATCAGAGGGATCTAGTGGATCTCATAGTTTTTATAGCGGTTTTATGAAATTGGTCATGAAAACCACTAGAGGAACGCAAATCATCTTAAATCGCTGCTTGAGGTAAGAGGCTGCAAATTGGTAATAATAATAGTCCATGTTTGGAAGATCGTATCGCAATCTTCTCATATCCCAAACAATCCTTTGACTGTGATGGAGGAAATATGCTCGCACGTCAAAATTGTTGGCTGACTTGAAAACCAGAACACTGAATTGCAAGATAACAATAGAACGAAAGTGTTTAAGGGTGTTAGATAGAACACTGATAATATTTAAACAGCATTTAAAATATAGTTGGTGGAGCAATGATTCTGTTCTCAGAAAGTTCTCAACTCATTTTATTATGCAACATTGACATCGACATGTTTCCAACTTGTATGTAGTGGGCAATAAATTTTCAGACTTTGAAAATTGTCATTTCTTATTTCTAGCAAAGCAAAGCAAAGTCTTGGGCTTAATCGTCATTGCTAAGAATGGATCCTTCTTTATCGACAGACTTCACAGCCGGCTATTAGAGTACAGGACAGTTACGAGGTTGGTGTAACAACCCTACTGACCCTATCTAGCAGTACCGCTCAGCCGAAATTCGAACATACGATGACTGGCTTGTTAGACTGATCGTACCTTGTACCTTATTTCTTTTTTCTACAGTGGTTAGATATAGCCTATATCATATAGACGTTCTCTGAAAATTCGGTGCTTAATCGAAAGCACAGACAAACAGACGAGACACTCGCGTTAATTCCATCGTCCAATCAAAAACCACTCATTTTTCAAAAAAGCATGTTTCGTAACATGGCTACACCGCGGCGCGCGAGTGTTGCTTCGAGTTTTCAGTATAAAACCATTCAAATGTCAACACTCTACAGCATAAAACCCTGCAAATGCAAGCTATTTCGCAACATGCATAACAGAGGGTGCAAGCAAAATGTGTAGGACGATGGTTTTTAAAGGATTTTCTTCTATGTGCCATGTCAGTTCGTCAGTGGCTAAAGTAAACGTATACCTTGAGTACATTTCTTTTTCTAAGAAGCAACTCTCTCAGTTCATTTGAAATTTACAGTTTGTAACTTTCAGTCCAATTTTTTGCACTACGAAGCTTCCCAAAGAGCAAACCGGCAGCACTTAAACGAGCAGGTGTGGTAGCATCCGGTGCTGAATAAGCGAATTTGCTGAATTACCTGTTGTCTAAACGTCACATTCAACATTTTTTCTAGCTTCTAATCAACATCTATACGTTGTTATCTAAGTGCGGAATAAGAGTCGAATAGACGTTGCGCAAACGAATCAGCTGAGAGCAAGTGCAGAATAAAAGTGGAATAACACGTAGAATGGATGTTGCAAAAACGAATCGGCAGCATTGCTGACCGTAAGTGTGGTGAAAGAGTGGAATAAGAGTGGAATGAATGTTGCGCAAACGTTGCAAAGCGGAAATGTGGAATAAGAATCGAATAATCGCCGTAAAAACGTATCAGCAGCACCACTAAGAACAGGTGTGGAATAAAAGGTGCTTGATGGCTATTAATAATACTAATAACTTGAATGACACTTTATACTTTATAGTTTTAATTTATATTAGGCCCACTTCATTTTACATGATGCCGACGACATTCCGATGCACATTTAACGTATTGCATCAACACTAAACAATCAATTAGCAACCGTACTCAGATACAGCTAGCAAATTTGTTATGTAGACGACTGTTTAGCAATAAATAGATGTGATCAATGTAGCAAATTTTCATCACGATGAAGGCTCATCACCTGCTCATCAGCGATTTAAATCTTATCGACTGGCAACTCTATCGTATTCTGATTGCTCGCGATGAATCGCCGACGCAAAAACTGCTGAGCAAAATATGAATTGATTACGCTCGAAAATACTCGCTCGGTATCTCTGTCTCACACTCATCGCTAATCATCGTTAATCGCTGTCATCCAACCGAGAATGTATTTTGCGATGAAACGTAAACAAACATATTTTTTGGCAAATTACAAAAGAAATATTGCTCGTTCAAATATAAAACGTTATTCCTATCACATATAATAATTATGAACTTGTCAAACGTCAACATATACTTGCAACGCCATACACAACCAGTAACTTCAAGCGGCACACGGACAAACAAAATGGTTTCAAGATTTAGTTTCAATGAAATGCAAACCTGGTGCAATATTATTATTATTAATTGGTGCCTCGAAGGTTCGAAGCTATGAAAAATAATACATCTTTTTCTTGTGTGACTAACGATGAAGGCTGATAATAAAAATATCGTCCGCTACTGTTCAAAATTTGTTCCTTTGAGCTTGTCATTGTCACGAAAAAAAGATTTATGCTGCACTCTACGTAAATGTTGAAAAATTATGAATAGCATGTTAAAATAATTTTATGAGATTAAAAGTCTTCTGGATGTAGAAGAACGTTGATGTTTTGAAGTGCATTTATGTATTATGTCGCAAAAATGTATATTCCAAGTATCTCAGGTGCTAATAGTCGAACTGAAAAACCAAGATAAATGTTAGGTATATGTTTTTTTGACAGTATAATTCAATATCCGATAGCGCTTTTGCCTGTTTTCCAAAATTGATAAATCATAGCTACTCATCGCGATGAGTAAAATGTATTCGTTTTTGGTTGGCATCACTAGCGATCAAATCATTGCATGAAAAAGAGTGAGTGGTAATTCGCTTTTCTCTCACTCTCATTAAATAATTCTGAGCAAGAAAAGCATTGCCAGAGAATTTGACGTTATGGAATCACCTTTGAGTGTGTTTCGAACCGAATCAGTACTTTTATCGATGAAAAGCAACTTTGGATGTGATAAAGCGAAATACATTACTTTAGTCCAAATAGTTTATTAAATGTTTAACATGTTCTGAATAAATGTTTCTAAAATAACCTTGAACAGCAAATGCATAACATGATTTAAAAAACTTCTCTTCAGCGCTTAAATATATTTAAGCCGAGGTTTGTTCCACGTTTGACAAACTTAAACTTGTAAATCTGTTCATGTTAATGTGTAAATGTGTTCGTCGATGGCTTCCGACCCACATAATGTATGTTCGAATCCGGGTAAGTGAAAAAAAGACAATGGTGGGCTTGATGAATTTTGTGTCAACCACTGATTCCCTACTAAGTCTTTTATCAGCTTATAATAATACGAATACGAAAATGTCCATTAAAAATGGATGAAAATAACGAAACAAAACAAAATAAAATAAAAATACTTTCTTCATATTCTCTCCTTTTTGCTTTTATCTAAATGTTGAACTGCTGTGGAATAAACGTAGCTTCATCATCAGCAGAAGTTTAATAAACATGTCTATACCTAGTCAACATTTTCATATGTATAAATAGATTGCAAATAACAGTTACGTAGTAATATGTATCCAACAAAAACGTATTCGACGCGCAAAAACCGCTTATCCGTACCATTTTGGAGGCGATATACGCACTGAGGAATAATTTTGGGCGATACACTTATATAGGTATTTCAATACGATAAGATATGATTAAGCGCGACCAGCTACATACAACTATACAACTTTGTGCTGAAAACCGTATGTTTGCTAGCTACTAGCATTATAAACGATAGAATACCAACTTGTGTGCGCTTTATTAGGCTGTATTTACGAATCCGAATTTATTAAGAGATATTTACGATAATTTTCGTACATTGATATACGAGTTGGTGCTGGCTGGGTACCTACTGAATAAATATTTTTCTATACGTTGCACAACAGTCATACAAACGCATCTTCCACGCTCATATCCTGCATTGTGCTGTTTAAATTCTCCAAAACCAACTGTACAAGCATTGAACAGAGGTCTTTAGACCTACTTTAAAAGCAGCTATACAGCATGTGCTGAATAAAAGCTGTCGGTTAAATGTGTAATAACCAAAACTTGTTCCTTGGGTTACCGGGCCGTCTAATTTTAACATATTTTCGCAAGTCGCAGCCAACTTTTCTCAGGATAAAATATCATCGAGGTAATGTAGACTTCAACATAAAGGCAGTGTAAATAAGGGACCTTGATTCTACTAAGATTCGAATCCACGATTATACACTCGTCAGTGTAGACTATGTAACCTCGCTGCTACAAAGGCCCTCACGTAGCTAAACAACAAACACGGGTTTTTTCCAGTCCTACAAAACTATAACTAACTTTTGACTGCGCCTTGGATTGTTGCCTCTGTAAATTAAAACTACTAGTTTTTTTTTTTCTAAATGGTCGGTCATTTGAAAAAAAGAAAAGTCGAAATTTTATCCGGTTAAAATATACTATTTATTTTATTTTGACAGATAGGCATTTTGCCTATGACTTGTAGGCTGTCTGTATCCGACACTGTTGAAGCTAGCAAGTTTTAAACAAAGTCTTCACCCGCAAGAAAATTTCATTTGATGAATGGCACCACCCACTGCGCAAATTAACGGCAATACATCTGAAACGTTAAGTTCGTGCGGTTCAGCACCTCTTAGAAATCAAAGTTTGGCAAAGAGCAAAATAACAAGCTACCAGAAAACATCAATTAAAAAAACAATTTATACTACCCTTTTAAAACAATCAGCCAAAGCTCAATCATTTTTACCGCTGCTTTTGCATGTGATAACAGTTTCATTTTTCTTCATTTAGAGAATAAAAGGAATAAAGGATCTTTTTTTGCCAGCAAATTCAGCGTACGTGAGAGAAAGCCCATTAACGCAATCTGTGTTCGCTCGGACGAAAGATGTTTGGCAACATTTGCCACCATCCATTAATCATCCGAAAGTACAAATAACCCGTTCCGTGTACATAATTTTTTCTCCGGTCACAATAGATCGCAGAAATGAAAAAAAACAACAACAACCCATGCAGTTCCACGCGAATCGATGCGTACCCACGCTCAGTTCGCCGATAGGCAAAACAGCTCTCTCACGGGGAAACAATTGGCCGTCGTTAGATTGGGTTCACAATGCTCGATGGCCCCGATGGATGGCAGCAAGCCTGCGCCAGTGGTCAAAGTGAGAGTGTAAACAATCCCGTCTTATCTGGCTGTCAATCACTCACCCTTGCGTCAATGAGGCTGTCAATCTACCGAAAAATGGGCAAACGTAAAGGAGGTGAGTATAAATTATTCCCACATACCTACAAAGAAATGGTGTGTCATTTAGTCAAATTGTGCCACAATGTACACAGTAGTAAGTAACTGGTGGGGAGACACTCTCAAGTTAGCATTTGCATGCATGTGATGCTAAGTGAAAAGCTTTGTTTTGTTTGGTATACAAATTTCGAAGGTTTGTCCTTAAAATAAACTGCTTGAATATGTGCATTAATATTCGCTTTTTCAAGAGTGTATTGTTTCCGTCGTGATAACCACTAGAAGTATGCTATCAGTATCGATTGCAAAGCAGTAGATCGAAGCACGTGTAACGAAGTTAAGCTCCACAGCGACTACAAAGGCAGATAGTAATTCATCATCAAACTGCCAAAACGGCAAAACAAACCTGCCCAGACACGAAGAGGAGCCGCAGGTGCTCAGCACGGAACACTGCGACGAAGAAGACGCAATCCAAAGACAACACGGTCCGGGAAAAAAATGACAACACACCAAGCGAGCCGCGTTTCACCGCATGACGTATGACTACTCCCTACCATCCCACTCCTCTGGACTATGCCACCCAGCAGCCCTTGGACCCCGCCGCTTCTTTCTACTCTCGTTCGTCATCTCCGTGGCCATCGCTTTCGGTCACACTCACGATCTCGCGAACTAGATTCAACCACAATTCGGCACAATCTCACGCGGACACCATATGGTGGGTTTTCCATGATTTTCCCCGTCCATCGGCAGAATTTTGCAATTCTGATCACCCCAGTCGGCCAGGATTAGCGAAACGAATCGTTTGATACCGATGGATGCCCGTAAAAGTGTGAGCCGTGCAATTGCACTACGTCGGAACTTCCTAGTTTCACGGAACGCAGCGCACCGAACAGCTGAGAAGTTGTCGCGTAAATCCAAAAGCTGCATTGGCAACACCGACAAACAGCCGACCGACAACATCACACCGGCAGCACCATGCGACAACTGACTGCACACAGCTGCGATCGCCTTGCCGTTCCTGGCCCAAAGCTTTCACCCATACACTGAAATACTAAAAACCCGATCGTGAGCTTTCCTGGTGGTAGTAAACTTTCGGTCGCTAAAGCTGTGTGAGGCTGAACAGCTATGGTCATCTCTCTTTCTGCACTGTTCTCACTTTCGCATGGAACAATCGCCTCTGGTGGAACAAATTCAAAGTGGGCGTGCTTCAAGCACGAGCTTCCCCTCTTCTAGGCCAACGCGATGACAAGATCAGCCTGATAGTGTGGCAATCTACTTCAATTACCGCCGCTTATCGCACCGCGGGTCCCTCCTTGAGCAGCCCATCGGTAGAGAGGGGGTCGGACGAAATACGCAATTTACTTATCAATGCAATTTTATTACGCAGCGAACGAATCACGATCGTTTCAGCGCTTTTCCATGTACGTCCCTACTTAACCACGATGCAGCTTGACGACCACCGACAGCACGTCGCAGCTACCGTGCTTGCGGTCTACCGTCATATCGTATGCCCATTTAAGGACACCAGGTTCCATAAACGGTTCGCGCAAAGATCCCTTCACTCTTTCCTCTGCTTGCCTGCGGCCAGCCGGTCGCCGCACTGATAGATATGTCGTCGCCATGTCTCTTACGTAAAACAGTGCGCGCCTCGAACCGGGCAACAGCTCAGCGATCATAAGCGATTGCTGATAAAGAAGGCTGAGCAGGAAAAAAACGCAGCTTGGAATCAAGGCTTACGCTCCCGGTTCCTAGACTGCGCTTCGCTTAGCTCAGCATGCGTCGTCGTGTGCCCCGATCGGATTGATGCTGATGAGAACCTGCGTAGGTGATCCGGCTTCGACTGTTGTTGTTGTTGTTGCTGTCGCAGCTACCGGTTCTATACAGTTGCTCCGCTGCTTGAGGCAAGCCATTTAAGGTGATCTCGATTGTTGAAGCACGCTCAACGCCTGTCAGCCTGGGTCCAAACGTTCGATAGCTGATGAATTTAGTGACGATGGATGATTAGGGTTTTAACAGCTGGAAGCCGGGCGGATCAACTTATTGTTAATGGATTCGTAATCTAATTATTGTAAGTGATTGTTAATAAATGGTAGATTAATCATATAAATGCATGACAGGAGTTTATTAATTAATTAATGTTGACAGTAATTATGCCATTAAGTAAATGAGCAAAAAACCTGAACGGTTATGGGTGCAGCTCCCACCTATAAAACCAAAATTTTGAACGATTCACGTCATATTTTCCAATACCAATAAAGTTTTCTTGAATAACTTTTGACTGATAAGACCAATTCCTATTAATACCTAATAATTGAAACTAGATGTATTATCTTGGTCGCCTCCCAGTTGGCCTCGGGGTATGATGCAGGCCTAATAAACCAGTTGTCGTATGTTCGAATCTCGATTGGAAGAGGCTGTTAGAGTCAATAGGAACGTAGCAACTGGCCCTGCAATTGTCCTGTACTCTAACAGCTGGTTGTGAAGTCAATAAAACTTATTGTTAATTTTAATGTGAAAAAGATTACTCACAACTTTCAAATTAAATGTCCAATCAAAAATCAATTCTATAATGATCTATGAGGCTATATATTTTAAACAAGACTAATAATGCTTAAATCGGTTCGGCCATCTCTGAGAAACATTCGACTATTGGAGACCTAGTTAAAACACATTTTTAAGCACAACTTTTGTACGGCTTATTCCATTCTAATGAAAATTTTCGTAACAATTGACGACAATAAGAACTTTCATTTAGTATAAGCATTATCGTATGAGGTTGAACACCTCGTAGATGGCTGTATAATCGCTTTCTATACTTAATTACGTCGAAACAACCGCAGGGAAACTGGGTAGGACTGTGTAGTGTAGTGTAACATCTACTTTTGAATGCGTATGGCATCCATGCTATCTTCGTACATAGGTGCTTGTAAGTATGAGAAAGCTCACACTGCCCTGCTGGCTCACTCTATCTTCTCAGGGTCGTAGCGTGTTCGGGGGACTCAGCACATTGGACTACTTACCGTCTCAATCAAACAAAGCGGAACAACGAACGAAGGTTCAGTGGAAAAGGGATCGGCTCTTTAAACTTAAAATCTAGAACTCCATTTTACTTATTTATTAATTCGAGTTTAGAGTTGAAAACGTTGCGGTACCGGTCACGACGCGTTGGGGCCCATCGGCGACATGCAGGAAAACGGATGAAAGAGAGAGTACATACCTCGACCGCTTCACGGTCGATTTTCGAGATGCTGGCACGATGACGTACTAGATCGAGATTAAGGTTGACAGGAACTGTGCTTCCGGTGACTTCCGGGAATCAGGATGAGTAGCGTTGCACTTCGTTTTCCACCCTTCAGGAACACTAACGTTGCCTTAAGCTGTTTGCCGTCCAGAATGGCAACGGGGTCACACGTGGTTCCACGTAACACCTTCTATACGATGGCTGATTCCGTAGTTGAAATGGGTATGGGTCACTACGTCCGACTGCTTCTGGCCGCTGTCTGTCACATCCAATGCGTTGGTACACGGACAGCCACACTGTCTTAGCCGAATGAATATGAATCCAGCTCTTCGGCTTTAAGAAAGACTACGCTTCGGAGGGCTAGGTAGTTTTGCACACCTTTAAATTTTCAGCTCTCTGGCGTTGGGTGTAGTTCACCGTATGGTTCGAGCTCGACTGTCCTGCCTTTTGGGCCTTTCAACCTTCGACCTACCTTCATCCTATATCTCCCTCTCGACTATCTCTCTTCTCCCTTCTTTCTATCCGGACACAGTGGGTTCGCTATCGAATTTCCCTTCGTTTGCTGATAGGCGAACCGGTTGAGAGTTCCCAGGGTTGTGCCATGATCAATGGGTTAGTTTATTGGTTGGAAATTTTAGTGCGGACTATTTTGCCGTCTTTTGCCGTTGCGGTTTTTCCGGTACATGCCTTTAATTAAATTTGTGACCGTTTACAAGTTTTGGCTGCCCTCTGGGAAATAAATAACGGCTCCTTGTGAAGCACGTCCAACGCCCCAACGTCTGGTCTGCACGTTCCGGGGTGTGCTCAGAAGGCCTCTTTTGTTATCCCAGATTATCATGCGGCAGGGATCCCAAGGACTTGTAAGCGGCCACAATACAATATTCATTTTTTCGCAATTTGTCGTTGCTTAATTATAGGGTTTTCTTTTATGTTAGTGTGTTAGTAAGGACTTAAACCTAGGTTAAACAAAAATAACAAATTTTAATAAGCAAAAGAAATTAACAAACTAAAGACAATAATTCAGAGCCTATCAAAACAAAACAAAATAATTACAAACTTAAAACTAAAACGCTAAACTGAACCAACTACTTCATTGTGCCGATCAATTTAAAAGTGATCGGTAACAATCTTCCCCAGGCCGGGATAGAAAAATTATGCAAATAATTTTTCGTATAAGTCTGTATTATTTTTACAAAAATACTTCATTTTGACTCGTTGACGTGACACGACTGGATCATTAATATTTACTACCACCTGTTGCAAACTTCATAACTCATTTTCTATCCATGAATTGTCCTACCTTCGCGTGGGTTACACCTTAATATTTACTTATTTTCGAAACATTTATCTTCTTATCATTCTTACTTCTTTATCTCTGATGGGAAAATATTTTATTTTACTCCCATATTCCTTTCCTTTTACTCCTTTGCCTTTCGCTAAGGAAACCTAAACTTAATTCATTCTTTCATTCATTCTTTTTTCACTCTTCGTTCAATTCATCTCTTTCATACATTTCATTCAATGGCCGTCTTTCATATTTATTCATTCTTCCTTCTCATTCATTCTCTTTCAATCTTTCATTATTCCTAAGGGTCTTTCTATTTCCTAACTGGTGGACAATATTTAATTTCTGTCACTCCAGGTATTTACCATTTGGTCAAGGCTTTTCCTTCCGCCTTGTTATTTGCTTGATCAATAGAGTAGATCTAGTCATTCCAGAAGCTCCTTTCGGGGTCATAAGGCATCAACGTCGATTCAACAACTCCGCGCTATTTTGAGGATTACTTTCTTGTACTGAAAGTCCTGGTACTGACCTTCATCGTCGCAAGACTCTGGTCTCCAGCGAAAGTATACTTCTGGTGCGATCTAGGTCACCCATCAATTCAAGACATCAAATTTAAACGAAATTAATTTACTTCGACCGATTGGAACCCTTGATTCAAACGGTGAGTAATAAAAGTTTAACGTGCCCCTCGAATTTCGAACTTAATGTCGAAATTCGAAACGGTTATATCTGGCATTGATTCGACAGCTGTCAATTATTTCTGTCAATCGGAATCTTATTGCTCTTTACGCTCGGTGACTCGTGCACCTTATTTTCCTGAATTATAGGATTATTAGCTGCTTTTAAATAATCAATTTTGTGTCAACATTTGGCAGACTGTTTTACGAACAGTTTCCGTGGTGTAAAAGGTCCAACAGGTGGCGGAGTCATAAATTTCGCATTCTATTTCTTCCCCGCTGGCAGATGCAGGGGATAGCTACGATAATTTCTAACCCGATTCTTGTTTTTTCCAGTCGCTCTATCATCGGACTAGATATTTTATATTCGACGACCTGAAGTGAAGTATGTTCAATAATTTAGCATAACAATTTTTTTCTACAACAATGCAAACATATCAGCTGGGATGGGCTATGAGCCACTCTTCCAGGTTCTACACCCGTACATTTTGGCAGTGAATTCTACCATCTCTTGCTACTTTAGGACAATAGTTTCGACACCTAATTCTAGCTAGCGTTTTTCTAAACTAGCGGATGGATTTGTTGTGGAATTAGTACAAAATTAATTCACGTTCTTCAGAGAAAACTATCAGCTTGCATTCGAATTCATAATCACCTGGTGATTTGGAACAGATGTAAACTTGTATAGGGCGCCATCGAATGGTTGATAGTTCATCAATTTTCTCAGGATCTCACCATAGGTGAATCTTAGCTCTAATCTATACTAAAGCGGTTTAATTTTACAGTGATTTAAACGTTGAAACAGACTTCTGCGATTACTACCCGAATCTAGTAATTTTTTTTCCAAAATTATATACTTGCACGCAAGCATATGGTCGATTATTGTTGCAGTCAGGAAAAAGATTGATAATACTCAAGTCGATTGATCGGAATACATTTCCGAATCCACTAGACAGAATTCTAGTATCTCTAGATGAGTTCGTGGACATTTCACGCAGGTTTTCTGATGACCGGCGATTCTCGTTCATCATTTTCTAGTTTTTACGAAAGTAAGGATAGTTGTGGGAATCAAATTCTTTTAAGTCACACGAAGCAAATTGGGCCTTTAAGTGTTCGGCATTGTTCCACCTGGTGGTTAGGTGAGCGACAATTAAGACAGACGTCGGTAGTAGATGGATTCAAAGCAGTGAAATGAAAATCGATTTTCCCCTGCGATACTGATAACGCTCGATGACCCGTCGTTCCCATCGGTAGGGATTTAAATTCAGATAGTTGAATAGCAGAGGTTGGTTGGGCTCTCCCTTGATTTCCCAGCGTGATGGTAGGAAATACCGGTCTGAAATCAGATTGTGTTAACACACTACGTCCTTGATTGTGATTATGCATTGATTGCCAAGGAAGTGACAAGGAAACGGGAATTTGTTGGACGAAATTTATCTGTCCAGTAACCGTATTCGGTCGGTAGAAATACTAATTTCGCTGATCATTACTGAAGGTAGTTTGAGTCGGCCCTGGGATCCATGGTTTCCAGAAGTTGTGTTTGCTTCCCTCGGGGAGTCTGTAGTGGCAAGCCTATCCAAGGATTAACTACGGTGGATCTAGTCTCTAGCAGATTGTAGCTAGCACAGTTGGCTCTCGGTGTGCTTTTATTTGGCTGTGCTGTGGGAGTGGTAATCGGTCACTGTAATCATAATTCAAGATCTAAATCATCTGCATCAAGAAAATCTACGCGCATTTCAAAGTATTGGTTCCTAATATTCTCCATTGTATAATTATTTTCTATAGCCGTAGCCATTCTTTTGTTAAGAATTCTTTTGTTCTCCAACTTTCACGTGTTCAACTAATTCAGAAAAGAATGGTAAGAATTGCTGCAAATTCTGTGCTGCATAAACCTAAAATTATCGCGTTTTTCGAGCTAGCATTACAATTCACGGATTCACTTTGATCATGCGTCGTTTGCAACAGATACGGTTATCGCGTTTTTACTTGATTCTAACAATCGGCCACGTGCAAGACCATCAAAGGAAGTATTCATGCAAAGAACAATCGAGACAAGTACCGACCTGTACTCGAGTCTCCCCGAAACACGGTAAAAATATTCAAATCAAGGATTTGGATATTTTTATTTTACGCGGATCGCCAATTGTAAGTATGAGAAAGCTCACACTGCCCTGCTGGCTCACTCTATCTTCTCAGGGTCGTAGCGTGTTCGGGGGACTCAGCACATTGGACTACTTACCGTCTCAATCAAACAAAGCGGAACAACGAACGAAGGTTCAGTGGAAAAGGGATCGGCTCTTTAAACTTAAAATCTAGAACTCCATTTTACTTATTTATTAATTCGAGTTTAGAGTTGAAAACGTTGCGGTACCGGTCACGACGCGTTGGGGCCCATCGGCGACATGCAGGAAAACGGATGAAAGAGAGAGTACATACCTCGACCGCTTCACGGTCGATTTTCGAGATGCTGGCACGATGACGTACTAGATCGAGATTAAGGTTGACAGGAACTGTGCTTCCGGTGACTTCCGGGAATCAGGATGAGTAGCGTTGCACTTCGTTTTCCACCCTTCAGGAACACTAACGTTGCCTTAAGCTGTTTGCCGTCCAGAATGGCAACGGGGTCACACGTGGTTCCACGTAACACCTTCTATACGATGGCTGATTCCGTAGTTGAAATGGGTATGGGTCACTACGTCCGACTGCTTCTGGCCGCTGTCTGTCACATCCAATGCGTTGGTACACGGACAGCCACACTGTCTTAGCCGAATGAATATGAATCCAGCTCTTCGGCTTTAAGAAAGACTACGCTTCGGAGGGCTAGGTAGTTTTGCACACCTTTAAATTTTCAGCTCTCTGGCGTTGGGTGTAGTTCACCGTATGGTTCGAGCTCGACTGTCCTGCCTTTTGGGCCTTTCAACCTTCGACCTACCTTCATCCTATATCTCCCTCTCGACTATCTCTCTTCTCCCTTCTTTCTATCCGGACACAGTGGGTTCGCTATCGAATTTCCCTTCGTTTGCTGATAGGCGAACCGGTTGAGAGTTCCCAGGGTTGTGCCATGATCAATGGGTTAGTTTATTGGTTGGAAATTTTAGTGCGGACTATTTTGCCGTCTTTTGCCGTTGCGGTTTTTCCGGTACATGCCTTTAATTAAATTTGTGACCGTTTACAAGTTTTGGCTGCCCTCTGGGAAATAAATAACGGCTCCTTGTGAAGCACGTCCAACGCCCCAACGTCTGGTCTGCACGTTCCGGGGTGTGCTCAGAAGGCCTCTTTTGTTATCCCAGATTATCATGCGGCAGGGATCCCAAGGACTTGTAAGCGGCCACAATACAATATTCATTTTTTCGCAATTTGTCGTTGCTTAATTATAGGGTTTTCTTTTATGTTAGTGTGTTAGTAAGGACTTAAACCTAGGTTAAACAAAAATAACAAATTTTAATAAGCAAAAGAAATTAACAAACTAAAGACAATAATTCAGAGCCTATCAAAACAAAACAAAATAATTACAAACTTAAAACTAAAACGCTAAACTGAACCAACTACTTCATTGTGCCGATCAATTTAAAAGTGATCGGTAACATGCTATAGGAAAACAGATGACATGACATCGTGTTAGTAGGGCAAGGTAAACAATACGTCTTTGATTGTATTTGATGATAAACCTTTGCACGGTGCCTAACCTCAACTCTGGTTTGACGTTTTTGTGTGTTTTGTTTTGATTCCCTTTGTAACCTAATTTTATTGCTAGTGGGTTTATTACTTGTAATTCGTACCACTTGTTTGCGGAAACCGGAAATACCCGACTTTTCCGAAGCAGGAAAATGATAACAGTTCTGTACAACATATATTTTTGTCATTTTTGCAGTGTTTTGCTTCTGGGTCTTGCGAATATGTAATCAAAACAAACCCCACAACACTGTCAAATCTGGGAGGAAAAAAAACGCACTGACATCTGCGTGCAGTGCTTTATAAAAATTATTCGCCTTTATGATCTTAATCAAATTACTGCCGAAGAGGAAGCACATTGCTAAGCTCTATTAGATGATTTTTATATTGTTGCCAGAGGTTGGAAAATTCGCAAAATGAATATAGACCCCGAGCATCGGCAAACGGTTTTATCATGAGAAAACAGAGAACCGAATTATTCACTTTTAACTAATGAGCCACATACATTCACGCTTTATAGCGTCGTTAAACAGGGTTTATTGCTGATTCCCGTCGTAGTAAGCAAAGCCACCCTAATTTTCATCATTTCTTAGGTGCATTTAATGAATACTCTTAAAGCTCTGCTGCTGATTTGACTCAAACTTTTACATCGTCCGAACTAAACATCACAATAATGTTTACGAAACTAGCGCGCATGTATTTGTGTAAGACAGCATGACAAATGTTATTCTGCAAAATTTCTGTAGGTTATGCGAGTTTTCCCGGCTGCAGAATAACAACAATGCGTTGCGTGAGTTGTTTTCATTTTATGAATGACGGAAATTGGAACGATTAGTCGACATTTTCTTCTTCGTCGCACAAGAAAACGTTGGAAATTTGGCTGCTAGGAATTCTCTAATGAAAAAAAAAACATTTAAATAGATCTCAGCTCACTTTGGTTGATCGCGTATGAGAGGCAACAAACTAAAATATTAGGGAATAACTAATTTTGCATTGTGTGACATAAAAATCGCTGATACTGTTAATAATTTGTGTTGGATAGGACGGGAATAGGCAATTACGACGAAGCAGCAACATACCCTATACAAATATCGTGTGCAACCCCAAGTAACAATTTGGGTTTTATTACACTCTTATGATGACCTTGAAGACCAAAATTGGCCTTGAAGACCACCATAAGAGTACAATAAAACTCACATTGTTGCTTGGGACGCAATAGTGCAAATAACACCCGCTGCTTCTAAATCATCTAACACTACTTTAAACTATTCTTTTTTCATGGTGATATTATTTTGTTAACTTTCCGGCATCCCCGGGCATCCTATACCCACTAAATCGTGAGACTGATTTAGTCAATGTTCAATATTCAATTTTGAAACGAATTGCGATGTTCACAATGCGGTTATGTTCATGATAAAATTCAACGCCGATGGATGCATTATCGGCGAGGCCGGCGAATAGTGTATGTTCATTAGCAATGCTCGTCAATTCAAATAGTATTTTTTTCGCAAATTCTCCAATCATTGATTGATGCATTGAAGCAAGGAGTTTCCAATGAATGCTCATGAATCGGTTCGGCCATCTCTGAAAAACAGTTGATTAAAGTCAAGCGCCACAAATCATACACAGTCACACACATACTCACACATACACATGCCCACTCATACAAACCTACACACACGCACGTGCACACAAAACAAAACCAGCTTTCCACCAAGCGGAGAGGCGAATGTGTTCGGTAAGAGTGGAAGGCTGCAACGATCACTAGAGTCGAACATGGTGACCGTCCGCCGAGTACTAGCAGTAGAAAGCCTCCAGGAGAACAGAAAGGAGGGCAGGGTATGATGCCGAATCAGGGGCGCACACGAAAGCTCGGTCATTGCGCACCCCGAGTTGGGATTGTTTAGATTGTGGCAAGTTCATCAGGGGTAGATCCCAAGCAGCAACTTAAGTTTTATTACGTTCCTCTAGTGGGTTTCATGACCAATTTCATAACGCCACCAATAAAACTATGAGCTCCACTAGAACCTTCTGAATACCGCTATAAAATTTCCTTCCGACCATGAGGCCCACTCTTTAGAAGGTTTTTATAAGTCAGGCCATAAACTCAAGTAGGTTTATTACACTCTGCTAAAAACAGTAATAAAAACTATTATGATCTTCACTGCTTGACGGCAACCACCATAATCTAATAAAGCTTTTCGCTTTGTTCGACAAACCTATATAGTATAAAGCTTGCTGTGTAAAAAGCTAAATCACCAGGACACCTTCATTATCGTGAATATATATAGCCGTGAGCAGAAAAGCTAAAGTTTTATTGTAAGTTCATTTTGATCGATTTGATTTACAGCGACCATGAGAAAATATCTGAAATAATCTACACTGGAGTCATTTTTAACGCGGTTTGTTTTTTACGCGACTATTTTTACGCGAACTGTGAAATTTACGCGGTTTTTTACGCGAATTTCGGAATTTACGCGATTTTAATTTATGCGGAACGTATCTTAAAGAAAGCTTGGAACGAAGAGGAAGAAAATCCAGATCAAGACGAATATAAAGGCGACTTGAGTGTATAATAAATTTTCAGCAGTTTCCGTAGTTTTACAGCATATGCACAAAAATAAATTTTATCGTATGTTATGGAATGATAAGTGACTAAAATTAACGCCCCTTCAAAATTTTGATTTCGGTATTAAACTCTAATATTCTTCACAATATGAGCAATAAATCTGTTTGGTCAGGGTGTTACCATATTATTAGCACCATAAAACTAACAGTTTTATTGCGGTTTGACAAACCAACGGCGCACCGTGGGATGAAACCCAAATCTAGGTGGACAAAAGTAATTACGCTTAAACCGTTAGTCCTAGGTATAAAGTATATTCGGAGAAAATTTGTTATTTCAACTTCCGCATTTTTTGTTGTATATGGCATTAGGGTGATCATCATACTAGGCGTGTGCAAAATATAAACTTTTTTATGGTTGAAGTTAGCTGAATAAAATGTTCTGCAAAGTTGAAGAGCATTAAATTTTGAGTAACTTTGCAAAAGAAATAAAAGCCCTATCTTTTATGGCTGATGGACTGGGGTGATTTAAAGTTTTTTGGTCGAGGCGGACCTTAAAAATCCGTTTTTTCTTAATATCTCCTTTCGTGTTCATTTCTCACAAATTATGCCTTCTGAGCACTTTCACATCTATTGAAAACGCACATTTTGTTTGAAGGAATTAGGTCGCTATCTCCTTCGGTTCTGAAGCTACAGAGAGTTTTTCTAAAAAAATAAGGTTTTTTCAAATATCAATAACGTAAAAACTGCTCAAAAGCAGCACATGAAATTTTGTATGGATGTTTAGTAATATATTGGCCACCGAAATTAATTGAGATCGCATCGGTCCAGGTCGGCCCTTTTCTGCTAGACCGTATTGAATATAAAGTAAAAATTACCGTTTTACTTACCAAAATCACAATTTTTACGGTAAGAAGATGGATTAAAAAACAAAAATAATTCTAAATATTTGTATTTAACTTAATCACGCAAAAAAAAACAAATAAAAAATACAAATAAATATTTAATCCATCTTATTACCGTGAAAATTGCGATTTTGGCAGGTAAAACGGTAATTTTTACATCATATTCAATACGTCCTAGCAAAAAAGGGCCGACCTGGACCGGTGCGATCTCAATTAATTTCGGTGGCCAATATATTACTAAACATCCATACAAAATTTCATGTGCTGCTTTTGAGCAGTTTTTACGTTATTGACATTTGAAAAAAGCTTATTTTTTTAGAAAAACTCTCTGTAGCTTCAGAACCGAAGGAGATAGCGACCTAATTCCTTCAAACAAAATGTGCGTTTTCAATAGATGTGAAAGTGCTCAGAAGGCATAATTTGTGAGAAATGAACACGAAAGGAGATATTAAGGAAAAACGGATTTTTTAGGTCCACCCCGACCAAAAACTTTAAATTACCCCAGTCCATCAACCATAAAAGATAGGGCTTCCATTTCTTTAGCAAAGTTACTCAAAATGTAATGTTCTTTAACTTTGCAGAACATTTTATTAACCTAACTTCAACCATAAAAAAGTTTATATTTTGCACACGCCTACTATGATGATCACCCTAATGCCATATACAGCAAAAAATGCGGAAGTTGAAATAACAAATTTTCTCCGAATATACTTTATACCTAGGACTAACAGTTTAAGCGTAATTACTTTTGTCCACCTAGATTTGAGTTTCATCCCACGGTGCGGCGATAGGATCAGCTTTGATTAGTGCGGCATGTTGTATTGTAACGCCCCACTTATAGTAAGTTTATAAGAGATGTATCGCAGCCAACCGGTTTTATCGTGGTATTCTAAACCATCACAAGAAATTTGTTTTATTAACAATTTTAGTATGATTTTATAACTAAATAAAAGTATTTTTGACTTGTATCATCTTGTTCTTCGAGCTGCAGGAGGATCCGTGGGTGAAGAGCGCAGCCTTTAAGAAGCTGGTAGACAAGACGTTGGCGAAGCTGTGTTCAGATTGGCAAAAAGAATGCAGTGAATACATTTATATAAACAGAAACCCGCTATTGGGCCCAAAAACTCCTTCTGAAATTGGATTCTCCTACGGAAAGTTAATGCTGCTAGTTTCCCGTTAAAGCGCTCTCCCAAAGAACCGTGATTGAGAAGAAACCGTGCACAGATCTGGACAAAATTACGACGGAACAAGAGTTAAGGCCCAAATAGAATGCTGCGTCAACGCGTCCGTCAGCGTTATTCTGACAGTTTTCCCATGGGATTACAGTCAGATTGACGATGATGGTTGCGTTGACACAGCATTCTGTTTGGGCCTTTAAGAATTGCATTCAAGGCACAGTTAGAATTGGGCAACGTACCATTAGTAATCCATTTGCGTCAGGCCTACACCGGAACACACACACGGTGACATTCCAGCGGCGAATGGAGCAATTCCACTAGATGCTGGATGCGCTGACCGACAAAATCGTCAGATGAAGGCCAATCATCATTGGAGGAAACTTCAATGTTTGGGCCTTGAAGTGTGGCAGCTGATGTACTAACACCAGGGGGATTACAAAAGTTCAATTTAATGGACAAAGTAGTTTAAGTCTGCCCCTAACAAAAAAAACGCCAGGGGGTTATAGCCTGTTGGAAACTCTGGTCAAACTGGATGAGATGTTGAACGAAAGTAACGTGAGCACTTTTCGTAAGGGTGGACCCAGATCCATTATCGTGCTAACCTTCGGCATCTCACCGCTAATGTCGAACGTAAACTGAAGGGTATGTGAGGATTATATCCAAAGTAATTATCAAACGATCAGGTATAGCATCGGCTGGTGGAATCCAGTGGTAATACAACGAGCCTGAACCTAGGAGCGGAAGTGGAAGACGTCAGCCTTCCTTGTCCAGACACTACGAGTAGACAAGTTGATGGATATAATTTGGTAGGGCCATGCGGTGCTGCCATGCCGAGAAACCATCAGCTTACTGGTGGAATGTGACACTTAGCAACCTCCACGCTAGTTTTCCCAGAGCTAGATGGCGCATCTAGAGAGCCAGAACTGCAGCGGATCTAGAAGATCATATCGGGGTTTACATACCATGTAGGGTTGCATAGAAACGGAGGATAAAGTTGAACAAAAGCAACTGCTACAATGAGCTGTGCTAGAACAATGAAACCAACCAGTGATGTGACGCGTCCCGCATCTTAATGGTAAAAGTGAAAGGTCCTGCAACAACCAGGGACATCTACTCGACACTGATATTGAAAACTGAAGCCTATCGTGGAGGGGCTCTTCCCGACGCATGAACCTATGATTTGGCCACCAACACATTGACGGCCTGCAAGCCTCTGACGATGAGCTAGGGGCAGTAGCTAGACGGCTGAAGATCAACACTGCGCCCGGTCCAGATGGAATCCCTAATGTAACCCTGAAGGCAGTGCTATAAAAAAGCATAGCTTAGGGCTAGACGTCTTTCTACGACTTAACCCTTCTTTATCGACAAACCTCGCAGTAGGCTGTTAAAGTACAGGACAATTACGGGGCTAGTGCAATGGCTCTACTGATTCTAGCAAGCACCGCCTAGCCGAGATGACTGGCTTGTTAGACAAGCATCGTGTCTCGAAGCTAGGTTATTGTTAAAGCATGTACACAGTATATAGTAAAAATTTTGTTAACAATGTTGCCAAATTCCAAAACTTATACTGAATAGAATGACGTTTTTCCTATTTTTTTAAACAAACAACTAGTTTGAAAATTATGCGCCCAGTTAAGCAGCGGTATAAACGTACCCGAATATGTTTAGAACACAGAAATGCGTGGAGGATGGTCGCTTCCCGGACAGGTGCAAGTTCCAGAAACTTGTGCTGGTGTCTAAGTTAGGAAAGCATGCGAGAAATCCAGTATCATATAGGCCGATATGTCTGCTGGATACTTGCGCGAAACTGCTAGAAAAGATTATCCTAAATAGACCGACGACATACACGGAAGGTGTACACGGTCTGTCAAACATGGAATGTGGATTCCGGAAAGGGAAGTCTACTGTAAATGCTACTGTACTGTAGATGAGAACCGGGTGCTTGTTCACGAGTCCGCCGAAGGGCGAAAGATGACTACGTCTAGGTGTGCTGAATCTGAAACTGCCCATTGGTGTGCTTATTGTCGGCTTTGCCGATGCCGCACCACATTTACTTGAAATAAGTTATTTATGACTTGTATTAGTTATATATCAGTCACTCCAACTGTTCTATAACAACTGTACTGCCTGGGCGACATCGTGTTACCGGTGATAAGGGAAACACTGGAGGAGTTGAAAATGCCGTAATTGTCTCAACGCATCTCGATATGTGAAGTAGAAGTGGAGTGGTGAACTCGTCGGAGCAGTCCTGAGCTAGATAAGAAACCCTGCAAGGGTGGCTGTGAGCCAACAGCTAGAAATTAATGATTTAGGTTCTCTTTATTGGACGTTGCGAAGAAGATTTCTCGACCGATTGATGTAAAAATATTGAAAATCGATTAAAAATCGCTGAATAATCAGTGCCAAAAATCTAACCGCTTTTTGTGATGCAATTTTTGGATGACATTGACTGATATGATGTTTTGCAGTAAAACCCAATTTCTTCTAAAACGTAAAACGTAGTCTTGTGTCAAAAATATTGATAAAGCAGAAAATAGCCGTAGAGTATCAATATTTCTATAAATTTTAAAAGAGTTTTCCCCAAAGTTGCGTAAAACTCAAAATATAAAACTCACCAGAAATCAAAATTAACAATGAAAGATCTTAGCTAACCAAATCTGCCGCTACTCACTTAACCGTCCTATTTTTTATGCAGTTTCCTATATAAATGGGACTGTTATGCGAGTAACGGCAGAAACCCCAAGCAGAAAAAATCATACTCATGTGTTTGAGCAGATGTGCAACCAATCGTTGCTGCGCAGTAGTCAGTAGGATATTAAGAACGCGTTGAATTTTTTTGCAAAGTTTTATAATCATAAATCAAAGGAGGGGTCAGTCCCGGTGTAGTTGTTAGTATTCACTCCTCTCACGCCGAGGCCCCGGGTTCAAATCCTTTAACAAAAAAAATTATAGGAAAAATTCAGACTATTCAAACATATAGCAGCGCCTGTAAAAAGTTGACGTGGCGGCACATTGTGGACGCCTGGTACGCCCGTTCCAGCATCTGCAACATCTTGGCACTATTGGACAACAATCAGAGCATCGAAGAAAAGCCCGGTTCCGGACGTCCGACGACCCTGAGCGAGAAGAAACTCCAAAGGATGCTGAAGAGGAAGACCGTGGGAAAAGTGGCTACATAGCTGCGTGCACTTGGCCGGGAGGTCGGTGCAACCGGCCAAGCAGTGAAAAAGTATTTGGCGAACAAGGACATACATGTCAGGAAGCGGCAGTCCCGTCCACTGATCTCGGAGCTGCAGGCAATGACGTAGCGGCAGCGGCTGAATAAGATGGTCAAGACGATTTTCCCGGCGAATCGCGAGGTGGCGGTGGGGATAGACGACGCGATCTATCTAACACTGGATGGCATCGACTAGCAGGGCACTTCGTATTTTACTTCCCCCACGAAGGAAGCGAGCTCTAAGGTGAAGTTCATTGCACACACCAAGTTCCCCAAGAAGGTGCTGCTGTGGCTGACAATCAGCGAGAAAGAGATGTCAAAGCCGCTCTTCTTTCGCTCCGGACTGACTGTGAGCGGGGAAATTTATAATACGAAGTGCCTGCCGGAAGTTGCGTCGTTCATCAAGAAATACCATAAGGGCGAAAGCGCGGTGTTCTGGCCGGATCTGGCGTCGACCCACTACTTGAAGCGATCGTTGGAGCAGATGGAGCGGCTGGTACCCAAGTCGGCGAACCCGCCCAACATCTCCCTGCCGCGTCGCATCGATAATTTCTGGGCAAACCTGAATCTACTATTGTCACGAAAACTGAGGAGGAATTGATAAATAAAACGAAGAAAGAACTCAAAAACATGCCTTCACATTAACAGCTTGGGTCATTCGTGACTTCTGCGGGGTTGGGATTTGAACCCGGGTACTTGGCGTGAGAGAGGTGAATACTAACCACTACACCGGGACTGACGCCAAATACGAATTAAATCAGTATTTATTCCACACTACGTAAACATCGGTTTGTTTGTTTGGATCTATTTTTGCCAATGACCTATAAGTATATCCTTTTTGGAATGTGCTGGGTACCGAAATGCTACGCTTGCATTGTAATGATAAACGGTCAAACCGAATTGTATGTCAACGCGTCTGTCAGCGTTATTGACAGTATTCCCATAGGTTAATTGTCAAATTGGCGCTGACAGATGCGTTGGCGCAGAATTCTTTTTGACGTGACCTTCCAAAATGACATAATCGTCATCTAATTGTTCTAACCAATCACGTGATGCATACTTTACTTTCGCCAATAAATATCTTTCTTCAGAAAGCTTTAATAAATATTAACTCTTTAATCAGCTTCAACTTACCCTGTGAGCGCCACTGCAGAGAAAGCATTATATATCTTCCACCAACAAATTATCCGCGTCATTGAATAAAAAAATCTCCGCCGCAATCAACAAAGCATTCCACAAGGAGTTTACTTTTCGCTTATTGCTGCCTAGGGACACATTCATAAGTTCATCGTCCACTTCATACCGAGGGCTCCGATAATGGTCAAGCTTTGAGGCCCATCAGCAGCCGGCAGCCGGTAGTGACTTCCAGCGCAGCAAGAGACTTTCCTTGGCTATAGTGGTCCTGGCCCGGGCATGCACACGGGCGGCCGATTACCGACGTATAGCTAAATTGGATAACAAAAATAGTAACAAACAATAATCTACTTTTAATATGCGCACGCGGAATATAATAACAGACAAACAAAGGGGTTCGCAGGGAAAATGCACAATTTCGTGAAAGGTTTCCCCGGCACGAACCTTGACTCGCGTACCGCGACGACGACGTCGTTCGCCGATCGCCATCCGGTGCCGGCAAACCGAGGATCCCCGCACGATCATCGTCTTTGCCATCGCGCAGTCTTCGGAGAGGATCAAAGGCGCGCGTACCTCTGCTCGGCGAATCTTTCCGCATGAACAGAAGCGCGATATGTGTACCGGTAGCTATTGTTTTGCCAGCCCAGCCGCCTTCCCCCAACAACCCCTCCTTCCAGGTCATTTGCTTGCGCGATTATCATCATCGTATACTGTGCGCATTTATGTGCAGCGGAAGATGCAGTACTCGCCAGTTGCGGTACACGCGAAGCAATCCGAGGACAACTCGCGAAAAAATAAATTGTTATTAAATATTTGTGATTCATGTTAACGGATAATATAAAAAAATAGCTTGAAATTAGTAAATTGTTAGTTGCTGATATTTTTCCATGAAATGTTTCGAAATTGTATCTGCTTCAACTGCTGTGTAGAAATCGGATTTTTTCGCGTGCATCACTAGAACAGCCGGTAGAGGTCCCAGAGTTGCGCGCGCGCGATATGTGTGTTTTCATCGCACACCGCACTGCCCCGGGATTACTGCTGGGCTGGTGGTGGAACAGTTTGCCATTAGCGTATGTAAGCACCACCGTAAGAGCACCCATCAGGCCAGGACATGTACGAGTATGCACAAAACGATAAGTGCCCCCGCGCCGGGATGGCTCTCCATGATCGGATACGTGGTGCGGCCTTATGGCACCCGTACGTATGCCAATACCTATACAAACAAACCCCTCCGGATTCGGCGGCTGGTTTGCCTTCGGGCCTCTTGAAGTATATATTCAATTCGATTCACATTAAAACCGTGCAATCGGTGGTCCTATAGATCGCAAATGTAGGGCCGGAGCGTAGGAGTAGAATAAAACGGTTTCATTTCTGGCCATGCCGAACCTACCGACCGAGGGGATAAGCCGCGGAGTGGTAGAGAAAAAATTGAATAATAAGAATTAAATTGAATTAAATTTATTTATTAAAGAAATTTAAAAATAAGCCACTGACTGCAGTAAGGATTGTTGTCGCTGGAGCAAACAGTCGATCGCGGCTCCGGCTGCTTTCTGTTGGTCCAAAAGTACAGGAAAGTAATTGCAAGCAGCTTGTTTCTGCCGGCTGAATGGGGGGATGTTGTTGGTGCACCAAGAAAGCCAATTGAAATTCGTTTATAATTTCCTATTGGTTCGGTTAATTTAATTTAATTGACTTGGAATACATTACCGAGAGAAAGAGTCGCGATGCACGTTTTCCGGATGTTTCTCTTTGCGGAAGATAGCGGGACGGAGAAGTTTGCCTACGAGTAGATTCAAAGGGCTATCTTGCGGATGAGTTTGCTTATTAATAATAAGCAGTGTGTCATATATGAATCATGCACGAGGTAAGATTTATTAGGCTGTTATCCAAAAGTATTTTGTTTTTTCGCTATTTAGTGATATTTAAAACAGATTTGAATATTTATTCGATAACGAATGTGTACTAAGAACATTTCAATCTATTAGAGATACCAGAATAAATCTTAAAAATTAAATTATAAAGTCGATAAGATGTAATGTCATCTTTATTCTTCTAAAGTCCAATTCTCCGATACGTTTATAAAAACTGTGGGTCCGTGGAATGTAAATGTAACTTGTATTCACAGAGAAAGCTCCGCACTACATGATTACGCTTACTTTGGTCCATCCAACGTCACACAAGCGGCTTATGAGCCACCATTCTGACGCATAATTTTGACCCATCCAGCGTCGCACGAATAAGCCGAAATAGTTTCGTCGGAAAACCATGTTCTAGCATTATCTGCCATAGCTTACTTCGTTTGACTGGGTCCTACACCGCCTTAAAGTTCTCAAACAGATGATGTGTCTACAAGTAGTACTCCCGGAACTTGTCCAGTAACTCACGTAGGGTAAACTTTTGATCCATCGTGGAGCAATTCTCATGAAAACCTGCTTGATACTAGCCAACGAACGACTCCTCTAACGGTCTCAGTCTACAGAACAGGATAGGTAAAATTGAGCAAAGTAATATCTCGATAGTTTTTACACTCAATGCGATGTCTTTTTTTAAATAGTTCAATGGTGGGCATCCAATCACTTTTTCGGCACTTGTTCTTCTGCCCAGATCCTGACAATAATCCGGTGGATTGCTTCCTACAGGCGCTCGTTCCCAACTTTTAGAAGTTCAGCTGGAATACCGTCCATTCCAGCACCTTGCTGTTTTCTAATTTACTAATTGCCTTCTTGACGTCCTCCTTGACAATTTGGCCCTCGCTGACCACCATTATCCTATTTTTAATGATCTCCGCGTTTACCTCTTCATTCAACAGCGTCTGAAAGCGTTCTTTCCACCTGGCTGCTACCGTCGTTTTATCAATACCGTCAAACGGGGTAACTTGCAACAGTTCTCAACTATTAGTGCAAGTAAAAACTTATCTGTAGTACATTTGAGGACATTTAATTAATACAAAGTTATTAGGTCTAGGATAAAACAATTTCACATATTGAGAAAAAATATGCGATCAATATTGGCAGTTGTAGAATTTTTTAACTAGTTTGTTACTAGTAACCCCTTAAACGGGGTAACTTGCAACAAGCAATAGTTTTTGGAAATTGAACGAATTTAATGCTTTGTATGAGTTTCTTTTGACTTGAATATGCAAATGATAATCCGACTTGCGATTTTTAATGCTTTTGCTATGAATATACGTATAAATGTCCTATGTCACGTTGGTGAAAAAAATTTATGAGCCCCGTAACGGAAACTACAGAAATAACTTTTTATATTATTCATGCAGTTGATATTCCTTGTCTGTATCCGATAGAACTGCCTTCTTTAAGGACCATTCACATATTACGTAACGCACTTAGGGGAGCGGGAGTTGCGTAACTCATTACACGTCGTATATCCACTATGCAAAATCACGTCATGAAGTGGAGTGGGGGAGTTGAAAATCATCGATATCTTGGTTACGTAATGTATGAATGTTCATTACGTTACGAGTGATCGTAATTAGACACTGTCATATTGCTGGTTGATTTCTCTCAGTGAGGATATTTTCTTTTTAGCCTCTTCTATAGCCATTTTCGGTATATCCAGAGAAAAACTGGCATATTTCCGACTTACCGAAAGTATCTTACACTCTTCCTTGTACTTTAGTATTGCTTGAAGCAAAATTAAATGATAACTTGCCTCGTGAAGTTAACGGAACACAGCTTTTTATATCCACCAGCTGTTGCAAGTTACCCCGTGTAAGTGCTTGTTTTACGAATAATGTGGTAACAAGCAGGATAAACAAAATTAGTCATCATAAATCAATTATTTTGTTTCCTTATTATTCATTTTACTATAAAAAATGTATGTTAAGCTTCTTTTATGTGAAGTGCTTGTGGGTGACACAAACGTTTTACAAACGAAAAATTGACGATGAATTTGACATCATCTTGTGCGATTTTTTACAAATCACCGAAACAGCAAAAAATCACCATAACATTATCCAAGGCTTCTTAAATCTGTGAACAACAAGTTTCAGTGACTGATATAGATTAAAAATTGAAGTAAGAGATCAAAAAGTACAATAAATTGGATCGATATAGCGTTTTTGCATGTTACCCCGCTGTTGCAAGTTACCCCGTTTGACGGTAGGCAGGTTGCCTTGCCATTGCATATAACAGTTTATAGGCAAGTTTATAGCAGTTTCATCTGTTTCTTAGTGATTTTGGTTTATCATTGGACACACAACTTACAGTTGAACGGATATAATAAATTAATAATCTGGGTTATCATTTACCATTGGTTCACTTTCGTCAATTTCCTTGAAAATAGTTGATATAGGGTAAACGCACCATTAGTGGTGGTAGTACCAGTAGTGGTGGAAACTCGAATTATTCCATTATTTTTGCAGATTTTGGTACAAGTTAGATACTTATCAAATAATACTGTTACAGGTAGTTCAATACTTATCAAACTTGTACCAAAATATGCAAAAATAATGGAATAATTCAAGTTTCCACCACTACTGGTACTACCACCACTAATGGTGCGTCTACCCTATAACACCATTTATTGTAACAGGTTGATTTGAAATATAACTGTCCTTCAATTAACATACAAAAAACTAGTTAAAATTATGACAGTTAAAATATCATCAGTTCCAAACGTCCTCTACACATCAATAGTTATTTTTGAAACTCTGTTTATCCATTACTAGCTGACCCGACAAACTTCGTATTGCCACAAATTAACCTGTGTTGTACATAAATCATGAATCTCGGATGATCTTTGTCACTTCTCGAGTTTTGCAAGCCCCCCAGTGGGCGGCGCTTCCGACGGCGGGTCACCGGCAACACTCGCGACCGGCTCGTCCTGAATGATCTAGTGTTACTATAGATAGTTTTTGTGGTCTTGTTATTGATTAATGTTTTATGGAAGAGTCTCGAATTTCTCGAGTTGGATTAGTTTTTGAGTTTCGCAAAAAATTCTGTTTTATTTGTATGAGAGTCCATATCCCCCTACCACAGGGGTGAGAGGTCTCTAACTATCATAAAATAAATTCAAGACTCAAAAATCTCCTACATGCCAAATTTGGTTCCATTTGCTTGATTAGTACTCAAATTATAAGGAAATTTGTATTTCGTTTGTATAGGACCCCCCCTCCTAAAGTGGGGAGGGGTCCCAATTCATCATTGAAAAAAAAATTGTCTCCAAAAACACACACATGCCAAATTTGGTTCAATTCGCTTGATTAGTTCTCGAGTTATGAGGAAATTTGTATTTCATTTGTACAGGAGCCCCTCCTCTTAAAGTGGGGAGGGGTCCTAATTCACCATAGAAAATTTTCTTGCTCTCGAAAACCTTCACATGCCAAATTTGGTTGCATTTGCTTGATTAGTTCTCGAGTTATGAGGAAATTTGTATGGAAGTCCCCCCTCTTAAAGGGGAGAGGAGTTATAATTCCTCTTATAAAGAGGGGAGGGGTCTCAATTCACCATAGAATAAATTCTTGTCACCAAAAAAAACACCCACATGCCAAATGTTGTTCTATTTGCTTGATTAGTTCTCGAGTTAGGAGGAAATTTGTATTTCATTTGTACAGGAGCCCCCCCTCTTAGAGTGGGGAGGGGTCCTAATTCACCATAGAAAATTTTCTTGCCCTCGAAAACCTTCACATGCCAAAGTTGGTTCCATTTGCTTGATTAGTTCTCTAGTTATGAGGAAATTTGTATGGAAGCCACCCCTCTTAAAGGGGAGAGGAGTTACAATTCCCCTTATAAAGAGGGAGGGGTCTCAATTTACCATAGAATAAATTCTTGTCACCGAAAACACCCACATGCCAAATTTGGTTCTATTTGCTTGATTAGTTCTCGAGTTATGAGGAAATTTGTATTTCATTTGTATAGGAGCCCCCCCTCCTAAAGTGGGGAGAGGTTCTTATTCATCATAGAAAACATTCTTGCCTCCAAAAACACCTACATGCCAAATTTGGTTCCATTTGCTGGATTAGCTCTCGAGTTATAAGGAAATTTGTATTTCGTTTGTATAGGAGCCCCTCCCCCTCTTAAAGTGGGGAGGGGTCCCAATTCATCATAGAAAAAAATTTTGTCTTCAAAAACACACACATGCCAAATTTGGTTCCATTTGCTTGATTAGTTCTCGAGTTATGAGGAAATTGGTATTTCATTTGTACAGGAGCCCCCCCTCTTAAAGTGAGGAGGGGTCCTAATTCAACATAGAAAATTTTCTTGCCCTCGAAAACCTTCACATGCCAAATTTGGTTCCATTTGCTTGATTAGTTCTCGAGTTATGAGGAAATTTGTATGGAAACCCCCCCTCTTAAAGGGGAGAGGAGTTATAATTCCCCTTATAAAGAGGGGAGGGGTCTCAAATTACCCTAGAATAAATTCTTGTCACCGAAAACACCCACATGCCAAATTTGGTTCTATTTGCTTGATTAGTTCTCGAGTTATGCAGAAATTTGTGTTTCATTTGTATGGGAGCCCCCCCTCTTAGTGGGGGGAGGGGTCTCTAACCATCACTAAAACCTTTCCTGGCCCCAAAAACCTCTACATGCAAATTTTCAAGCCGATTGGTTCAGTAGTTTTTGATTCTATAAAGAACACAGGACAGACAGACAGACAGACAGACAGACAGACAGACAGACAGACAGACAGACAGACAGACAGACAGACAGACAGACAGACAGACAGACAGACAGACAGACAGACAGACAGACAGACAGACAGACAGACAGACAGACAGACAGACAGACAGACAGACAGACAGACAGACAGACAGACAGACAGACAGACAGACAGACAGACAGACAGACAGACAGACAGACAGACAGACAGACAGACAGACAGACAGACAGACAGACAGACAGACAGACAGACAGACAGACAGACAGACAGACAGACAGACAGACAGACAGACAGACAGACAGACAGACAGACAGACAGACAGACAGACAGACAGACAGACAGACAGACAGACAGACAGACAGACAGACAGACAGACAGACAGACAGACAGACAGACAGACAGACAGACAGACAGACAGACAGACAGACAGACAGACAGACAGACAGACAGACAGACAGACAGACAGACAGACAGACAGACAGACAGACAGACAGACAGACAGACAGACAGACAGACAGACAGACAGACAGACAGACAGACAGACAGACAGACAGACAGACAGACAGACAGACAGACAGACAGACAGACAGACAGACAGACAGACAGACAGACAGACAGACAGACAGACAGACAGACAGACAGACAGACAGACAGACAGACAGACAGACAGACAGACAGACAGACAGACAGACAGACAGACAGACAGACAGACAGACAGACAGACAGACAGACAGACAGACAGACAGACAGACAGACAGACAGACAGACAGACAGACAGACAGACAGACAGACAGACAGACAGACAGACAGACAGACAGACAGACAGACAGACAGACAGACAGACAGACAGACAGACAGACAGACAGACAGACAGACAGACAGACAGACAGACAGACAGACAGACAGACAGACAGACAGACAGACAGACAGACAGACAGACAGACAGACAGACAGACAGACAGACAGACAGACAGACAGACAGACAGACAGACAGACAGACAGACAGACAGACAGACAGACAGACAGACAGACAGACAGACAGACAGACAGACAGACAGACAGACAGACAGACAGACAGACAGACAGACAGACAGACAGACAGACAGACAGACAGACAGACAGACAGACAGACAGACAGACAGACAGACAGACAGACAGACAGACAGACAGACAGACAGACAGACAGACAGACAGACAGACAGACAGACAGACAGACAGACAGACAGACAGACAGACAGACAGACAGACAGACAGACAGACAGACAGACAGACAGACAGACAGACAGACAGACAGACAGACAGACAGACAGACAGACAGACAGACAGACAGACAGACAGACAGACAGACAGACAGACAGACAGACAGACAGACAGACAGACAGACAGACAGACAGACAGACAGACAGACAGACAGACAGACAGACAGACAGACAGACAGACAGACAGACAGACAGACAGACAGACAGACAGACAGACAGACAGACAGACAGACAGACAGACAGACAGACAGACAGACAGACAGACAGACAGACAGACAGACAGACAGACAGACAGACAGACAGACAGACAGACAGACAGACAGACAGACAGACAGACAGACAGACAGACAGACAGACAGACAGACAGACAGACAGACAGACAGACAGACAGACAGACAGACAGACAGACAGACAGACAGACAGACAGACAGACAGACAGACAGACAGACAGACAGACAGACAGACAGACAGACAGACAGACAGACAGACAGACAGACAGACAGACAGACAGACAGACAGACAGACAGACAGACAGACAGACAGACAGACAGACAGACAGACAGACAGACAGACAGACAGACAGACAGACAGACAGACAGACAGACAGACAGACAGACAGACAGACAGACAGACAGACAGACAGACAGACAGACAGACAGACAGACAGACAGACAGACAGACAGACAGACAGACAGACAGACAGACAGACAGACAGACAGACAGACAGACAGACAGACAGACAGACAGACAGACAGACAGACAGACAGACAGACAGACAGACAGACAGACAGACAGACAGACAGACAGACAGACAGACAGACAGACAGACAGACAGACAGACAGACAGACAGACAGACAGACAGACAGACAGACAGACAGACAGACAGACAGACAGACAGACAGACAGACAGACAGACAGACAGACAGACAGACAGACAGACAGACAGACAGACAGACAGACAGACAGACAGACAGACAGACAGACAGACAGACAGACAGACAGACAGACAGACAGACAGACAGACAGACAGACAGACAGACAGACAGACAGACAGACAGACAGACAGACAGACAGACAGACAGACAGACAGACAGACAGACAGACAGACAGACAGACAGACAGACAGACAGACAGACAGACAGACAGACAGACAGACAGACAGACAGACAGACAGACAGACAGACAGACAGACAGACAGACAGACAGACAGACAGACAGACAGACAGACAGACAGACAGACAGACAGACAGACAGACAGACAGACAGACAGACAGACAGACAGACAGACAGACAGACAGACAGACAGACAGACAGACAGACAGACAGACAGACAGACAGACAGACAGACAGACAGACAGACAGACAGACAGACAGACAGACAGACAGACAGACAGACAGACAGACAGACAGACAGACAGACAGACAGACAGACAGACAGACAGACAGACAGACAGACAGACAGACAGACAGACAGACAGACAGACAGACAGACAGACAGACAGACAGACAGACAGACAGACAGACAGACAGACAGACAGACAGACAGACAGACAGACAGACAGACAGACAGACAGACAGACAGACAGACAGACAGACAGACAGACAGACAGACAGACAGACAGACAGACAGACAGACAGACAGACAGACAGACAGACAGACAGACAGACAGACAGACAGACAGACAGACAGACAGACAGACAGACAGACAGACAGACAGACAGACAGACAGACAGACAGACAGACAGACAGACAGACAGACAGACAGACAGACAGACAGACAGACAGACAGACAGACAGACAGACAGACAGACAGACAGACAGACAGACAGACAGACAGACAGACAGACAGACAGACAGACAGACAGACAGACAGACAGACAGACAGACAGACAGACAGACAGACAGACAGACAGACAGACAGACAGACAGACAGACAGACAGACAGACAGACAGACAGACAGACAGACAGACAGACAGACAGACAGACAGACAGACAGACAGACAGACAGACAGACAGACAGACAGACAGACAGACAGACAGACAGACAGACAGACAGACAGACAGACAGACAGACAGACAGACAGACAGACAGACAGACAGACAGACAGACAGACAGACAGACAGACAGACAGACAGACAGACAGACAGACAGACAGACAGACAGACAGACAGACAGACAGACAGACAGACAGACAGACAGACAGACAGACAGACAGACAGACAGACAGACAGACAGACAGACAGACAGACAGACAGACAGACAGACAGACAGACAGACAGACAGACAGACAGACAGACAGACAGACAGACAGACAGACAGACAGACAGACAGACAGACAGACAGACAGACAGACAGACAGACAGACAGACAGACAGACAGACAGACAGACAGACAGACAGACAGACAGACAGACAGACAGACAGACAGACAGACAGACAGACAGACAGACAGACAGACAGACAGACAGACAGACAGACAGACAGACAGACAGACAGACAGACAGACAGACAGACAGACAGACAGACAGACAGACAGACAGACAGACAGACAGACAGACAGACAGACAGACAGACAGACAGACAGACAGACAGACAGACAGACAGACAGACAGACAGACAGACAGACAGACAGACAGACAGACAGACAGACAGACAGACAGACAGACAGACAGACAGACAGACAGACAGACAGACAGACAGACAGACAGACAGACAGACAGACAGACAGACAGACAGACAGACAGACAGACAGACAGACAGACAGACAGACAGACAGACAGACAGACAGACAGACAGACAGACAGACAGACAGACAGACAGACAGACAGACAGACAGACAGACAGACAGACAGACAGACAGACAGACAGACAGACAGACAGACAGACAGACAGACAGACAGACAGACAGACAGACAGACAGACAGACAGACAGACAGACAGACAGACAGACAGACAGACAGACAGACAGACAGACAGACAGACAGACAGACAGACAGACAGACAGACAGACAGACAGACAGACAGACAGACAGACAGACAGACAGACAGACAGACAGACAGACAGACAGACAGACAGACAGACAGACAGACAGACAGACAGACAGACAGACAGACAGACAGACAGACAGACAGACAGACAGACAGACAGACAGACAGACAGACAGACAGACAGACAGACAGACAGACAGACAGACAGACAGACAGAAATCCTTCTTTATAGGTATAGATTTCATACTTGATCGAAATGTCATATACATGTCATGACATGTCATCTTATATATAAAAATGGATTTCTGTCTGTCTGTCTGTCTGATAGGATGTTCCTTATAGAATCAAAAACTACTGAACCAATCGGCGTGAAAATTTGCATGTAGAGGTTTTTGGGGCTAGGAAAGGTTTTGATGATGGTTAGAGACCCCTCCTCCCACTAAGAGGGGGGGCTCCCATACAAATGAAACACAAATTTCTGCATTACTCGAGAACTAATCAAGCAAATAGAACAAAATTTGGCATGTGGGTGTTTTTGGTGACAAGAATTTATTCTATGGTGAATTGAGACCCCTCCCCTCTTTAGAAGGGGAATTATGACTCCTCTCCCATTTAAGAGAGGGGGCTTCCATACAAATGAAATACAAATTTCCTCATAACTTGAGAACTTATCAAGCAAATGGAACCAAATTTGGCATGTGAAGGTTTTCGAGGGCAAGAATATTTTCTATGGTGAATTGGGACCCCTCACCACTTTAAGAAGGGGGGGGGCTCCTGTACAAATGAAAAACAAATTTCCTCATAACTCGAAAACTAATCAAGCAAATGGAACCAAATTTGGCATGTGGGCGTTTTTGGAGGCAAGAATTTTTTCTATGATGAATTAGGACCCCTGCCCACTTTAGGAGGGGGGGGCTCCTATACAAATGAAAAACAAATTTCCTGATAACTCGAGAATTAATCAAACAAATGGGACAAAATTTGACATGTGAAAGTTTTCGAGGGCAAGAATATTTTCTATGGTGAATTAGAACCCCTCCCCACTTTAAGAAGGGGGGCTTCTACACAAATGAAATATTAATTTCCTCATAACTGGAGAACTAATCAAGCAAATGGAACCAAATTTGGCATGTAGGTGTTTTTGGAGGCAAAAATTTTTCTATGATGAATTAGGACCCCTTACCTTTTTAGGAGGGGGGGCTCCCATACAAACGAAATACAAATTTCCTCATAACTCTAGAACTAATCAAGCAAATAGAACCAAATTTAGCATGTGGGTGATTTTGTAGGCAAGAATATTTTCTATGGTGAATTAGGACCCTTCCCCACTTGAGGAAGGGGGCTCCTATACAAATGAAAAACAAATTTCCTCATAACTCGAGAATTAATCAATCAAATGGAACCAAATTTGACATGTAAGTGGTTTAGGAAGCAAGATTTTTTTCTATGGTAAATTGAGAGCCCTCTCCTCTTTAGAGAGCAAGTTATAACCCATCTCCCCTTTAATAGGGTGGGCTTCCATACAAATGAAATGTAAATTTCCTCTTATCTCGAGAACTAATCAAGCAAATGGAAACAAATTTGGCATGTGGGAGTTTTAGATGGCAAAATTTTTTTTTATGGTGAATTACGACCCCTTCCCCTTTTAACAGAGGGGGGCTCCCATACAAATGAAATACAAATTTCCTTATAACTTGAGTACTAATCAAGCAAATGGAACTAAATTTGGCTTGTGGGTGGTTTTGGAGGCAAATTTTGTTTCTATGATGAATTAAGACCCCTCCCCTGTTTAGGAGGGGGAGCTCCCATACAAATGAAATTCAAATTTCCTTATAACTTGAGAACTAATCAAGCAAATAGAACCAAATTTGGCATGTGGGAGATTTTGGAGTCTTGAATTTATTTCATGATAGTTAGAGACTTCTCACCCCTGTGGTAGGGGGCTATGGACTCTCATACAAATAAAACAAATTTTTGCGAAACTCAAAAACTAATCGAACTCGAGAAATTCGAGACTCTTCCATAAAACATTAGTCAATAACAAGACCACAAAAACTATCTATAGTAACACTAGATTATTCAGGACGAGACGGCTGCGAGTGTTGCCGGCGACCCGCCGTCGGAAGCGCCGCCCACTGGGGGGAGGCAACGCGCCTCAGAAATAACTACTGTCTAGGCTTATTTGTTTTCCTAGGTCTACCTGGGTTTCCTGGACCGAGCGACAGCGAGTAAGGAGAGGATCGCGAAATGGTACTTTCCACAAAAAAGTTTTCCGTGAAATGGTACATTCCGCTTAAGGTTGTTCGCAAATTGATATTCGGCGAAATGTTGTACAATCATGGCGAATATTACTATACGCTTTCTGGCTATGCAATGAGGGGACAGGGGAGTTGTTTTCTACTTTACTGCGAGGAAAAATTGCAAATTTGTATATTAAACTACCGATTCCTGGTAACTAATAAGCATTAACATAAGCAGCAAATCAGCGTATCTGGCATTTTATACTGCACGTTTTTGTATATTAGCTTTTTGACTGCATATGTATTGTAAATTGGCATCCAAAATTGTATTCAAATTCTTCGTGTCGGTAATTAGCTGTAAATTAGCATTGCCAGCACTATAAGAAGGTTATCAGTAAAGTAGCTGTATATTTTGCCAAAATAGCATTTAAGTAGCATTTAAGGCGACTTAAACGCTTATTGTCCTACATTTGAATAGCATTGGTGATGCTTATTCCCAAGTAACACACAAAACAAGTTAGAAAATAATATTCATGGAAAGTAGTTGTTCAAGAGTATTATAAACGTACTTTGAAAACATATGGCGTTATTATTAAGGTTTTGAGATGTTTTGTGATGACATGAATTTATTTGACAGCTCATATCAAAAGAATAATGTTTGTTTTTGTCAACATGTCAACACGAAGTGTTTATTATGTCACTATTACTAAATTTAAACTACTGGAAGAACAAGTTGTAGCCTACGCTATAATAACGTTTTAAATTGGTATGAAATAACCTGATACAAACTTCTTTCCGATAGTTGTTTCAGTAGACTTCAATTTCTTGCGCTTTTCTGGTAAGAGAGAAGTTCTGATATATGTAATGTTATACTGTTCTATAACAAGCTGTGTTGCTTGGGTTGGTTACCTGGGATGCTTTCATAGGTACGTAACTGCCAAAATGAATCATCTAAGGTTGAACTCCTCAGAAACTTGCAAAACTCGAGATTGTGAAAAAGATCATCCGAGATTCATGATTTATGTACAACACAGGTTAATTTGCGGCAATACGAAGTTTGTCGGGTCAGCCAGTGTCATATAAATTTACCGTCTACCTCGCTCACTTATAACTGTTCACTTTCAGGACATCAAATTGGACTTCATCACTTTTTCTGGCGTACTTTCCAAGCACAGATATCAAATTAGTAGGGGAATGTCGTCGTGGTTGGGCCATATTTTGGTCCACAAATCTCATTTCAAAAGAAACTTGGAGGAAATTTAACAAAGGTCTATATACAAAGGTCTAACTACGAACTATTAATAAGACCTATGTTAAATTTCCAAAGTTTCTTTTGAAATGAGATTTGTGGACCAAAAGATGGGCCAACCACGACGACATTCCCCTACAAGTCTAAACGTCGTAAAGAATCTTCTACCTATTGGGACTAGGGTGCTTTGTCTTTTTTTCTAAAAATAAAGTAATCGAAATCACAGTAAACACCCCAGACAACAATGTAAGTTTTATTGTACTCTTATAGTAGTCTTCAAGACCAATTTTGGTCTTAAATGCCATCATAAGAGTGCAATAAAACCTAAATTGTTACTTGGGAGATGGTATATTTAACTGTCGTCACTACCTGTGCGTCTTCGTTCGATCACCAAGAAAATGTATGGAGATATTTGACCTTGAAACTTTCCGTTAATTTTCACTCATCGGTGAATAAAAAGGAAAATTATAATAGAAACCACATAATTGCTACATATGTTATAAGTCGATCGGTATCTAAACCACGACTATCTATTCATGATTGGCAGAGCTATTAGCGTACAAAATGACGGTAACTATAATCTAAATTATGGAATGACACCCTGCGGCACTGCTTATGTTTAAATATGTTGTGGGGGTTGTGCAGTTTCCTTTTGTCCAGCTTGGTTGCTATGGTTCAAAGATACATTAGTACCAGCGAGCCATATGCCCTGGCAGGTGTTGTGGGTTGGTATCCGGTGAAAATCTCAGATTATAGCTTGGTTCGACCCATGTACCTTTTTAGCATTGGAGCTACTAATACCCCCCCTCCCAGCTCTCCACTCTATCTCCTTCACACTACAATTTCATTACTTTCTACTATCGTCCCTTCGTCAATTTTAAAAGAACTACCGTTTCAAAAAATATTAATTATACATGCCTGACCTCATTTCAAGGTCAAGACTAAAACACGAGGTTGGTCTACAGTGAAGTTTATTGTAGCAACATTTGGCCATTTCATAAAATTTCAATATTAGCCTTTATAGAAACCGATTTTATAGTGAAGTGTTATAATTAAGTGGATAAAAAAGAATAAATTAGCATAACAATGCTTTAAATTAATATAACCTTTTGACATATGCTATTCATGAAATTGTGAAATACCGAAAAATTTATATAAACTTGGAAAAAATAAGTCGAATTTTACATTTTTATGTTAAAACGAAAATAGTTCTCTTTAATAGTACAAATCAAACCAAATTGAATCAGAACTGAAGTAATAAACGAAACAAACATACTTTGAATAGAATTGCAACATCAATCATTAAAAATAGTGAAAAAATACGAAAAAAAAACAAGGAAATTTGAGTTAAAATGCTGATATCGAAGTTTTATAATAAATTAAAACAAACTTTAATTGAAATAAAACTCAATAGAAGTACGATGCATCATATACATCAATATTATATGCGAAATTGGTGTTTCACCTTCTAGCAAAGTCTTGGTGTTGCTAAAGTTAGATATCACAGCTTCAACCAAGATTCGGATGTGCCAGTGCAGTTGTGTGAGGTGTGAAGTGAATAATGAAAACGCGTGCATGCCGTAGTGTGCCGGGTTAGTGTAAAAAAGCGCAATAAAAAATTACTGAATAAACTGATTTTATTTCAAAAAATCAGAGAGGTTGTGTACAAGACACGACCGCATATATAGGTGACGCAGGACTACGTAAGTCTCTTTGTAGTGATAGTAGCATGTATTCATGCTTGTAATCATTGGATTCTTCATGTATACATGCTATATGCAACATATATACATGCTACATGCGTTGTATGTAACGTTTATCAAAGTAGTAACATTGCATACGTTCAATTCTCAAAAGAATGTGAATTTGAAAACAATTTAACAAAATCAAGAACACAAACTATTACTTTCCTGCTACCTTACTGAAAATAAAGATTGTTTTTATTATCCATGGTTTCCCACGCTGAAAGGATTTTACCAATTCAATCCTATTTTATCAACAGCACATCTTTTCACTACACTTCTAATGAAACGGCAAGCATGCTTATTCATACACAGCCGTATTACAACCGAACACTACAGCTGTAGCACATTTTTCCAACACAGATATCAAATTCGCCAAGGTTTAATCATCTCGCCGTAAAGAATTTGCGATCTGGTGGGACAACGGACTTGTGTCATTTTTTCTGGCACACTTCCCTAACACAGACATCAGATTGGACTAGGTTTAATCGTGTTCGTAAGAAATCTGTTGGCTCGAGGGGGCTTTGTCACTCTCTCTGGCGTACTTCCCAAGCAAGGACATCAAAATGAACTAGGTTGAACCGCGGTGTTAAGAAATCTTGTTGAAATGAGGAAACTTTGTCACTTGTTTTGGCTTACTTCCCAAGCACAGATATCAAATTGGTATAGATTTAGATCATCGTAAAGAATCTTCCAACCAATCACGAAGCGAGAATTCTGGTAAAACATAGGTTTATTATTTTCAATTTTTCAATAGTTAAACATCAAGAATCCATACTTTTCTTCATTTGGGTCAATTCTTAGAAGATTTTCCGATCGATTGGTGTAAGAATATTGAAAATCGATCGGAAAACCGCTGAGCTATTAGCGCTCAAAACCTTTCATTTTTCGTGACGCAAGCATTTTTCGATTTTTTGGAATGACACCCTATCTCAAAACTTACCGTAAGACGTAGTCCTACGTCAAAAATCAATAAATTCAGTTTCGGTGTTTTGCACTTGAAAAGTAAAACTTCTTTAGAGAATGTATCATTGCGACGTATACCACTGATATGAAATCATGCCAACTTAACACTGCCGTTTCACTGCTTTCAAGGAAAGCGTAGCACTAATGCAACATTTGCTCCAACAGCACTCACTTATTTGGATGCAAAGCCCCTAGACTCGTTGGGACCATAACGCCCGAATGCGGAAATCTTTTATGGCGGTACAGCTGTTTAAGATAAGGCAACTACCTATTGGCGCTATAAAGCGGCATGCCGCCGCACGTCGATTGCTGCTGTGTCTGTTGACTGTTGGCGGTTCTAAAATGCACAATTTGTAGTGTCCTATTACGGGCAAGGGTATGCAAATTAGGTCCACTGCTATCAGTGCCAGCGGGGAGGCCGACAATTATCTCTCGCGACAAACGCCACCCACGCGCACGATCGCCGACGGCTGCGGCGGCGGTGGCTGTGGCGGCGTCCGAGGGATGCTCAACTGGTGGTCATAGCGGCAACCGCAGCGGGTTTCTTGGGTTTAAGTAGTTGCAGCAAATGCGTCATGAAGGTAATTTAGGACGGCAGTTGACAATATGAATACCATTATTTTTTGTTCGGACGCGAAACGCGGGATAAGCACCAGAAGAGACTAGAGTAAACTAAGCGACGAACCCGGTGTGCATGGCGTGAAGTTGTTACCTACTTTCTACACGTGCAGAGAGATGCGGACCGCCCTTTAATTTCGTGTTTCAGTCTATATGCTTCTTTGTTGAATTTGTATGGTTGTCTCCGATGCGAGAATTGATCAAATTTAATTCGCAACAATTGCATCAGCTCTTGGTTTGCCGGCTTGATGCGAACCAGGGCAGCTATATGGTACAGTTCAAAGAAACTTTTCCGCAATTAGCATTTTATAAATAGCAAATGAATTGAGCGGGAACGCATTGTAAATGCGGGAGACAGCTACACGGAAAGAAATCGTATTCAAAAAGCTGCAGTTCTCCTGTGCCGATTTCTCGTTATTTCATTATACATTACACAGCGATCGACGATTATTCGCAGCCTCTTCCTTCGAACAATAGATAAAGCTGCTCCGCGCGGAAATTCAAACTGTGTAATTGCCAACCTGGAACGATCCGTGCGGGAAACAATTGCCGATCGGCGGTCTACCGAGCAATCGTGAAAACAATTGTTCGTCTGGTGCAATCAAATAAACGATGATATTAAAATTGTACTAAAAATTACGGGCGCCGACCGCTTGCTGGCAGGAGGCTGAGCTCTCGGCAAAGAATGATACTTTGCCTTCGGATCAAAGTTCCGCGTGTGTGCTGCTAATTTAATATTCAGATAGGCTTTTACCTTTTCGCTGTCCTGAACGAAAGCTAAATTGCGGAAAGAACTTTGTGCAGGCAGCGAAGGTATAGCGGCGGAAAACATGTGAACTCTGCGGATTGTAGCGCCGTTTAATTATATCCGCTGTGTGTGTCTGTGTGGACAGGATAATTTGTGACAATTGTTTTCGTTTCATTCGTACGTGGACATTAATACGTAAAGAAACGGAACGCAGCCCGGCCTTTGCGCACGCAGTGTTTCTTCTGTTGCTTGCTCATTTGAATGCAGACAATATCATTAAGGTTGGTTTTGACGGCTGAATCGGAAAATAGCAAAGTATGACTGTTACTGTGTATATATTGTGCTATTAAATTGCGGTATCTAGAAGGAAAAGTATCAGTAAAACTTAAAAGTTCAAAGCCAAGCTTAGCAAAGTATTCATCTCTTTACCCTTAGTTTGTTTCCTAAATGTGCTCCAATATAACAGCAATAAACAACAAGCTTGAGTGCGATATTCGAAATGGTAAACAGATTGCACTCGTATTCTGCTGGCCGAGCCAGCTTTTGTAAGTAATGGGCAGGCATATTGGTAACCATTAAGGTTGCCATACAACGATCGGCTACTGCAAAGCCGCAAAGTCCGAGTGGCGTGAGGATACGACATTATGTTGACCAGTTATTGATAGCCTCTATGAATTGCGCCGTTCGCGTTGCTTATGAACTCCACTGGAACGTTGTTTTCTCATTTTTCCTAACATTTGAATTTGTGAAAATAAACATTCATAAACTAAATTGAAATTATTGTTTGATGTGGCCTTATCAACAGAAAAAATTTAAATGCCACTAGTGGCCATCCACAATAAAATGTACAACTCTCGCGGCACACTCAACTTACGACCCTTTTTGATTTCGCTTTCCGATCGGTACTAACACGATGCAGTGATTGAGTGCATGTTAATCGGATCGTAATGGACATGTGATTGATCTTGAACTGTTGAAAGGTGCCACCGTAGGTAACATGAGTGGTTTTCATGAATGGGCTGCTAAGGTGTTTGCAGTGTAATGATTGAATGGATTAGTTTGAGGGTTTTAAATTTAATTGCAATGATTCGAAAAGCTAGCAGTAACTCAATTGAGTTGATAGCTTCGAGACACATAAGGTGCATACTGTATAGCCTGACCTTTTACTTTGTGTTTTTCAACTTTCTTGCTAAATCAGTGAAATATTTTGTGACAATTTTGAAAGTTTTTCAAATCGATGTAATTGTACAATTATTTAGTTTACTAAAATAGATAAAATCGTTTGAACTCGGGTTTTGCAAGTTTCTGAAGAGTTCATGGGTGTTTCAATATACAAATTTTCCTCACAGTAAAGTAGAAAGCAACTCCACCCATGGCTTAGCCTAAAAAACTAAAGCTGATTTAAATATTCGCCATCATTACAAACCATTTCGCCGAATACCGTTTTGCGGAACACCAATTTCGGGTTGACCATAACGCGGAATATAGAGTTTCGCAGAATACCATTTCGCGAAAAACCTTACGCGGGATGTACCATTTCACGGAAAATCTTTTCATAGAAAGTCCCATTTCGCAGGGGTGACCCAACTGAAGGAAAGTAATAGAGGTCAGTAGATCTAGGAAAATAAATAAACCTAGCAACACACGCGGCCTGTGGCCGTCTCGCCCTGAAACATCTAATGTTACTATTGATAGTTTTTGGTGGTCTTGTTATTGACTAATGTTTTATGAAAGAAACTAAAATTTTCCGAGTTCGATTAGTTTTTGAGTTACGCAAAAATTTCTGTTTTATTTGTATGAGAGTCCTAGCACAGGGGTGAGGGGTCTCAAACCATCATAAAAAAAATTCCTGCCTCCAAAGCCCCCCGCATGCCAAATTTGGTTCCATTTGCTTGATTAGTTCTCGAGTTATGAGGACATTTGTATTTCATTTGTATGGGAGCTCCCCCTCCTAAAGTTTATTTGTTTATTTGTTTATTTATTTAATTAAAATTCAACTAACAAAAATGTCTTATTGAATATTCTAAGTCATGTTCATAAAAATCTTACACTATTTAATTTGTTTGTTCAAACTTATACGACGATTCGTTGAACTCAAAAAGGCTTTCAACGGCGGAGAATGCACAGAATGCAGGCCATTATTGGTTCGTAAGATCCTAAGGTTGTCCGGTGGAACCGCGGCTGCAGTAATCCGGTCGATCGGAGTGAGCGTTGCGACGCACGAAAGTTTAAGACAGACAGGATCGGTGAATCGATCTCGCTATTTAATATCTACGCCACACACACTGCTTGCTGAACTTTCCTGCGATGCTCGAGTGTCTGAAGACCCAGGAAGCGAAATATATCGGGGTACGGCGGTAGATTTGCTGGATCACGCCAGGGCAAATCTCTCAACGCAAGCCTCACAAAACGTTTTTGAACTCGTTCGATGCGTAAATTCCATGCCAGCTGGTAAGGGCACCATACCAAGCAAGCATTTTCAATGAGCAGACGTATTAATGAACAATATAGTGCCTTCAGACAGTGAGGATCATTGAAATCACGAGCGACTTTAGCGCTGAAACCTAATTGTCAAGAAGCTTTTGCTATTGCAGTGGTGCGATGCAAGTTGAAGGTGAGTTTGGCGTCAAGCAGTACCCCCATGTCGGTAACTTCATCAACTCTAGTGAGTACATGCTCTTTTATTTGATAGTTGTAGACGATTGGACTGGCAATGCGGTGGAAAGTCATTACTTGACATTTCGGGATGCTTATCACAAGCCAGTTTTTCCTGCACCAATCTACAAACAAATCTAAAAGCCTCTGCAGCCGGACACAGTCATCTATAGAACGAATCACCGAGTATAATTTCAGATCATCTGCATACATCAGTTTACATCCCACTCTAAGCAGCGTCGCAATATCGTTGAAAAACAACACAAACAGGAGAAGTCACATGTTGCTGCCTTGAGGGACACCCGAGCAGTTGGTGAACTGGGAAGAGAAACAGGAGTCGAGCTGCACACGTAGAATTTTGCGGCACAAATAGGAACTGAGTCATTTCGTAAAATTCCGAGATGCGCCAAGCCGTCAAATTATCTGCAGCAGTATTTTATGGTCAATACGATCGAACGCGGCTTTCAGATCAGTATAAATCACGTCAATCTGATTTTTGTTCCATGTAAGGGTAAGCGGGGCAAGACCGCCCGCCTAAGCAAAACCACCTGTATAAAAAAAAGTTGTAGCTCAATTTCTAATTTATCTGCTTTAAATGAACAATTGATCTATTACCTACAAGTAAAAAATAAAAATATAAGTATCTGTAATGATTTTCTATTTTTTATTGCGATTTGGAAACACGTCCAAAAAATAGAGTATTTTTTCCATGCGGGGTGAAACACGCCCACTAACGGGGTAAAACCGCCATAGCGTATAACTTTAACAATATTCAACCGATTTGAATGAAACTGGTGGCATTGGATTCATGAATTTATCTAATTTAAACAAATTGAATCAGTTTGCTATCAAACAATACATAGTTCCCCGAGATTCGCAAGTTCGAAAGAGTGTCCGGCAACCACTCGTATTGGAAGAATATCAGTAATATAGGTACCAACAGTCTTGAAATTGATACCGTGTAGTTTCCTTAGACAACAAGATGGATCGGGTTAGGCATCCTGGAGTCAATCTTTAAGGACTAGAGAGGATCTAAGATAAAATATAACAATATGGGTATTAAAGTTCCTGCAATTGATCCGGTAGGTCATTTTTTGACATTTCAAATTGTTCTGATTGATAAAGCAGATACATATTACTTTTCCATTGCTAAGATAATTTGCTATATTTTCATAAAAAATATGTTTATTCCATGTTATTTGTTCCAAGAGAGAGGAATTATTAAAAAAAAGCTATATCCGAGAAAACAAGAAAATGTCCATAGCGCCCGCAGGGAAAATTGGAGATTTAGATTTTTCCAAACAGTCTACCAGCTATAAACTAAGCACATTTATATTGTTTTATGTAAATCTGAGATTCTTTGGTCCAAACTATGCAATTATTTAAAAATCTCCTTATCGCACTAGCATTATACACGACTGTCTTGCGCCGTTCGTTGTGGGCGGTTTTACCCCCAGATGACCGATTTACACATTTCACTATTTATTTCAACAAAACTGAATGAACAGTTACCTAATTTAGGTACTGTCGGATGAAGACAGGATCAGAGAAGCGATGTGGGTTGGATTTACTGAAAGTTTTAACGTTTTGAATAAAATAAACCCTAAGTTCTGCGGGAACAAAGTTATAAAAAACGAAACGATTATAACGAAAAAACTATTTTTTTATTTATTTCTCCGATAGTTTATACGATATTGCTGTACAAGGTATTGTAAAATATTGCGTACGCATTCAGTAATATGACTGTCATCAACATTTAACACCAATTTGAGCAAGGCCCTGTAAAACCATGGTGGGCGGTTTTACCCCGGCGGGCGTTGTTACCCCGTTTACCCTTAGGTAATACAGGTGGACGTGAAATCTGTTAGGTTCGTGCTTACGGATCGACAAAGTGGGGAGGGGTCCTAATTTACCATAGAAAAAATTCTTGCCTCCAAGAACCTTCACATGCCAAATGTGGTTCCATTTGCTTGATTCACTTTCTAGTTATGAGGAAATTTGCATTTCATTTGTATGGAAGCCCCCCTTCTTAAAGGGAAAAGGGGTCATAATTCCCCTTCTAAAGAGGAGAGGGGTCTCAATTCACCATATAAATAGTTCTTGTCTCCAAAAACACCCACATGCTAAATTTTGTTCCATTTGCTTGATTAGTTCTCGAGTTATGCAGAAATTTGTGTTTCATTTGTATTGGAGCCCCCCCCTCATAGTAGCGGCAGGGGCCACTCATGAGAACCTTCCCTGGCCCCAAAAACCCCTACATGCAAATTTTCACGCCGGTCGGTTCACTAGTTTTCGATTCTATAAGGAACATACCGACAGACGGACAGAAATTTGGGTTTCATTTGTATGGCAAATCCCCTCCCACCCGTCTTAGTGGGAGGAGGGTCTCTAACCATCACAGGAATGTTCCCCGGTCCCAAAGGCCCCAACCTGCATATTTTCACGCCGATCGGTTCAGTAGTTTTCGATTCTGTAAGGAACATACGGACAGACAGACAGAAATTCATTTTTATACCTAGGTATAGATTTAGTTTAATTTATTTGTTACTTCTTCAACGTATAGTTGCACAGACTATTTACTAATCTTATAATTGAAGTGTACATCTACAAATAGTTTCACTTATCTGAAAATCGCTGGCTTTACAAACTTCGTTGAAAACACGGCACCACATGGCCCAAGGTTCGCTGTACCCTTAGTTTAGGCGATGGAAGGGCTGCCACAGTAGGATACGATTTCGGAGCTGCCTTCGTAGAGCTGGCTCAAAAGTGCGTTGCAATCGACATCTCCGCTTTTTAATTCAAAGTCAAAATGTCTTTGCAGTAATTTTCTTCGGGCAGCTAACGAATGCTAGTCAAAGGGCTTACAACGTTCCTCGTAGGCTGGTAGAAGTCGCAGAACATACCTTAAAACATTCTTTTGAATGGTTTCTATCCTGTTGATATGCACAGGATAGAGGATAAAGGTATAACAAAATCGTACTCCAATATCCTCCGGACAAGTGTACAGTATAACCACAGTATAACGATCTAACCGCGTTATATCCTGGAAACCGTTGGTGTTTCTTTTCATGAATCCAAGTATTGCGATTCATTCGTTGAGATGTGTTCGTTGAATTTGGCTTTGGAATTGATAGTGATAGTGAGTATTCATCTTGCAGGGGCGCTCGTACACGGGTAAAGGATATAACGCAACATTTCGTGACCTTAACTTGCATACCATTTAGAGTACACGACCGTTAATGAAAAACAATATCACCTTGGAGTCAACAACAGTCAATTTTTGCCTTAATTTCACGGAAAATCTTTAACTCGTTTAAGTCATGCGCTTGAAGTAGCTCAAAAAACTGCCCAGCTTGTTGACGAAAATTATAAGTATCAGTAGCCCCAGATGACTACCTTGAAGCACGCCAAATAAAAAAGATGGGATAATACTTTTGATACTGACAAAAGCTGTTTATTGTTTGGTGAATGGCTGGATAATGCGTAAAACAGACCCCATAGTGGTCCATAGCCTCTTACCTAGCAACTCCTATCCCTACCTCCTCGTGGTACCAGCCGAAATTCGAGCAACCTTAGCGGAGACCGGGTTCAGGTATCAGGTATCAGCATCTTTGGCTCGAGCAGCACGTTCCTCACAATCATGTGGAAGATTTGTGCCTTGCCCATCTTGCCCGTGTCATCATTTACCTGACGAGGACGGGAAGGAAAACAGGAGGAATAGGAAGGGGTGGATGAGGAATTTGGACAAACACCAACATATATACCCCGAGAGATTTTTGTACCCCCGAGGGGATACTGCAATCCTTGGTAGTTAACTTATCAAAAGTACACCCCCTGGGGGGTATACTCATGATAAATAAGAGCTTATAGCTCAATACCGCTTTCGGTAAGGAACATCAAAATGTCTCGTAATTTTAGTTTCCTAAAATCCGATTCATTTAAGACGTAGGATCCAAAGATCCTATGACGCAATTGTGCTACTGCAGGACAGTTGCAAATTACGTGATATGGTGTACCGTAGTCGGATTCACATAAATTACAATGAAACGATTCAGCTCGCTGAATCGTAGCCATATGATAATTTAGTCTGCAGTGACCAGTCAGTGATCTGACAAGAATACTGCAATTTACCTTTGAGTGTTGCAAAAGAAATTTCGCAACCTTCTCACAAGGCTTAACAATGAAACTTTTCGTTTGACGACAAGTTTCAAGATTTTCCCAATAACGTACATGTTCAGATGAAAACCAAGATCGAATCTTTTGTTTTATCCAACATGCCGCAATTGGTAAAGCAGGTTCCGGTCCGAAAACCGACTTTTCTGCTCCAGATCTTGCTAGTTCATCAGCCCATTCATTTCCGGTTATACCAGAATGGCCAGGAACCCAAACCAGATGAACGGCATTTAGAATGCTTAGTTCTTCTAATTGGGTGTGGCAGGCGATGACTGTTTTAGATTTAGAATTAGCCGCACAAAGGGCTTTTATAGCGGCTTGACTGTCAGAACAGAAGTAGATAATCTTGCCTATCAGTTTGTTCAAACGACAATTTATTGGCCGCAAGCGGTTATACAAAAGATAGCAATTTTGCTAAATAACATTACTTTATTGGTAGAGTAAATTTTATTACGTGCGATATCTATCGCGATCGAATTTCAACTGCCACTGCCCTCGTATTGAACGCGATATGATGGGTCAGTGGTGAATATAATTTTGCCGATATCGATCGTCGTGCGATCGTATTAATAACTCTCTTGCTCTTTCTCTACTAGCTGATAAGAACAGATTGATTATAGGCATGTTACGGAGATTAACTCTCTTCTGTGGATCACATTTCAGTGATATTAGACTGGCCAACTTTATAAGCTTTAACATACCGGCCGCCTTGAAATTATTGAAATTTCAATCTAATCTATAGCTCTGTATAACTATTCAATGTATGTACTTCTAATACTATCTATTCTCTTACGGATTGAATATTTTCGTTTTGTTTCACTATTATCATATATATGGGTTGGACTGTATGTTTCTACGATGTGATTGATGACGAAACTGCTGCATCTCGACAGGCTGCTGAATGGGTTTGATTCTGAATGGGGCATCAATGTGAATGAACTGGAACGGTTTCGGATTGACGTCTTGCTGTACTGCTACTTTCGGATTGACGTCTCGATGAGCTGCTACCGTCATATGGATAACTGCTGAACTACGTTGGAATTGTTGAGCCACTTGGAGATATCACGATGATTCCAAAATGATGCTGCTGGGCGTGGATGCAGTTCGAAGTGCACCGACGCTTCGATGTACGTCTCCTCCCTCAGATGTCCTTCACGGCTGAACGGCGGTGGGTCGCATGTCACTACAAAATATGGGATGCTTTTTAAGGAGTAATTGAGAAAATTTAAACGACTTGCCAGGAAACGGAGGCCTCCTGGCCTCCGCGGGTGCTAATGCACCGACGATGGCGACTTGCGCGTCGCATACTGTTAGAAACTGTCTGCGTACGAATTCGACGATATTGCATCTGCTTTGCTATGGCCACTAGATCGGGTGATCAGTCCGAACGATGACCTGGCTCGCGGATACATAAACCGAGTGGTGGGCCCGTCACTCGGGAAAATTTGTTGCTGCAGCGCTGATACGATGTAAAGACTAATGATTGATTTGTAGACAATACCATGCACCAAAAACCGTGAAATAACATGCTTGACGTCACATGGCAGACGAAATGATTGACGAGATGGACTGAATGACGACTTCTTGAAGACAACTGTCCCGAAGACCGGGACGATGATGGCTATGGGAGATGAACATTCCTTAAGTTTTTTTGCAAGAAATTATTAAACAACTACTTAACTGGAAGGCGGAGGATCTCTCTTTGGAGACCTCCGCAGTGCCGCAATATCGGCACCCGACGAAATTCAAACTGCTTCTGAATGGGACCCATCGTTGTCCCTAATAGGAAGGATGCAAATCTTTGAAATGCCCCTTGTGAAAACACCGTCTTTGGTTCGAACGGTTACAACCCGAATGTTTCCATCCTGGCCCGAAAATATTTGTGTTATTCGACCTAATTGCCACTTTTGGGGTGGCAAATTGTCCTCTTTAACTACGACCATCGTTCCAAGTTTGATATTGTCGCGTTGTTGAGTCCATTTCGTCCTGTTGTGCAGGTCAGACAGATATTGCATTTTCCATTTTCGCCATAATTGTTGAACGAAATTTTGCACGTGTTGCCAATGCGAGAGACGGTTCTCAGGGATTTCCTGCAGATCTGGTTCCGGTATTGCCGTGAGCGGTCTGCCTATCAGGAAATGTCCCGGAGTTAATGCTGAGAAATCATGCGGATCGTTACTTAACGGTGTTAATGGCCTGGAGTTTAAGATAGCCGCAATTTGCTGAACGACGGTGTGCATCTCGTCGTAGGTTAACGTTCGGGTTCCAATGGTTTTGCGAAAATGGCCCTTGAAAGACTTTACAGCCGCTTCCCACAATCCTCCAAAATTCGGGGAGCGAGGTGGGATAAACTTAAAGTCTATTCCTTCTTCTTCGGCATACTTGCATACAACATACTGGCACAGCTGGTCGCACAATTGTAGTCGTAGTTGTTCGAGTTCTCTATTTGCTCCAACGAAGTTGGTAGCATTGTCGCACATAATTGTCTGTGGTTTCCCACGAATTGCAACGAATCGTTTTAATGCTGCCAAAAACGCTTGTGTCGAAAGATCAGCCACAACTTCCATGTGGACTGCCTTGGTTACTAGGCAGACAAATATGCATACGAAGGTCTTTATCGGGTTACTCCGACGTCCTGGGTATTTGATTTGAAACGGTCCACAAAAATCAAGTCCCACTGAATAGAATATTGCTCCAGGTGTAACCCGAACCGAAGGTAAATCAGCCATTAATTGTTCATGAATTTTCGGCTTACTTCGAAAACAGGAAATGCAACGATGAATTACCGAACGGGCTAGACTGCGAATACGGGTTGGCCAATACTTTTCGCGAACTGAAGCAATCAATAGTTGCTGTCCGGCATGGAAATGTTTGCGATGATAGTATTCTAGCACCAGCCTTGTAAATGGATGTTGGTGGTGCAGAATTATGGGATGTTTACGAGTTTCTGGAACGGGTGCGTGCGTTAGCCGGCCGCCAACACGAAGTACACCATCCCTCAGGCGAGGATTAGTCGATAAAATAATGGACGATGATTTTAGCGTTTGTCCCTTCGAAAGGGCCGAAATTTCTTCTTGAAAGCTTTCGCGTTGAGCTAAACATACTAGAGCAACTTCCGCTTCATTATACTCAGCGCAGGACAGATTACCAATGCGTCTGTTTGCGCGATTTGTGGAATTGTATCTAAAACGCCGAATCCACCCAACTAGTCGAACGAGGTCCGGAAGCGAGGAACGTAAAGCGAAGATTTCGCTGGTTGCCATACCTCGAACAGGAAGCGATGTTGATGCTCTTTCTTCTAACAGAGATTTGTCGAGAACTGGTTGTTCTTCCGATAGATTTGGCCATGTCGAACGGTCTTGACGCAGCCATAACGGACCGTTGAACCATAAGGTTTGATATTGTAACTGTACGGGTGTCATTCCCCGCGAAATGATGTCTGCCGGGTTTTCAACGCCGGCTACATGACTCCATATTCCATTTTTGGTGAGATGCTGAATCTCCGATACACGATGTGCAACAAATGCTTGCCATCGGGATGGCAGAGAGGATAACCAACACTTGACTATTGTAGAGTCGGTCCAAAAATATGCCTTGGCGGAGAGTTCTATGCTACTGCAGAGCTTGTCATACAGATGACTAAGTAACAATGCGGACGAGAGTTCTAAACGAGGTATAGACAACTTCTTCTTCTTGCGAGAGAGATCTTCTAATGGGGCGACGCGAGATTTGGATGTTATCAGGCGGACTGTGACTGAGCCGTCATCCAATTCACACCGCAGATATAAGCATGCACCATATGCTGCTTCCGAAGCGTCGCAGAAGCCGTGGAGCTCTACGGCTTTCAAGTTGTTGCTGAAATTCGTCCATCTTGGAACGGACAGCGACTCTAATGCCGAAATGTTTCTACGATATTCGGTCCAGAAGGATTGGAATTTGTCTGGCAGAACTTCATCCCAATCGTTCTTCTGCTTCCACAAGTCCTGCATGAAAATTTTAGCTAGGACTACCACGGGACCAATTAACCCAAGGGGGTCAAAAAGCCGAGCTGTGTCCGAAAGTACTACTCGCTTGGTGATTGTTCCTCCAGTATTCCAAGACGGTACAGTGAATCGAAAGCTGTCAGAGGCTGGCTCCCAAATCAGCCCCAATGTTTTAACTGAAGACGATGACGAATCGAGCTCTAGGGAAGCTCGAGTATCCCTAAGCTCCTGAGGAACGGTCGATAAAAGTTCTGCGCTATTCGAGTTCCACTTTCGCAGCATAAATCCTGCCGAACTCATGAGCTCGATGACCTCTGCCGCAAGCATTTTTCCTTCTTCCAAACTATCTGTGCCGGTCAGCATATCATCGACGTAAAAGTCTTTCTTGATTATCCTTGCTGCAGCTGCGTGTGTAGACTCTCCTTCGCACGCTAACTTCTGAAGACATTTGGTTGCCAGGTACGGCGCTGACGCTGTCCCATAGGTGACAGTGGTCAATTGGAACGATTTAATGGGTTCAGTAGGAGTTTCCCTCCACAGAATGCGCTGAAGCGGCTGATCGGTATCAACCACCTTTACCATACGGTACATCTTGGCCACATCCGCTACTAATACGAATTGTCGAAAGCGAAATCGTAGAATGATTGATAGTAAGTCGTCCTGAACGACGGGTCCCACCATTAGACCTTCATTCAAAGAGACTCCAGTAGACGTACGACTAGAAGCGTCGAATACAACCCGCAGTTTTGTCGTGGTGCTGTCGGGTTTCAAAACGGCATGATGAGGCATGTAATATGACTTAGTCTCGCTAGTGTCCTCGTGAATCTCACGCATGTGACCCATCGATATATATTCTCGAATGAATTCGCTATATAAGGTTTTCAGCTCCTCGTTCGTTGCAAAACGTCTTTCTAACCCGTAGAATCTTTTGAGTGCAATTGCCTTCGAGTCCCCTAACTGACTTATAACATAGTCCTTTTTCGGCAGTGTCACAACGAATGTTCCTTCTTCATCACGTACCGTTGTATGTTCAAACAGCTCTTCACACGCCGTTTCTTCCACAGAGTGCGTGCTCTTATTGGTACAAGTTTCCAACTCCCAGAACTTAGCTAACATTTCACGAAGATCGAGGGTTGAACATGAGTGAGTTACAGTTCTACGAACTTCCATAACGCTGCCAGGAAGACGTCCTGATACAACCCATCCGAATACGGTCTTCTGCAGAGTGGGTCCTTCATCTGTAAGCTTCATACGTTCATTTAACAGCAAATCGTAGTAATATTCCGCCCCAATAATCATATCGATTGAGCCGGGCTTATGAAAGTCAGGATCAGCCAGTGTTATGGTGTTTGGGAGGGACAGTTTCTGCACGTTTACTGCCTGTAGCGGTAGTTTGGAAGTAAGCTTCGGCAATACGTGCAGTTGAATAGTTTCGATGTATGATGAAATCGATAAAGATCGAGGCGCAATTGTTGCTTCGACCTTCTTTGTAGACTGAACTACGGAACCGCCAATACCTGCCACGGACAGGTAACTAGCACCTTCTACTAACTTGAGTTTTCGAGCAAGTTTCGTAGTGATGAAGCAATACTCTGAGCAAGAGTCCAATAGTGCTCTAGCTAACTGAACATTTCCGTGCATATCCGATACTCGTACCAAGGCGGTTGATAACAAAACTTGTCGGGTTGGGGCATAGATATTTGTAGAAAGGCAATTGGAATTGGGAATTGGATCTGTGGTGGTTGGTGGGTGTGTTTGCGAATGCGAATTTGTATTTGCGATAGGGTATGAGCTCGTAGATTGGCTTGTGTGCTGGGGAGGTATGGTTTGGTTCTGGGCTTGTGGATGTGTGTGTGGTGTGTTCATTCCTTGGGGTCCGTTCTGTACACGTGGGACGGAGGAATCTTTCTGCGATGCTGGTGCGACAAATCTTTCACTGTTCGATGATCCAAGATGTAGAAGGGAGTGGTGTTTTTGATGACAATGATGGCACGCGCCATGTGTACAATCCCGAACAAGATGTGTGGACGAAAAGCAGTTTAGACACAACCCATTGCGCTTCACCTTCTCATAACGCTCATTCACTTTCAATTTCATAAATTTCTGGCATCTAAACGCGGAATGCGGACTCTCTCCGCAAAACGGACATCGTTTGGCCGACTGGATGGAAGCATGAACCACAGCAAATTTAGGTTTTCTCACTTCACTGGTAACTGGCTTAGATGGCACGATCGATTGAAGAACAACGCAGTGATTCCGAAGGAAAGCAACAAGTTCACTATATTGTGGCACTTCCTTAGAACTATGGTGCGATTCCCAGTATCGCAGCGTAACCTGATCCAGTTTAGAGCACATCATATGCACTAGAATTGTGCTCCATTGCGAGCAATCTTCTCCAACCTTTTCAAGCATTTGTAGGTTTTTGTCATACTCGCTGATGACATGATTTAAAGCATCATAACTTTCCCGTTTCATCGGTTCAACAGCAAACAACGCATCAAGATGAGCCTTCACGATCAACTTTCGATTCTCGTAGCGCTTTTTCAGCAAATCCCAAGCAATTGGGTAATTTGCTACCGACATCTCTATAGACTCAATCTCCTGCCGTGCTTCTCCTAGCAGGGAAGAACGTAAATACGAAAACTTATCAATTGCACTGAGTTGATCATTTTTGTGAATCAGGCTTTGAAACATGTCACGAAATGTAACCCAATCGTTAGTTCTGCCGCCGAAGCTAGGCAAACGTATTTCGGGAAGCTTGACTCTGGACATTTTATCAGAAGAAGTCAATAATGAAGACGGTGCTGGCGTAGGTAACGACTGGTCAACTGGTTTGGGAAGCAAAGCTTGCAACGATGACCTAAGATCACAATAGAAGTCTTCTGTTGATTGTATGATTTCGACATTGCCTGCATCACGCTCCTCCGCCTTCGCCTCTAATCGAGCAGCACGTTCTGCTGTCGATTCCTTGGAATCCGTCGCCTCTTTTTCATCTGTTTCCTCGGCCAGTAACTCAATTTTCCTCCGAACGATGTAAAACTTCTTCATTGCAGCCTCAAGAAGCTCCAAACGATTTTCAATTTGCCCGGAATGTTTCTCTGCCTTGTATTTTTGCAGAAATTTCTTTGCGCCATCAAAAGTAGCCAACAGCTGCCGCTCCTGCCTCTTTAAATCGCGCATCTCAGTAGCCATTTTGTGCTGTTAGAGTTTCGAAACCTTACTGTTAAATCACACAAATAACTTTCACTTTATTTGAATGTAAAATGTATGCTATAATTTCGTCACCTTCAATCACTGTTCCATTGATACGATCGCGATTCGACTCTACGTCCCACGGTTGACAGAGAACAAAAACGACCTGATTTGACTGCAGCGAGGGGAACCAACCAAGTGAACAACCGAGATGAAATATTGCCAGCAGAACCAAGACCAACCGTCAATCTATTCCAGGGATCACAAATCGCATGCAAAAATCATATAAACGCCACCAAATTTATTTCCAATTTTCCACCAATTATCCACCAATTTTTGGTTTACGTCACATGCTCGACGTAACCACAGATCGCATGCAATTACTTCCCTCGCTACTCGCTGAATTTTTCCGTTGCTGCACTCAGGAACGTTTATCCAGCGTCCAGTGCTTCAACTAGCCGCTATCGCCACATCCATCCAAGAACCACGTGTAAACTTCCGCGAACAATAGCGTCCAGGAACAAAGACGCCAATCGCGATGGCGGATCCACCGACGCCAGCCGCAATCACAATAGAGAATTCTCCGCCTTAATTGTCCGCACAACTATCACGACACTATTACAACCGCGTTACGGTCCACCGGATCCTTTTGATCCGGTTCGAAGGACCAGATGTTCAAACGACAATTTATTGGCCGCAAGCGGTTATACAAAAGATAGCAATTTTGCTAAATAACATTACTTTATTGGTAGAGTAAATTTTATTACGTGCGATATCTATCGCGATCGAATTTCAACTGCCACTGCCCTCGTATTGAACGCGATATGATGGGTCAGTGGTGAATATAATTTTGCCGATATCGATCGTCGTGCGATCGTATTAATAACTCTCTTGCTCTTTCTCTACTAGCTGATAAGAACAGATTGATTATAGGCATGTTACGGAGATTAACTCTCTTCTGTGGATCACATTTCAGTGATATTAGACTGGCCAACTTTATAAGCTTTAACACAGTTCTTTCTGAAGTGCAAACTGAGCTCCGCACATAATTGCAAAGATTTCAGCTTGAAAAACGGTGCAGTAACTACCCAACGAATAGGATTCCTCCAATTCCAGCTCACGGCAGTAAACACCAGCACCCGCGCGACCTTCGTACAAGGAACCATCGGTATAACAGACCACATAGTCGGAAATTTTCCTTTCCATGTAGCCTGACATCCAATCCTCTCTAGGAGGAAAGTCACTTGAGAAAGTCCTATACGGGAAAGTACGCATGAGCGTTACATCGCTAGGAGCAAGGGCAAACTTGTCCTCAGCAACAATTTGCGACCACAGTCGAGTATGACCAGTGGAACCGTCCACAGACTGCCAAAGGCCAATCGCGTGTAGTCGATAAGCACATATTAGTGCCTCTTGCTTCAGGTGGAAGTGTAGAGGTTTAATATTGAAAATAGCTTCTAGGGCGGCAGTAGGAGTTGTAGTAAATGCACCAGACATTGCCATTAAACACATCCTTTGAAGATGGTTTAGCTTTGTCTGGACAGTCACAACTTCCCCTCTCTGCCACCATACAAGACAACCATACGCCAGTATTGGTCTGACAACGACCGTGTATAACCAGTGTATGTATTTGGGTTTAAGCCCCCAAGAGTTGCCAATTGCTCGTCTACATTGCCCAAAGGCCATGCACGCTTTTTTAATTCGGAAATCAATATTTGTGGACCAGTCAAGCTTGGAGTTGAGAATCAACCCCACGTACTTCACTTCGTTCACAACATCAACATCCGAATCGTAAAAGCGCAGAGCGCGAGCTCCATTGGTATTTCTACGTCTTGAAAATAAGACGATAGATGTTTTGCTCGGATTTACCGAAAGTGCAGTTTCTCGGCACCACGTTTCTACGACACGTAGTGCCTGCTGCATTAAGTCAAATAATGTGCTTATGCACTTTCCAACTACTAGGATGAGATAATCATCTGCAAAACCATATGACGGATAGCCTAGACCATTGAGTTTCCTCAATAGGCCGTCCGCCACAAGGTTCCATAAAAGAGGCGAGAGAACGCCACCTTGTGGACATCCACAAACACTTTGCTTCCAAATGCTTGCTTGCCGTAAGGACGAAAAAAGCAATCGGTTACTAAGCATTTGTTCTATCCACTTTATGATTATTGAAGGCACATTATGATAACGAGCAGCCTCCAAAATGGAAGCGAAAGATACGTTATCAAACGCGCCTTCAATATCCAAAAAAGTTCCTAAGCAAGATTCCTTTTGTGAAAAAGCAACCTCAATTTTATCCACCACATCATGTAATAAAGTGGTTGTAGACTTGCCACTTTGATAAGCATGCTGTGCTGAATGAAGAGGAACTTCTAGTAAGCTTGTTTCGCGGATGTGGTGATCAACAATCCGCTCAAGTGATTTAAGCAAGAAAGACGTTAGACTGATTGGTCTAAAACTTTTGGCTTGCTCGTATGTCGCGCGTCCACCTTTAGGAATAAACTTAATGGTTATTTCACGCCATTGAGTTGGGATGTACCCAATAGCAATACTACACACAAACATCCTTCTCAGAATGTGTTTGAAGTACTTGAATCCTTTTTGCAGTAGAATAGGGTATATTCCATCTGTTCCAGGAGATTTGTATGGAGAGAAGCTGTTCACGGCCCACTCAATCGCTTCAGTTGTGACAAGTCTCCGAGCAAAAGCCCATGAGTCTAAGCCACCTAAAACGATTTCTGGATCGTTTCGAACTTCAGGTTCCACACAGCCCGGAAAGTGACTATAAAAGAGACATTCCAGGATTTCATTGTCATTCGAACAGTATTCACCGTTCGAACTTCGAATGTTATTAACCTGATAATCTTTCGATTTTGACAGTATTTTATTAAGTCGACTTGCCTCGCCGAAACTGGAAACGTTGCTACAGAACCTGTGCCAGCTCGTGCGTGCTGAAGATCGTAAAGCCTTTGCATAGGCTTTCCGGGCCTGCTTGAAAGGCTCCACGCCATCCCTCCGACGTCTATTCCAGGCTCTCCTGCATCGTTTCTTTAGTTCCGCGAGATGAGAGTTCCACCATGGTGTTCCTCTAGTCGTTTTAATAGTTTTTAGTGGGCAAGCTACTTCAAAAGCTTCCGCAATAAAAGATGTTGTGACATCTACAGCCACATCCAAGTCGATCGATGACTCAATCGTTGGTTCGAATCCTTGAAATTTCGTCGCCAGTTCCTCCTCAAAGAGTTCCCAGTCAGAAAATCTCGGATTGCGAAATGTTGCAGCGTTCAAGGAGACACCCAAATGATCAAAATATATAAAGCAATGATCAGATATTGGTGTCTCATTTGAAACATGCCATTGTGCCAACTCATGACTGATCCTGTTAGAGCAGAGTGTTATATCTAACACTTCCTCTCTACCAGCTCGTATGAAAGTTGGACAATTGCCAATGTTGAGTATTCCAAGGTTGGTACCACTCAAATATTCCATCAAATCAGAGCCTCTCAGATTGATATCCGAGCTGCCCCAAATGATGTGATGGGCATTGGCATCACTGCCTACAATGAGCGGAAGCCCACTAGATTGGCAGTATCTCACCACATTTCTGAAATCGTCGCTGGGAGACGGTTCATCGTGTGGTAAGTATGCAGAACAGTAGACATAGCGCCTATGGACATCTTCCACGACGAGTTCTACTGTGACTGCACAAATATCTCGAGTAGTCAACTCAGAGATAAGGCATGCACTAATTGACCTATGCAACAATATGCATGCCCTGGGCATCAAACGAGGATTTGTCATACCAGTTTTGCTGAAAACAGCAAAGTTCTGGTTTCCAATATCCGTCGAATGAAAGTACCCCTTGCGAAAATATGGCTCCTGGACCAATGCGATGGTGACAGAGCCATTAAAAAGTTTTTCGCATAAATACAAATTTGCTGCCCGTTTGTGTTGAAGATTTATTTGTGCGACTCTAACTATTTGACTAGCGGAGTATATTCACAAACAATCTCCAACACAGATCAGACAGCAAATTGTAAGCGAAGCCAATTAAGTTGGCCAGAACGCACTTGGCGTAAAACCCATAAGGGAAATTGGGCAGGACTACTATGCTGTTCCCACGAAACGCAAGGGACAACAAAGATCGACCGTACCAGAGCCCCGCATGGCACAGTAGGGGCAAGATGCCCAAAGCACTCCGTTCGCGACTGGCATGTTTTCACCCCTCCAGCCATTCAGTCATCGGCACGGAGATAGACCTTGACTTAGGGGCACCTGATTTGCCGACTCCCGGCAGGATCAGGTCCCGTGGCTCAATTTTTGCCCAAACGTACAATTCGGCACCAACCGCCAAAGGGCGTAAGTGCAGATTGTGTAAAACAGACCGATTAAGAGTCTCTTTCTCTCTCTCTCTGTGCTAAGCCAGCTGAGAAAATAACTCTCTCCCGGTGTGCTCACACCCCGCAGCCGCGCCCTCCGAAAATCCTGCGCCGAACTGCACGATTAGGTAGCCGGAAACCACACGGCGAGTGTTCCACCTTCTCTGTCTGCATACGACAACGAAAGTTGCGTACCACCAGGTGCGCAACTTTGGCTACCGTACCCCAGCCGGCACCTCGTGGAGGTAGAGATAGGAGTTAGAAAACAGAGGTGATATATTTGCACATGTTCACTCATTTGCCAGCCAAAACTCCTATCCCTACCTCCTCGTGGTACCAGCCGAAATTCGAGCAACCTTAGCGGAGACCGGGTTACCAACCCAGGTGAAAATTAAAGTGGTATATCAACAGGGAAGAAGCCACAGTGTTGTCTCAGCATTATAAGATGGCAGCCCCATTTTACGAGACTCGATAGCATGACCCTAGTACGGCAATCTATCCAAATCTAACACACTACGAACAATCAAGAAAATTCGACTCGGAACATTCGACATGGACACAGGCTACGAAATAAGAACATGGAATGGAAACTTGGTACCTAAAACAGCAGATCGCTTAATTTCGAAGGTGGCGACAAAGTGTTGCTCGATCAGTTAGAAGCCGAAAAGTTCAGCATCGTGGCACTGCAGGGGATCTGTCGCAAAGACAAGAAGGTTCGAAGGACCCGTGGCGACATAGACCCAATTTTTACAGAGCGGAGGAGCGACCAACGAACCGGGAATGGGCTTCGCAGTGTTGAGTAAAATGCAGAATCACATAATGCACTGGAAAAGCGATCAACGAGAGGATGTGCGTGTTGAGTATAAAAGGCCATTTCTTTAAGGGGGCATAGTACTTTTTACACCATATTTTTTGCCTAATTTCAAATATTTTATTCTCGATAACGCGAAAAGCGAATCGATTCGGGTTTTTTGCATTCCAAACATTGCACTTTATACTAATATTTACAATTTTGTTTGCATATGTGAACCCCATCCCCTCTCCCCTACGGCTCCTTGAATATGATCGTTCGAAAAAAACATGATTTGCGGTACCATGGATTGGCGCTGGGGGTCTTAACCGAATTGCAAAATTCCAAAACGACATGAAAGTATATTAAATTATCTCGTGTTTGACCCATCCTTTTTTAAAATTCGAACGCATAATAAAATGGCGGACATTCAAACATAAAAGTAAGGTTTTTAGTCGAAAAGATTGACTTTAAACATTTCTAAAAAATACAAAAATAGTAATATCAAAAAAAGGATGGGTCAAACACTAGATAATTTTGTTGGCTTTAAAACAAAAAAAGAATCATGAGAATTGCTTGAGCCGTTCTTGAGATATTTATGGTACCGACTTTCAAAACCTGGTTTCGAGAAAAACGACGTTGAACTTTTTATTCGCCGTGTAATCGCTCCAGACATTCGCGGTACAAATAGCTGTAACTTTGTCAATTTTTGGAATTCATTGAAATGACTTGAGACACATATGGTCAAAATGTTAATCTTTCGAAATAATCATTAAAAAAAATTTCGATTTTTTTAAGTTGAAAAAGTACTATGCCCCCTTAAGTACACCATCATAAACGTGCATTCTCTACACGAAGGTAGACCCGAAGACGAGAGGCAGCGTACGACCGCTGCTCGCCACCGGACATCAAGAGCGTCATCGGGAATATGAACGCCCAGGTCGACAGGGAGCCTATGTATAGACTGGTGATCGGGTTCCATAGCCTATCCCTTTAAGCCCGAGCCCACACAATTGTGTGGGTGAAACATGATTACTTTAAAAAAAAAATTTCTTTCCTTTCTAAACGTCGTACTTTTACATATATGGCACCAATCTCTTGTGTAAACATCGTAACTCGTAGAAAAAATAGAAAATAGCTGAAAAGAAGTTTTCTTTTGTACTTGGATTAATTATTGTCTAGTCTTCAAAATCTTGTGAAAACAGCAAAAAGTTTTATCTGTCGTATTTTCTTATTGAATCCGTATTTAGAAATTGCTTGGATAAAAAATTATTGGTAATAAGTATTTCTAATTGATGTAATTAAAAATTTACGAGAAATAACTTGTACAACTTACTTATGCACATTGTATATCATACCTACACAATTGTGTAGGTTCGGCCTTATTGTATACCTACTTTTAACTTTAAGTTCTCGCCGGGACTTCAAAAATTAGTGTACTTGCCGTTACACTTTTGGCTATATCTTTACTATTTTTTGATCGATTTTTATGCAACTTGTCTTCAAAAAAGCACCTTAGATTGACCTTCAATGAAAAAATATATTAGTAAATTTTGGATCCATTTTCCCGGAGATATTCCAGATCGCAGTGTGATTATTGTTCACGTCATAAGCAACAGATGAAATAAAACGAAATCTGCTGCTGCCATCTCATTTTGAGACAGTAAGAATGAATACATTATACTGTAGAGCATTCGTTCCTGCTCCACACTACGGAACTTCCGTTTAGAGTACCACCGGAACCTAAAACTGGTCATTTATAAATTGTAAAATAATAAAGAAGTGTGGCAAATGATGTATTCAACTACGGGATTTTCTAAGACAAATTCTTGGATCAACATTTGAATGTTTTTAAGCCAATCTGGACATTCCGGTATATCTGTTGTATTAAGGTTAGTAAAAACTTAACTTGCAAAAAGTTGCGTGTATTTCCATAGCTACGTAGCGACCGTTCCGCTGCTGCAAAAGCTGAAGTCTATGAGCCTCGAAGCAATGATCTCGCTCTAAACTAAAAGGGGTCAACCCTATTCAATTCTGTGGACTTCTTTACACAAAATAATTAGGTTTCCTGGTTTTTTTTTCAAAGCCTGGTTTGGTATAGTCCAAAAAGGGTGAAAAATGTTAAAAATAGGGGAAAATGAGCAAAATGGGGCACTTCCCGATAACATGCGAGTCTCCGGAAAATTTTACATAAGATCACCTACATTTTATTAGCCTGTAGGCCATATCTTAATTGCGTCCGTTTTTTCGGCTCGTTTTTGCCCGTAGTGTAACGGTATAAGATAAGGCCGAACCCACACAATTGTGTAGGTTGCTAAATTTGGCAAACATTTATTGCAATGTGTAGAATACACTGGTTTTAGTATCTCGAGAGATAAAAAAAATGTATATTGACCCAAAAACCAAAAATAACGTAACTAAAACCCTCCGTGCTTAAAGGGCTATACACCGACACGAATGAAAACGGCCAGCGATGCATAAACTTTGCAGCTTCCCGAGGCTTGGTGATCAGAAGCACATCAAATTCTCATCGAGGGCCGGTTTTTCTCGAAAATCACAAACGCCCCTACGGAGTGCGGATATCGTCTCGACAACTGCGAGTTGCCGAAAACTACGCGCGCGATGCTTCGACCCTCGAAAATGGATGAAGTATGACACGCTCGGCCGGCAACGAGGCCGCAACCATGGTGCTAGGACTGAAAACCTCGAGTGCACGAAATGATTGGTTTAACGGGGAATGCCGACAAGCGATAGAGAGGAAAAAAGAACTTGGAAGAACTATCTAAGCATATCTACGAGAGAGCCAATTAGGCCAACTATCGACGAGTGCGGAATGAGTTGCCGACGATCCTGAGGAGGAAAAACCGCCAGAAGGAGGACAGAGCGTGAGGAGCTGGAACATCTATTCCGGGCTAATGACACGCGCAGGTTTTACGAGAAGGTGAGCCCAACTTGCAAGGTCTACACACTTAAGCGTAACATGTGTAGGGACGAGGGAGGGGATCTAATCACAAACGTGCGCTAGGTGATCGACAGGTGGAAGCAGTGCGTCGATGGCACCTCAACGGCGACATAGCAGAAGGAGACGCAACGGAAGTTAACCTAGGAGTGCCTACAAACGACAACAGTACGCCGGTTCCCGAGCTCGAAGAGATCCGGCGAAAAATCGGTCTGCTGAAGTATTATAGAGCCACCGGAAAGAACTGACTCCCGTCAGAAATCTAGAAAAATGCCAAGAACCGCTAGCAACGGCACTTCACTGGATAATTTCAAGGATTTGAGGGGAGGAGAAACTACCAGGGGTGTGGATGGAAGGTGTGGTCTGTCTCATCTAAAAAAAGGGCTAAATTACTGTAACTACTACGGCATTACGCTGGTCACCGCCGTTTATCAAGGTGCTCTCTCAGATTTTGGAGAATAATTTTGACAAATCTTCAAGTATTAGACTTTGGAAAAAAAATAACAAGCATATTTTTCAGTTTGAAGCGGGTTACCTTATTACCTATTCAAGAAAACTTGAATTAATGGAATATAAGGCATCATCCACAAATTCTGCAAATGCAATAATGCAAAATAATGCAAAGCTTCTAACAAAATGCCAAAGTACGTTAAAAACAAGGTAATGTATTCGCGGTTATTTTCATGTATTGGTGAGAAAAGAAAAAATCGAAAAAATAGTTATGAAGTTTATGATGGATTCCATGCAAACTTCAATTATTTGCAATATTAGATAAAGAATATGCTTCAGATTTGACATATTTCAACTATAGCGCGGTAAAATCAATTTGTTCATTCATATATTTTATTGATTTGGGAAGATTGCATGATGAAATATTACATGTTTGCTAATATCTGATAGGCTCGTTGGTAAGTTTGAAGAATTAATAAGTAAATTACATAATGATTTTCTTCTGGTCGCGTTCTATTGGTCTGTTAGATGGCTTTTGTAGACGTTTGACTGATTGTTTCTGAAGCTTGCATTTCAAATTTCGGTTCAGTGCGCTTATCCTTATGTACGTGCGCAATTTGACGAAATATTTAATTAGATCTTCCGGGATATCAGAATGTCTACGCTTGATTTTGGCAATGTACCTCTTTGTTCATCGATTCCTCCGATTTCTCCTTATATTGATCCACTTCAATCTGCATCTCTCGAATTTTGATGTGCCATAACGAACTAAGTGTATCGAACCTTTTTGCTTCATCACATGGCTCAATCAACGATGCAACGATGTCAGAATCAAAGTGCTCGCTTTCATCAGAAATTCAACGGTCACACCGAGTGGATTCAAAGCTAGTTCCAGGTTTCGTTCCCTGAAGAAAAATCCATTGGCGGAACTAGCGCTCATTTCTAGGGGGGGGCTATAGCCCCCGGAATTTTTTTCAACCGTTTTATTTCGTCGGCATATTAAAATTTAATGCACATTAATGCCTGGAATCTTATAACAGTCATGCAAATAAACTTTACTCTGAAGTTTTTCGTATCTATAGTTGTCTAAATATTGGTTTTTCAAAATTTAAAAAACTTAGTCAATTTTTCTAGGGGGGGCTAAATCTTTTCTAGGGAGGGCTTAGCCCCCCCTAGCCCCCCCCCTAGTTCCGCCAATGGAAAAATCTGGTACGAACTTTCATTATCGCCGATCACCAACTCTCCTCCTCTTCACACGTTCCGGATATCGAATGCTCTCGGTATAGCCTAAAATATTGATGTTTTTGTTAAGGTATTTTAAAATATGTATATAATTTTGCATACATCCACCTCGAAGACGCCGGCGCCGACGTAATCCCTGATCGACAACTACAAAGCAATCCGGTGAAAAGTGCCGGGAACAAATAAAAAAATTAAGCGTGCCCGTAGTAACTTTTTGTCCCAAAAACTTCAACCATTTGATCTTCAATTCTTTTTTGGTCTGGAACCGATGAAAAGAAATCCTCTGCAGATCGTTTATTCCTTGGAATTATTTTGCTACGGCACATTGGAACATGGCACTTCGACATGTTTCTAAAAGTAAACAACGAGAGGTAAATATTCAGCAAAAAAAAAAACACGAATATACTTACAATATGACGAACAAGACCTCCGCTATTGAAAGCACAAGTGATTTTGCCACACGTTAATCACAGTTTCGCTATTTTTAACTACGTAAAACGGTTCAAATGTCGATCCGATTGCGAAAACTCATACGAATCCGGCAAATTTTCATAACTAACTAAGGTTGTGTTAGTGAGTTTGTGTTTGACAGAAGAAATATACTTTACCTTGCTTTTAAGGTACCCTTGACAAAATGTTACTTAAGTCTCACTATTCACATCTCACCACTCACTTATCATTACTCATCTGCTCACTACTTATCTACTTATTTCTCACTACTCACATCTTACTACTCGTCGGAAGCTGAGCAAGCCTCTACAAAAATCCCCAAGTCTGTCGAAGTACATACGTTTTCCTAGGTTTATACTGACCTAAGGTTTTAAGGTCTAGTTTGATTTATGACTTACAAAATAACATTGAATCGACATAAATATTAGGTTTATTTGTTACTGGAAAATAACTTAAAATGCCAATAAACCAATCTAGTAAATACTAACGCAAATGTCAGTTTAAAAAATCAGTAATAAGAAATGAATAGTGAGATATGAGATTGAGTAATGAGAACCGAGTAGTAGGAATCAAGTGGTCAGAATTAAGTATTGAGAAGTGAGCCCTATGAAGTGAGTAGTTATATGTAGATAGTGAGAATTGAGTGAATAGTGTGTGGTGTAGAGTGAGCGGTGATTAATAAGTAATCAAAATGCGTCCAAATACCTCGTGTTCTATGCCCGGTCTAGTAGACTTCAGGAAACAAATAATTTTAGAGGAATGTGATTTTTATACAGTCAGTCCACAACCATGTATCACACACAATTGTGGGTCATTTTAGCTTTAGGTCCATATTGACACTAGCCTGACTAACAAACCTTTTCCTGTGTAGTGTGGAGTTTATTCTTCTCGCCCATATGGCTGCTTAAGCCATACTGAGTGTGACTGATGATAGTCGAAGGAGAGTAGACTGAAACGTTACCGAAAAAATAAACAAGGCCAAGAAATAGATATGATTTTTGCTCGGGAGTTACCTCAACAACAAGGGCCGAAGCTTCCGACGCCAACAGCTGTTTTTCGCAGAATCATCTATGAAAAATTCATTTAATGCTTTCTACAGTCCATTGCGGAAAAATTCATACATTCGGGCTAAAGTAACATTAGAGGTTTGAGTTATGCTTGGGCTTGTGTTTCATTCGGGCTTTGCGCCAATTGGTTACGAGTCTTAATCAAACAACTTTTTTTAAAACATCGAAAAAACTATTAAACCTTCAAGTATTTATAAAGGAACAGTAAGTCCATGTTAGCGAGCACAGAAGCCAGTTTCATTAACCGAAATGTGCCCACCAGACACCCAGCCAGCAATGATGATCTGCTCACTAAAATTTAATTATGCAGTGGTTTTCCTGCCATGCTCCAAACCGGACCTATACCATCAGGCTATTCCCACTGTGGTTCGATAATATTTGGCGCAGCGTTTATCAATTGTAAAAATTTATTTATAATGCACCTTTTGCAGTTAATTAATTAGTTTAATGGTTTCGTCGGACAGCCACGTATGTCGCTGCGCTGGAATGACGCGGGTTACTGCGCGAGCCTACTTAAAAAGCACGATTGAATTAAATTTTACGAGCCACTTAGGAGCACGCTGCTGCACCACATTGGCCGACGTCCGAGGATCAGCGATGTCGACAAGCTTCCCATCAAGCGGTGGCGTCGGAGTAGCGATTATTGTGACGCCTTAAGCTATTTCAATAATTTGCATTAACATAGTTTCTGGCGGCTGTAGTTCTTCGCTAGCTCGGTCTGAGTCATGAACGTTGGATGTGTCAACCCCAAGCTCGCAAGTCCCCGCAATTCCCAGCGCGGAAGGTTTCGATGCGAAAGCCCATGGCGTGTGCTGCTCTGTGATCGCCGAGAACGCATTCAGTGAGCCAATAAATATTTTCCCCGCGAATTGCTTACGCATGACACGGTGAAGATTTATGCGAGTGAAATTCTATGGTTCCGAGCCGGTTGGCCAGGTTGACCGTCGTCAACATCGGCCGAGACAAATTGTTGCCTTTTGCCGACAATTGACAAATTTATGCGCACTTTCATGTGACAATTGCAAGCATATGCGTTTGATGTATGGGCTATTTTTTTGCGAGGATCGTGATAGTTTCCTTAAAAAATATTACAGTTATTCAACATAATGCTCAGTTATTGTAGAAGTCCTATAGTGTTTCGTCATCAATATCCGGTATCCAGGCTGTTGAGCAAGCTGTAAGTTGCGAAAGTTCAATCTTAAAACTACGCAAAAGAACTGATGTATTAAATAGACTACATTACCAAATTTTACAATTTGCATGTATTGGGAGAATTTTTGTTTCTGAAAAAGAAGTAAGATTAACCCAAGCTAAGTTTTCCCAACTAACTAATTTTGTTACGTAACCAACAAAAGTCTATTTAAATCGCCAAACAAAAAAGCTAAATGAAGTTTTCTCTTGAATGGTTTATATTTCATTTGCAACCATATAATCTGCATTTAAACCAATCTTTCCGTCCCTTGCAAGTTGCAATCTATTCCCAGTAGCTAGTCCGTAGCTACGGGTGGACTTCGGTATACTTCATCGGCAACATAATATGCAAAGTTGGGCAGCCTATTACTGTCAAAACCTGTCATGTGTTCTGTTGGTAATACTCGTCAAAAGCATATGCATAACCTTGGCTTACCGTTGCAGCTCATTGTGTCGCGTGTATGCACCAGCTAGCCAGCAGCGTCAATCCGATGCTGATGCATCGTCCATCGTATCGTTTCGCGTTCGAAACTGAGTCAGTTTGTACGAGACATAATTGGGAAGAGGGAAACCGAGAGCTACCGCAACACCATCGCCCCATCCACCGCCGACCGCCGTTCTGGCTACTGGTCTTCGCCACATCCATCATCCCATCGGCTACATGTTCGGGTTCGCGTTGCATCATTTGTTTATTCATTTGTCAAAAAGTGGTACGGCTTCATATTTGCAAATGCACGAATTTCCACTCTGGTTCATCCGTGTACCTGTCCGTGTCCCGTGTCCAAATGCACGATATGTGCGAAAACGTGTTCCCGTGCAAGGCAATGTAAGGAATCGCAAACAGGCGGACCATTATTAACGTAGCACCACAAATCTTTTTTCTCTTCTTTCCAGTTGTGCCCATGCAAATTGATCGATTTCGATTTCGATCTAGATTTCCTCTGAATTGTATGCAAATCACCAACTCTGCAATGAGAGCTCGGATTATCTTAAACTTGTATGCATGCATGCTTGCATATAATCTATACTGTATATTATGAAGAGAAGAAAGGACGGCGAACAACCTGCCACTGATCGACAACATTTTTAAGCAAACAACACCAACACAACGTTTCTTCTAAACCCAATGTCTCCAATAACAGCAGCAATAATAATAATAATAATAAAAATAATAACAACAACAACAACAACAACAACAACAACAATAGCAGCATAATATGTAAACCTTGCACTTTTCAATCGTTCGTGGGCTGTCTGTCTACCTGTGGAGCTCGCTAATAACATCACCGGCGGAACCATCCAATTCACTGTGGGACAACGGACCGTGCAGCGGCCCGATGGCCGTATTGTGTTGGAAATTATTGAACGCACGCACTAGCCCGTAGTTCTCTGATCAGTGGTATAACAGCGAGCATGAACCGATAGGTCTTAAGTTTCATTCTGAGCCTCATGCGTGTTATATCTAAGGTAAATTCAGTTTGTTTCTTTATTTTGCTTTTTTTTATGTTACAGGTAGCAATGCAATGCAGCATACTTTTCCCATTTGTTTCAGATTCCGATTACAAGGCATGGTGGGAGTAAATTGTATATTTTATGGATAAAATTATAAAACTTTTATAGTAAATTTTCGTGAACTTAACCCATTATGCATTTTTTATCTATTCATTTATTTATTTATTTGTCTATTTATTTATTATATTATCTGACTAGCTGATTGCCCGATTTTACTTTGGACCTCTTTGTCTTTTATCCACTTGTACATTTGTTATTGTAACGAAAATTCTCATAATACAAGAAATAAAACCCTTTTTCTTCATTTGAATGTGTCCATACTTTGTCAGCTCCCCCCTCCTGTTGTCCCCCAGCCACTTGTGAATCTGACTTTTTCGTTAATTCGTCAATTCGTCTTTCGTCGTTAATCCACATAGAGCATGACGAAGCCTTTTTCACATTTTTGACCCCCCACTCCTTGATAATGGCCACCCTATTTCCCCTTTTAGAAATCCCCTCTTTCCCCCTCTTTTTTTTTCGCCCAGCCACTTATTTATTTGTTTATTGTACAACTGCTATCGTTCCAAATGCAAGAGAAACGCGATCACTTTTACTTATACTCAACTCTCTTTTAACGCGGTTTTCTATGATTTTCCAATTAACGCGATTTTTTATGACGATTTTTGAATTAACACGGGTTTTTTTACATCATTTTTCGAACTGACGCGGTTTTTTACGCGCCACGTATCCCTCGTGTAAAAAAAGACTTGAGTGTATTTGAATCCTTGCCTCGTTGTTACCCAAGCAGCACACTTTTCGCACTTATGGTTGCAGAAACTAATTTATGACTGAAGTTAGTCATAAATCGGTTGCCACAACCGGTTTGTAGCAACCGTGCTACTAGGGCAAGGACCACCCCCTTTTATCAACCCCATGCGCTGATTCTTTTATGTCAAGGAACATGTGTGCTAAGCAGGGCCCGACAACATCACTTTCAATTGCATAGCGTCACTCAACAATGAAGCAGTGAAGCTTCGGTTTCAACAGAAGCAGCTCCGCTTCAGTTGCAAACTGGCTTCAGTTAGCGTTAGCGAAACGGTTTTCACTTCATCATGACTAAAGTTGAAAAACTTTTCATTTGTATTTTTCTATCAAATATTCAAAAGAAGGTCAGCAACTTTGAATGCAAATGAATTGAATTTGAGTAACATTTCCTACAATGCACCGCATATTAAAGTGAACCTAGTCAATGTCCTCAAATCGTGCCTGACTTTCTGCCGTTGTCAATTGAAACAGCCACCAACTTCAACTGAAGCTTGCTTGAAACGTTCTGTTCAACAAATGAAGCAAGTCACTTCATGTATGAAGCGAAGGTAAGAATGATTTAATGAAGAACTGTCCAGACGTTTCGGAGTTATGGCAGAACATACATCACGTTCCGCGTCGCCAACCCCCACCATTGGCTTCCTCCCAGTCAGCTCTTCCTTCTGTCACGTAGCCAATTATGCATCTGTTTGTTCCCCGAAAATCCCCATAACCGAAGAGAAATGGAGACTTTTTTCGTATATCCTTCCTCGTATTTCCTTCTCATTCCCTCCCCAATCCCCCCTCAATGCTTTCTTGTCTTCCAGCCACATAGTGCAACTCAATCGATCGAAATGCAAGAGAAACGCAGTCTGTTTTACTTATTTGGATCACCCCCCTCTTGATAGGGACCACCACCCCTTTTGTCAATCCCCCAGTACTGATTCTCTTATGTCATGAAATATGTGTGCCAAGTTTGGTGGAATTATACGGTCAAGGTGTTCTGGAGCTGTAACGGAACGTTCAAACATGCGGTGCTATTTTATTATATTTAAGTTGCCCCCCTAGGTGGGCCCGAATCTTACAATCCGGAAGATATAAATGTCTGTTCAGAATTCAGAAAACTGCGGATACATTCCATTGGCCAGTGTTTGCGAAGATGTTTAATCTTTGTATTAGTTCTTTGAGTTCTCATATTGCATAATATAGCTCTAAGATGTTGTACATAAAAGAGTCATAGCCAGAAACCGAAACAAATAGTTTTTATGGTCGTATTGGATTTTATTTAGCTGAATAAAAATATGTCCACTGTCCTGATTCTATAGACGGGCAATATGGCTCTTTAGTGTGAGTGGGTCTGAGCTGTCTATTGTCTGTCGCAAACCGATTCATAACGCATTCAAAGTTTGCTGCATTTGAAATCATCTTCTAACTCTGGCTGTTTGCAACATTTATGTAGCCTGATTAAAGTGAAATGTTGCTTAGAAAATTTTTGATCGTTTGCTATCATTAACTCATTTTTTTAAATTTTGCGACTTGGTCCGGTCTGATTTAACACCATATGACCATATGATATCGCGACAAGCAATCGAGTTGAGCAGGCGAGTCGAGCAGTCGAAACAAGCAATCGAGTCAAGCAGTTGGGTCGAGCAGTCGAGTCGAACAGTCAAGTCGAGCAGTCAAATCGAGCACCTAAATCAAGCTGTTCAGTCAAGCAGTCCCGTCGAGCAGTTGAGTCGAGCAGTCGAGTCGAGCAGTTGAATCGAGTGGTCGAGTGGAGCAGTTAAATCGTGCAGTCCAGTCGAGCAGTTTAATCGAGCAGTTGAGTCGAGTAGTTCCAGTTGAGCAACTAAGTCGAGCAGTCGAGTCAAGTATTCCAGTCGAGCAGTCGAGTCGAGTAGTTTAATCGAGGAGTTTAATCGAACAGTCAGGTCCAGTAGCCCAGTCGAGCAATTGAATCGAGTAGTCTAGTCGAGCAGTTGAGTGGAGCACTCGAATCGAACAGTTTAGTAAACCAGTCGGTTCAAGCGGTTCAGTCGAGCAGTTAAGTCGAGCAGTTGAGTCGAGCAGTTCAGTTGGGTAGTCCAGTCGAACAGTTCAATCGAGCAGTTAAGTCGAGCTGTCGAATCAAACAGTCAAGTCAAGCAGTTGAGTCGAGCAGTCGGATTAAGTGGGTAAGACGAGCAGTCTAGTCGAGCTGTTGAATCGAGCTGTTTGAATCGAGCAATCGGGTTGAGCAGTTGAGTCGAGCAGCCGATTCGAACAGTCCAATCGAGTAGTTGAGTCAAGCAGTTCATTCGAGAAATCGAGTTGAGCAGTTGAATCAAGTAGTCAGTCGAGCAGTGAAATCAAGCAGTTGAAACGAGCTATTGAGTCGAGCGTCGAATCGAACAGTTGAGTCGAGCAGATGAATCATGCTGTCCAGTCAAGCAGTCCAGTGGAGCAGTCGAATCAAACAGTCCAGTCAAGCAGTTCAATCGTGCAGTTTAGTCGAGCAGTCGGGTCGAGTAGTAAGTCAAGCAAAAGTGTCAAGCAGTCGAATCGAGTAGTTAAGTCGAGTAGTTCACTCGAGCAGTTAAATCGAGCTGTTCAGTCAAGCAGTCATGACGACCTGTCCAATCAAGCTGTTGAGTTGAGCAGTCGAATCGAACAGTTCAGTCGAGCAGTTCAGTTAAGCAGTCCAGTCGAACAATTAAATCGAGCAATCTGATCGACCAGTCCAATCAAGCAATCTAGTCAACCAGTTGAGCAATCGAGCAGTCCAGCAGTCGACCAGTGAGGTGACTGAGAATACTACCCATTGCTACGAAAGCATGACGTCCTGTCAGGGATCTGTTTTTAGTTACCGATAAGCTTTTTATGATGTCCTGTCAGAGACTTGGTTTTCAGTACAGACATAAGCCTCTTATATAAATCTTATATACTAGCTGACCCGACAAACTTCGTATTGCCAAAAATGAAACTGTGCTGTACATAAATCCTGGGTGCTACCCCCCGCAGTGGCCAGCGCTTCCGACGGCAGGTCGCTGACAACACTCGTGGCCTGCGGCCATCTCGCCCTGAGTCATCTAGTGTTACCATAGAATAGTTACTATTTATAGAAGAGTCTAAAATTTCTCGAGTTCGATTTGTTTTTAAGTTACGCAAAAATTTATGTTTCAGTTGTATGAGAGTCCGCCGCCACCATCTCAGTGGTGAGCGGTCTCAAACCATCATAAAATAAATTGCCTTTAAAATCCCTCACATACCAAATTTGGTTCCATTTGCTTGATTAGTTCTCGAGTTATGCAGAAATTTGTGTTTCATTTGTATGGAAGCCCCCCTCTTAAAGGAGGGAGAGGTCTCAGTACACCATAGGAAAAAATGTTGGCTCCAAAAAGCCCCACATGCCAAATTTGGTTCCATTTGCTTGATTAGTTCTCGAGTTATGAAGAAATTTGTATTTCATTTGTATAGGAGCCCCCCTCTTAAAGGGGAGAGGGGTCATAATTCCCCTCCTAAATATTCACCATTTCACCATAGAATAAAAATTTGCTTACAAAAACACCCACATGGTCAATTTGGTTCCATTTGCTTGATTAGTTCTGGAGTTATGAGAAAATTTGTATTTCATTTGTATGGGAGCCCCCCCTCCTAAAAAGGTAGGGGGCCCTGTAGGTGTAGCCGCAAGGTTACCGAGTCTGCCTTGACAAGCGAATGGTCGTGGGTTCGAATCTTAGTAGAATCAGGCTATTCGATGTTAAGTGACTTTAGAATGGGTTTATTCTCAGGCCCCTCCACATTATTTCTACTGCATTCTGCATTTACTAACAATGAAAGCTTCTTGCCAGGGCAAGTTATAAGAGTGGTACTTGCTTGAGGTGCGAATGAAGCCTCTTGTTCAAGGGCAAGTTATAGCTTGTTCCGCTTCCTGGTTCTAGGAACGAGATGGGTAATGCATAAGTAGTAAGGAACACATACATACATACACACATATACACCTTCACTCTGTGCTGAACTCTGCTTTACCGACCATGAAGCCTTTCGCCGGGACGGGTTATAAGACTGATACTTGCTCGAGGTGCGAATGAAGCCTCTTGTCCAAGGACAAATTGTAACAAGTCTCCGCATTTCCAGGCTCTAAAGCTAGATTGGTTGAAAAGTAGTAAGAAGTGTAGAAGGAAAAAGGGGTGCAAACACACCGACCCTTTAAGCATGGATAATAAGCAATTCGCTCACTCTATAGCAGTACTGCCATAACAACGAAGTGCGCACACTTAAAAAACTCAGCAAAATTTGCCGAGATTTGGACAGCCGAGCGTTCGGTAAAAATTTCAGTTTTGCAAATCGACGTTTACGGATCTTTGCTAACGTTTGGCATCATAAAAAATTTTACCGAACGCTCGGCTGTCCAAATCTCGGCAAAATTTTACTGATTTCGGCACTTTTTTTTAAGTGTGCGGAACAACACCTGGATAAGATCACAATAGATCAAACTGGTGGTCGCAGTGATAATATCCACACAAAAAAAAAGAGGTCCTTATTCATCAAAGAAAAAATTTGTGCACCCAAAACCACCCACATGCCAAATTTGATTCCATTTGCTTGATTAGTTCTCGAGTTATGAGGAAATTTTTATTTCATTTGTATAGGAGCCCCTCCTCTTAAAGAGGAGAGGGGTCATAATTCCCCTCCTACAGAGGGGAGGGGTCTCAATTCACCATATAAAAAAAATTGCCTACAAAAACACCCACATGGTCAATTTGGTTCCATTTGCTTGATTACTTCTGGAGTTATGAGAAAATTTGTATTTCATTTGCATGGGAGCCCCTCCTCCTAAAAAGGTAAGGGGTCCTAATTCATCATAGAAAAAATTCTTGCCTCCAAAAACACCCACATGCCAAATATAGTACCTACATATAGTTTTAAAATTATTGCAGAACATGACAAATCAAATTAGATTTTAGATTATTTCACGAGCTCAATTAAGCTTATTTGTAACGCCCAACAGACACTTACTAACCCACTGTGTTCACCTTTTTCCGCGGCTCAGAACATCCGAAAGCGATCTTCGTTATCCACCGGTTACTCGTTGGCGTTCGATTTTCGCGACTGATCATTAGTGCTTTTTCCATCATTCCTGTTTGTTATCCCGGCCGACGGGCACGGCGCTGCCGCAAGAAAGCAAGTCAAAACTAATGAAAACATTATGCGCGTTATTTGCTCCTCGTATAATCATATTAGCAAAAGCGGACAGAAAGAGTAAATCGTACAAACCACAACAATCACCAGCGAATGGCAAGCAAAAACCTCCCCCGGTGTCAACGGGCAACGAATGGCGATGGTTTACGAGCGTCGTCCTCGTAGATGTCGATCATGCTCTGACAACGCCGCACCGTGATCATGCTGATAAGATTTATTGCATGCTACGGTCAGTTAATTTAACATAAGAATCGCATAAGTTACGCCCCACATAGCGATGGACGCCAGGTTCGTCGAGGGGGGACGATCCTAGGTGGGAGGGAATGGACGCTCCAATAAATCTTTACCCAGCAATTGGCGTAAAGTACGAGGGTTGACAGCTGCAAAATGATGATATAGAAATTAATTCCAATGACCGAAGTATTAGGATGGCATAATTAAATTATTTGCGAAAAATAATTTGATTGTTTCAATCTAAAACGGTCTAAGAACTCCAATGCACTTGCAGAGCAAGTTGTAAAATTTAATATGCGTGATACGAGTTCCAGCTTATCTTTTCTGTCAGCAAACATGAAAAACATGTCTATAAACGACATGTTAACAACCTGCTCTAGTTTAATTTATTCAAAATGGCCCTAGGTCACGGCTTTACTCGGCCCAATTGCCGATCGATAGCAGCAAAATGAAAACTAGGCGTGTCCTTGCGTGTATCATGCTCATAATTATACGAACGTGGTTTGCGAACTTTATTTAGAGCTGCTAGTAATTATCCCCGGCGGCCTAGGGCCGCCATCCAGCAACTCTACCAGAAGGAATGGTGCAAGGGCGTAGACCAGCGCGGCGACGATGACGGTGTCGGTCGATCCTTACGGATCTGGCGATCGTTTTCGCGAGCAAGAGAAAAAAAACTTACAGTGTACGACAAAACGTCCGCCACAAATCTACAGCCCGCAAAAGTGTCACCGTAATTTGAGCCACATTTCTGCATTTTAAATCAGATCCAATCCATCACCGCAATAACGACGAATGTGGAATGGACGAGGCCAGACGCAGCCATCGACAATTGTGCAGTGTGCAGTGTAAAACTTTGGAAATTTATCCGAACCAAGTTCGTTGCACTGCACTGCCATTGGCACTGGTAGATCGCAGTACGAGTCCCTTCGCATCGGGCGGTGGTTGATTTGTGGATGGACAAGAATTTTCATAGGCATCAGCAGCCACAAACTTGACAACGGAGGTGGAATTCGCGTAAAAAGTGTCAGCGCACAGTGCACGAGTAGTTGGCATTACAACAGTGAGTACCTACCATAATCATCATTATCATTTGCGGTGGCGGAATTGCACTGCCGGACGACGGAGATGTTGCTCGAATTCAGAGCGACTCATCGAATAGCACGCGAAGATACGTGCGGGAATTGCAACGTTTGGCCGATGGAAGCTCACATGGAGAACGTAATTTGGTTTGGGGTGTGTTCTTCAGGTTTCTAGTCGGTGAACCAGATTTGAAGAATGTAGGGTAGTGTCGTGACGGTCGGGCCACTGTTATGGTCGGGCCACCACAATTTTTTCAGTCTTAGTAACTCGAAATATCTATATACAAGCATTGTAAAACTTCTTACTGTAACCGCTAACTTTTAACAATATTGTGAGTTTCAATCGTGTATTCAAAACACGCGTACTGAATTTAGTGATTGAATCGTACAAAAAAAGTTTTTCAGGCGTAGTGAACTTTTCTTCAAGAAATGATTCATGAAATGCAATTATCGAGATAAATATTGAAAACATATTAAGTGTGTTGTGCTCTATACGAAGACTATATAAAAGTCCCGTTTCAGTAAGATGTTTGGGTAGGGTAAGGCAAAATACGACAAAAGCGCTTTTTGTAAAGGTAGGGCCACTTGTTTAGTCATGGTTGGGCCACCATAATTTTTAGCGCGAAAGCACAATATTCGCTAGAAAACATCAGTCACGTGTTATGAGATGTAATGAAGCAAAATTACTATGTGAAAACTCTATATTGTTGTCGTTTTTTCATTGTAATAGTTCACTTCGAAAAGGCGATAAATAATAATATTGATTTTACAAGATCGCTAAAATTTCGCAAAAATGTAAATAAAAATAGAGTATTTGTACTTATATGGGCCGTTGTTCACGAAATTCATTGTTTTCTGGTCTCTACATAGAATTTCAATACGTATATATTGGTTTTTCAGCGGTGGCCCAACCTGTACAACATGGCCCAACTATGACAACATTTTTTGTCTTCACGGAAATGCCTATAACTTTATTATTTTTCAAGCAATCAGTTCAAGATTTTCCAGAAATGTACCTTAATCTTAGACCTTTCCATCGATGTGTATAGATTACCGAAATTCTTTTTGAAACGGAAGTTATGGGCGAATGCCAAAACGTGGCCCAACCACGACGACATTCCCCTATAAATAACGATTCATACGTATTTAAGGATTTATAGACTTTTCCAATATCTTTGTTAACTATTGAACTTCGGAAATGTTGATTGTTGAACTCAAACAGATGCGAATGTTATCTGTGATTGTTATAAATAAGGCGCATCCGTCGAGTCTACAGAAAACGGAGACGCATGGTTGTCTGTCAATTTGCGTTCAAAGAAAAAAATAGTTACGAGTTTCCGCTCAAACCAAAAACGATGTTGATTTCCGGAAGCATCTTCACAACTTGAATATTAGATGTACCACCAAGCAATCACCAACAGAACCCTGATAAATTAAGCCCACCAAAATAACGCACAGTTCCTTCTATCTTCAACCCTGTACAACCTGCCAGCCAAACAGTCTCGCTGTACGTTTAAATCGAGCAAATCACCAGACGAGCTCTCCCGAGCTTTGTTCCTCCCTAACAGCCGAAATCACGCATCGAAGAAATTCTGAACTTGTTACATATCAAACTGCCTACACTTGCACGAGTTCGATTGCGAAGGATAAAAACGCGAGCAGAAACAGTGCAAATAAACATATAAATAAGTAAAATATTTTACCACTTTTTGCCTCCATGCACGCCCCATTGCCCGTAGCGTTTTCCATTTAGAGCTTTAGTGTGATGCTGCTGTGCGTTACGTCCGTGATGGTCCTCGAGTCGTCATCAACCATCAACCTCTTCTTCGGAGGCACCCGGGGGACGACGCGGACGCAGAATCTTGCTAGCGACAAAAACATCAAGTACAAGACACTTTGCGTCCAAGTTGCCTTGCCAGAGCTGTTTTTTCCACTCTCTCTCTCTCCCTCTCTTCATCTGTCACCAATCAAAACATTATGTCCATTCCATTTCAAAGTTCTGTAAAGTTCTAACCGATGACGGCCTGCCTACCGATGGTCCTGCGGGCTGCTGCTGATGGTCCAGCAAAGTGACAAGGAACATGCCCTGAATTATTGATGATTGAATCGAAATCAAATGTGTGTACGCTGTATGCTGTGGGGGTATCGCCCCGGAGGACGAGATGAAAGTAGCGCGATTGCCAGTTCGATGTACGTAATGAGAAATGATGCGTTTTATGGGAAATGAAATCCCGATTATTTATTGCCAATGACAGAACCAAGTTTTCGGACCGAAAGTTGGCAATCCGGAATGTTGAATGTTGTTTTTTATGGGATATGAATATGGAGTAAAATCATTCCTCTCGAGTAAAGTACCATTTGTAAAATGATTTTATTTTAAATAGATCACACATTCAAATTGTATTCTAATGAAAAAAGAACGAAAAATAATACAAAAAAATCGTAATAACCTTACAAAACACCGTCCAGCGCAGCGGTCGGAATAAATCACTCAGCTGCCATCGAACATGACCATCGCACATTTTTCTGATTAATCAACAAAATAAAATGAAACGATATCGGCGAACCATCGCTCGGTGCATTCTTACCGGGTAGGTACGAGCTCACGTTTAAGGTAATACTTCTCTCGCTTTCCTCGCCGAAGGATTCTTTCCGGCGTGCAAATGAGATCGAGATGATGAAGTACAAAATTCTGATGACCAAAAGATTGGCGAAGCACGAGGCATTGTAATTATATCATGCCTCGGATGGCACAAACGGTATGATGTTTGCTGTAAATATTCCAAATAATTATAATTAATTTAAACAAAAAAAGTTTGTTATTCGTTATCGTAACAAACATGAACTGCATCACAAATAGGTTACTACGAGCTACGAGCTGTTTAAATAATATTCTTGAAAAACCAAATATCATTAACTATGATGCAAACCCTTGTTCTGTATTTCCGCATCTAGTAAAACAATGCAATTAACTTTTTTAGAAGTATATATTCTTACATTCTTTTCATCCAACTTTGGTCTTTTGGTTTTCTTGAGCAACATATACAATGGACACATTATGTTCTTCTTCAACAGCTTAAAAACAGAGTGGCCTCTGTTGTATGAAGAACTCGTCTGCACTCCACTGTACTCAGCAGTGAGCAAATTCCTTAAGTATTTCAACCCTCGCAAATCAGCTTCAATCTGATGGAGCCATGCAGCATATAGGACTTCTCTATTCCTGGTATCACTAGAGTCCATGAAGACTCGCGGCTTTCTCATTGACGATGGATATCTCTTTTAGAAGTATCTGGAACTCATGGTTCATGTACCGGCACAACTCTCTACTTTCCATTTATATTCAGCCTAAAACAGCCCCTAAAACCTTCCGTTCTACTATAGCGACAGTACCTTCCGTATGTAAAGTTAGTCCGTAAAGAACTAGCGGTCTAACGAATGTTTTGTACAGATTCGGTTAGCATGAATATCGCCATGAGATGGTCAAAAAACGAATCACCAGACGCCCAGTTATGACTTGCCGATATTTTGATCAACTCACGGATAATGACTTTCTTCAGCTTCTCGAGGCTGGTGTGTTTCTTAGCTTGGACCATACCCTCCATTATGGCCCAGAGAGAATAATCCATTGGATTTGCGTCTATCGAATTCGAAAGCCATTATGCAGAAGAAATGAAATTAGGAAAGTTATTTTTCTGCCATTTTTGATTCACTCGCGCTTTGTGACCAGTCGATGGTTCAAATTCTCATATGAAAATTCGTGTAATATTATTTTGAGAGTTTACGCATTGCCCCTTTAAGAAATTATTCTCTTCAGAAAGCACGATGTTCGGTAATTGACCGCCTCCGGCCAAGTGAAGGAACTCCTTCACTCCTTCAAGTTCTATTTGTTGCTGCTGCGGTGTAAAATCATGCCTCTTTTTGAACTTGTAAGGTTTAATCATTGGCTCATCTAATGCAATAAATACCTTATGTCGTCTGTAACGCAAACCAGATCTCTGACAGGATGTCATGCTTTCTTAGTAAGAATCGCAGCTCGCTCCCTAAATGCTTAACACAAAGCTGAAACTAATACATATCACTACAGCTGTTGCGAACACCACATAAACACTCTCTTATCGGCGTTTTGCGATGCTACCAATCTATTGATAGGCTCCATGCACACATTACGTAACGTTCGGAGGGGAGGGGGGGAGGTCAACTTGCGTTACTTTTTGTTACATAGGGGAGGGAGGGGGTCAAAAAACCATACTTTTTGCGTTACGTAATTAGTGTACCACGCCATATAAGAGGCTTATATCTGTACCGAAAAACAGGACTCTGACAGGACGTCATAAGAGGTTTATCGGTAACTAAAAACAGGCCCCTGACAGGACGTCATGCTTTCGTACTGGTCAATTAGACTGCTCGATTGGATTGGTTGACAGGACTGCTCAACTGAACTGCTCGACTTAACTACTCGATTCGATCACTTGACACATTTGTTCGATTTACTACTCAAGCCGGCTGCTCGACTTACTACTCGACTTAATTGCATGATTGAACTGCTCGACTGAACTGTTCGATTCAACTGCTCAACTGGACTGCTTGACTGGACAGCTTGATTCAACTACTCGACTAGACTGCTCGACTCAACTGCTTGACTTAACTGTTCGGTTCGACGCTCGACTCAACTGCTCGATTCAACTGCTTGCTTCCACTGCTCGACTGGACTACTCGACTTAAATGCTCGACTTAACTGCTCGACTGGACTACTCGACTCAACCGCTGGGCCCAACTGCTCGACTGGACTACTTGACTCGACTGCTCGACTCAACTACTCGACTCAGCTGCTTGATTAAACTGTCCGACTAGACTGATTAAGTTAACTGTTCGACTGGACTGCTCGACTCAAATGTTCGATTTAACTGCACGTCTGAACCGCTTGACTCGATTGCTCGACTAGACTGCTTGACTAAATTGTTCGATTCGAGTGCTCGACTCAACTGCTCGATTCAACTTCTCGACTAGACTACTTCATTCAACTGCTGGACTGCTCGATTGAACAGCTTGATTCAACTGCTCAACTAGTCTGTTCGACTCTACCACTTGACTTCTATTGGATTCGACAACTCGGCTTAACTGGTTCAACTGCTCGACTGGACTACTCGACTCAACCGCTCGACTCAACGCTCGACTGGACTACTCAACTTGACTGCTTTACTGGACTACTCGACTCAACTGCTCGATTTAACTGTTCATTCAACTGCTCGACTGTTCGATTGAACAGCTTGATTCAACTGCTCAACTAGTCTGTTCGACAAAACCACTTGACTTCTATTTGATTCGACAACTCGACTTAACTGCTCGACTCAACTGCTCGACTGGACTACTCGGCTCAACCGCTCGACGCAACGCTCGACTGGACTACTCGATTTGACTGCTGGACTGGACTACTCGACTCAACCGCTCGATTTAACTGTTAGACTGGACTGCTCGACTCAGCTGCTCGATTAAACTGTTCGACTGGATTACTCGATTTCACTGCTCGACTCGACTGCTCGACTTAACTGCTCGACTGGACTGCTCGATTCAACTGCTAGACTCGACTGCTCGACTGAGCTGCTCGATTCAACTGTTCTACTGGACTGCTTGATTGAACAGCTTGATTTAACTGCTCGACTCAACTGTTCGACTCGACTGCTCGGCCCAACTGCTTGACTCGATTGCTTGATTCAACTGAGCGACTCGCCTGCTTAACTCGATTGCTTGTCGCGATATCATATGGTCGGTGTTAAATCAGACCGGACCAAATCGCAAAATTTTAAAAATTGATTTAATGACAGCAAACGATTAAGAATTTTCTAAGCAACATTTTACTCTAATCAAGCTACATAAATGTCGCAAACAGCCAAAGCTACAAGATGATTTCAAATGCAGCAAACATTAAATGCGTTTTTCTCAAAGTCAGAATTTTATCACTCGGTTCTGCCTTATTTAACACCGACCATATGAATCGGTTCGCGGCAGGTAATGAATAGTTCAGAACCACTCACACAAAAGAGCCATTTTACCCACCAATAGGATCAGCACAGTGGATTTAATGTTTTTATTGCGCGAGCATAAAAAAAGAAGAACGTATCGTAGCTGTTTATCATGGATACAGTTGTTTCATGACAGCTATGTTGTTGCCTGCGAAAAAGACACACTGCTGTACGCAATACGTATTGTACGCAACAAAAGCAATCCTAATCATATCACACTGTGTTGGCAGCAGCAGTGTTTGGTAGTTACCAAGGTAATGTTGTTAACTTTTGCACGCCATCGTTCTCATCGAAAGTTGTCCTGCTCAGGGCTTGAAAAGGGATCGCAAGTTGAATGTGACTGCCGTGAATGCGATACTTTCCGCATTCAACCGCCGCTTTTTGAACCATCATTTGACTGTTTTTTGAATCCAGTCAATCTGCCGCTTGCGCTGCTGCCGTCTTACAATTCATGCGGCCTCTCTGCAAAAGCAAACAGTCGTACTACCGCTTTGCCCCGCTTTGCGCGTTCATATGAAGAATCTGAACTGCAAACTGACTGAAAGCATAAGATGACGAATTTTTTCGTTTCTCTTTTTGTCTCCAAATCCGCTGCTCACAGTAATAGTTTGTCACCCGGACGTTGGTCCGATGCAAGCAAAATGTTCGTTTGTATTGGACGGAGTCCGACCGACTTCTTCCATGCACATGTAGTGGTTGTTTTTTTTTGTAGTAGGTTGAATATACGATAGCGCCACATAGCGCGGTTGCTTTTCGTTAGCGTAGTGACTGCCAGTCATTTGACTGTTTTGCAGTCATTCGCTGCTCCAAACGGTAAAGGCGACTTGATCGAAACGAAAATGTCAAAAAGGCATAGAACGCATTCGTTCAACTGCGTTCAATCGGCATTTGACTGACCAAACTGCCAGTTGTGTTATGCATAGTGTTTGTATTCCACCACTAAACGGACGGTGTGAACTTGAATGTACGTTGATGTAACTGCGGTAGAAAAAAAGGATCGATCCAAGCCCTGGTCCTGCTTGCTGGTGTGAAGGGACATTCATTTGTCCTAATATTTTGTTATCGTGATACATCTTGGTTGCTACGTGTGTTTGTTTTATAGACAGAGAATAACTAATTTATCGCTCTTCGTTTTTATCGGTTATTTCTACGTGAACAATATTTTGATTCCCTGGGCACTGCACATAAGGGATTTTTTGAAAAATAAGTCCTTTACCTCTGCATCAGCAGATGTCCCCCGCATGAATTCGATCGTTTCTTTTGATACCAGAACGACTAGCTCTGCAGATCTTCACTAGCGGTATAGTAGGGTAGAGGATCCATATTTCGCAACGAGCCATATTTCGCAAGTTTGATGAATCCAAAGCCTTTTTACATATTTTTGGTAAACTTTGGTAAATTCAGGACATCAATTTTACCAATTCGTCACATAATTTCTTTAAGGTCTACCAAAAATATGCAAAAAGTCTTTGGATTCATCAAACTGGCGAAATATGGCTCCTGGAGAAATATGGATCCTCTACCCTATATTAGGTGTAATCTGGTGAGCTTCCGACAGTACTGTTGTACCGAAAAAAGAACTTCGTCATGACCGTGGTGTATTCTGAGACTGGCCAGGTTGGGGAAACTTTCGAATGCATTGAACCAAGAAACACAATCATATGTAATTAGGTTAATGCTAATGGCCAAATGCCGTAAGTGAGGCATACAACTACTAATCCAGAAGTCCGAAGAGGTAAAGTATTCCCTTTTTTGCTGTCTGGAAGTGACACCGATGGTCGTGCTGCTGGACTACATCAATTAGGTAACGCCGTTTACTGGTCCTGATCAAATCCTCGTCCATCAGGCGCTTATTGTTGCGCTCGTCATACACTTAAAATATATTCCACGTCGAAGTTACCTGAAAAGTTATGTGAATATTTTCCACCCAGCTTTTCCTGTACTATTTACGTGATTTTCAGGTAGTTCGCACGCATACTAATGCGTTAACGTGGAAATCAGATAGATGTTATTATTTTTTCCAATAACAATCATCTGAAAGTCACGTAAATCCCTGTAGAGAAATTTAAGTGATTTTTCACGTGGAAAGGACGTGTGGATTATTTTGAGTGTAAGACAGGCTGACCAGACGTCCCGGATTATGCGGGACTGTCCCGGATTCGGATGACTTGTCCCGGATTACTAAGCGTCCCGGAAAGTGTCCCGCATTGATTATTTTTTTAATCGAAACAGTTTCTAAGGATGAAACATAGGAAATTATGTTACATTGCATGAAAAAACCTACTGCTTACACCGCTTGTCAGTTGGTGCACACCCTCCCCAGTCACGGCCACGGCCAGCCGGCACCTCGAACTCCTCATTTGACCAATGTCGCTGGCGACTGTTCTCTTCATCTTCAGTTTTCGCTTCATTATCCCCCGTGTTTCTATACTGGACAAACTCGGGGACAATTTGATGTCCATTGTAGCATGCATGCTGACTGCGGCAGGCTATCATGGGACTTAATGAAGAGCAAAATCCGCCTGGTGAGGCATCTACCCCTGTGTATCTCCCAATTCCTATCCGTCACAAAACACTGGTTTTCACACGCATGCCAATGAAACAGATCTCTTGCCAAGTCATGACCTTTTATTATGAACCCATCCCCAAAACCAATCTCGAATCTGCTACAAACCCTACCGCGACTCAGGCACCCTTGAACTTGGCTGAAATCGGCTTTCTCTGAAGCTTATTCATCATCGAGTCAGACATATGCATCGCGTTTCGTCACCACCCGACCGCACAGCCCACGAGACCGCATTCTAGCCTTTGTTTATTGTTTTAGGCTTCTGTTGGGCTCTCCATTTGCTCGTTGACGCTTGTAGCCATTCCGAGTCGGATTCGCCGTACAGTACAGCGGTCAGTATTTAGTTTTGTCACCAAAGCGCTATGCCGTAATGCTGAGATCAGCCTTGACTTTCCGAATGACCCTCAACCGCAGTTGATGATCAAGAGTTCAACTCCAACGTTTGGCCTGCACCTTGCGGACAGTCCTGAGAGTTTCCTTGCACCCTTCAATTACTCACCCCCCAGATCTTTTAGGATAATCCGTTAGTCTCCCCAGCTCCCGAGCAACGCCGATGGATTCTGCAGGTGACCGTACACAATGACTTTCATTTCTCCTCCTGCGCGATGAATATCTCCAAACCACGTTACCTTTACACTGCGAAAAAAAATTTACCGAGCAGAACCGTTTACAAATAACACAACGCTACCAAAAGCTAGCATCCATAACCACTGGGAGCGCCGCTATCGCCAAAATGAAGTGCCCAATTTCTAAATGCCCCCACCTTTACTACCGAATCAATTTAGCAAATAAGACATTCAATATGTCCCGCATTCATCCAAAAAAAATCTGGATACAAACTTTCACATAAAAATTACGAAGCAGGTGGTCGGTTCCTATTTCTTACACACCAGCACACGAAATTTTCAGCACATCCTGAATGCCAAGATGTTGGAAAATATTTTCAAAAATATGCAACGGAAAGTTGATGAACTGCTGCTCCAAGCTCCAAAATGATTACATGATGAATGGATTTAGAAAGGTTACACTGGAGAAGCACTCACAACTAAAATATTGAAGGCCCTCTAATGGGGTCCTTTTTAAGCTGCAGGATAGTGAGTTTGCATTGATGGGTGGATGACGCTTTTATAGAAATGGGTAACCAATGAATACTATGTAGAATGAATGTAGTAGAGGTTTCGTCCGATGTTATTTTCCTGCTGGAGTAATTTTGACAAAAATCAAATATCGCAGCAAAAACATTTTTAATCGATTTTCAAAATTTTCTTTTAATTTTGAGTAATAAGAATAATCTTTGCTCAGTTTACAAAGTTTTTAGCGCGATTTAGCGCACCCGTATTTATTTAAACGAATCTCCAAATCAAACAGTTGCCCATCAACCGTCAACCACAAAAATTCTAAAAGAAAAACACGATACAGCGAACTATGCCGCCCATCCGCAGACAAACGGCTCCCGCTGGGATTTTCTCTCATTTCCCAATGGGGAAAAATAAGCGCAAGAATGCACTTGGTACGCGCACGTTACTGCCTACATCATGCTGAGCATAAAATACGCGCTTTATGCTTTCGCATTCCTGCTGGGACCACCCATAAAGCCGCAGGACAGTGCGTGCCGTGATTTTTCGGGTGATATCATAATTGAGACATTGCTTGGAATGTACCTATACCAGGCAAGTAGGTGTGTCCAAAATACGGACAGTAACAGATATCCTCCAGGCGACGCTGGCAAAACCCAGTAAAAATGGTCTAGGATTGTAGCGGTTTCGGGATGCAGCAAGAATTACTTTCCTTAACGAACCAAAATACTTGGGATTCGATACATTCCGTTTCCATATTGCGGAAAGTGTTAATGTACCGCTGAAAAAAAACAGGGTTGTTAAAGTGATGCGCCGTAGAGCACACATTTTTTGCAGTCGAACAGGGAAATCGGATTCCTCTTGAGCACCGATCATCAGCGACGTTCCGTTTTGTTGCCAACCTGTCTCGGGAGTAGCGATTCTTGGGACTCATAATTAATAGATTAATTTTACACGAGAGATTTACTAGCTCAAAGCTGGCCGCAATCCACCGAGGTTGCATTTCTTTTATCGGTATGTAACTGGTTATGTGATGTTGAAAAAAAAAACTAGTTGAAAGGTGCAGTACAGTTTGATGTTTATTAGTGTGGTTTTATGACTTTTGATCTGATCAGATTTTCAGATTTCCAAAATTGTACCGTAAACGGGTCAGCCCGTCAAAAATGTAAGTTGTTAACTTCAAAATCATGAAAGTAAACGCCTCACTGTAGTGAAGGTGACTCTGATTACAGGGTAATCATCGTGTCATCACTGCAACCGATACATCACCAAGTCCGTGTGATGATTGATAAAATACTACACAATGCCTGAGATATCTCTTTGGAAAGACAAAATCTTGTTCAGCAGCAAATAGTGTCATCGTAAATGGTGTGCTCTATGACAAACAACATTTTATCAGCGATTAGAATCAAGTACACTTCTGATAGTGCCCTATCGCAAGTCCCTCAGCGGTCTGTGCACTCCATGCCAGGGTTGTCCGATATGGTCAAAACGTGCGGTCCAGTCCCCGAAATGGCAACCTGGCAACAACCGGCAGGTTGCAAGCCGCAACAAAACCGATCAGCGCGCTTTCGCAGCACCTCGTTCCGTTCGGCTGTGGCAGCCAACGCGGCTCTGGTGATGAAAATGCCCTCTAGCCGGCTTCGCCGTGGCGATGATAGACGAAATGTCTCTCATGTCCACAGGCGGCGAATCTTCTCGGGAAGCTAGCCAGTACGTGACAAACGTCAAATGGGTCGAAGCGAACGATGAGACAGCAAGCCTATAGCACACAACACGCACCGTGGCAATAGTTTGTCTGCCTGGTGTTGACAATTAATGCGGATGTTGCTGCTGCTGCTGCTGCTGCTGCAGATGCACCCTTTTTGAGGCTACCAAGAGAGAGGCTTCAACACGCAATGACAGCTGAGGATTTAGTGGTATCAACTTTGAGCACCAAGGAAAATTTTTTGATCTTTGCTGCACTTTGAATTAGAACTCAAAAAGTATTAAACAAAATTGAACAAAACTAAAACTAAATAAATAAATTGAACGGTAATTTAGTTGGTTGATGTCTTTCTTTTTTAAATTCTGTTCTTTAATCCTCTAAAGAGCCAAACAGAATGCTGCGTCAACGCATCCATCAGTGTCAATTTGACAGTAAACCCATGAGAAAACTGTCAGAATAACGCTGACGGACGCATTGACGCAGCATTCTTTTTGGCCCTTAACGGATAACCCTTCAACGGAATAAGTATACACAATTTGAACTAAATCGGAACACTTAAATTTGATTATGCATGACTTTTTCCATATTAATCTCTATTTCGCCTACCTCTTTGTTTACATACCTCCCTCTTTACGTTCGTTTCTTCTATTTGCCCTGTTGTATTTTGCCTCTCTCACTATCTTTACCTCCTCTTTCTCTACTCACTCTTTGTCTATTTCCCTACTCTCTATTTACCTCTCCTTTTTACCCTCTTTTTTGATTCGCTCTATTTCATGTTTTTCTATTTCCTCTATTTCTTCTTTCTTTATTACCTCTATTTCTTATCCTTTCCATCTCTCTCACTGTCTCTCCACTATTGCTTTTTCCCCTATCTCTATTTTCCTTCTCATGCAGCAATTTAGGTTTTATTATGTTCCTCTAGTGGTTTTCAAGACCAGATTTATAAAACCACTAATAAAACTATGAGCTTCACTTGAACCTTCTGAGGACCGCTATAAAACTTCCTTCGGACCAAAAGGCCAACTTTTAACCTCTTGAAGAGTCAGACCATAAGCTCAAATAGGTTTGTTACGCTCTGCAGAAAGCACTAACAAAACCGATAATGCTTTTCGCCGCTTGATGGCAACAGCCATAATCTAATGAAACTTTCCGCTTTATTCGACAAAGCTATAAACCATAAAGCTTACTATACTTTTACTTTCTTGACGACAATCCGTTTATTGAATCCATGCCGAATTCAGGAGACGTCTCGCGGTCTTAGGCTCCCGCTCTCCAGTCGTCCCTAACATCCGCTACTCTAGAATCCACATAAACAGCGCTCATCCAACGGGTACGGGATCTGCCTCGAAGTCGTTGGCTTCTGTCAGGTTTCTGCTAAATATTGGTTTCGCTCGTCTCTCAACCGGCATCCTAGCTACGTTGCCAGTCCATTGTAGCCTGCCGTGTTTTAGTTGTTTCACAATATCCGCATCATTGTATACTTGGTCTATTTCATGATTCATTCACCGCTATACCCCTTCGTCTAATATGCCGCCAAAAATTGATCGCAGGATCTTACGCTCAAAAACGCCAAGAGCTCGTCGGTCGCTCTCTTTCAATGTCCACGCTTCATGGCCGTAGAGTACCACCGAGAGAATTAGTCTCTTATAGAGTGCGAGTTTTGTGCAGAGTGGCAGGCTACGGGCCCTTATCTAGCTACGTAATCCATAGAAGGCTCTGTTGACAGCCGCTATCCGCCTTTTTACTTCAAGACTCACATTGTTGTCACATGTCACTAACGTACCAAGGTAAACAAGTTCGTCGACCACTTCAAAGGTATCACCACCGCAGTTCCAACACCCGAAGGGCTACCACGCTCTCTACCAGCCACCATATAGGGTATTGTCGTTATCGTCGGGCCACTGTTATGGTCGGGCCATCACGATTTTACAGTTTTAGTAACGCATGATATCTATGATTCAAGCATTATAAAACTTCTTACTGTGATAGCTAACTTTTCACAATATTATGGGGTTCAATCGTGTATTCAAAACACCTGTACTGAATTCAGTGACTAACAGTGACTTACAAAAAAAGTTTTTCAGGCGCAATAAACTTTTCTTCAAGAAATGATTCATGAAGTGCAATTAACAAGATAAATTTTGAAAATGTATGAAGTGTGTTGTGCTGCACATGAAGACTATAGAAAAATCCCCTCCAGTAAGGTGTTTGGGAAGGCTAAGGTGAATTACTAGAAAAGCGCTATTTGTAAAGGTCGGGCCACTTGAGTAGTCATGGTTGGGCCACCATAATTTTAAGCGCAGAAGCGCAATAATCGCTAGAGAATGTCAGTCACGTAAACTGTGATGAAATAAAGCAAAATTAATACGATGAAAACCTAGATTTTTGTTGTTTTTTTCTACAATGAAAACTTGTACACTTCGGAAAAGGCGATTGTAGCAATATTGTTTTTACAAGATCGCCAAAATTTCGCAAAAATGCAATTAAAAATAGGGTATTTGTACCTATATGAGTCGTTGTTCACGGAAATCATTCTTTTCATGTTATATAGAGACAGAATTTCAATACGTGTGTCTTAGATTTTCTGCGGTGGCCCAACCTGCACAGCATGGCCCGACTATGACAACATTTTTTGTCTTCACGTAAATGCCTATAACTTTTTTATTTTTCAATCAACCAGTTCAAAACTTTTCGAAAATATAGCTTATTCTTAGACCTTTGCAACGATGTATTTATATTTCCTAAATTCCTTTGGAAACGACAGTTGTGGGCGAATTCCAAAACGACCACGACGACACTCCCCTACTTATGTTTTGCTAGGCCCTATCCTTGAAGCTTCCTCCTTAAGATGCGTGTGCGCTTCTTCCAGAGCTCTACGGTCAACACCAATGATACCGATATCGTCCGCAAACCCCAAGAGCATATGAGATTTCGTGATGATGGTATTGCCCCGTTTTATTATGTTACTATACGCTTCAAGCTTACCTATCACTTATTGAGGAAGTGACAGGCTGGAGCGAGACATGTGCCAATCAGGGATGACTAGGTTTATGGACCTAGTACCCTGATCGGCGACGCCAACCAGATCTCCCCTTTTTGAGATACTGCAGTCTGCGTACTATTTGTGCTCCACGATTGCAGAGCAAGTGTTCCGAAACTGAGATTCCGAAGATGATATTTACTCGGACAATGTCCTGTCTCAAGACCGGTAAGCTTGCTGAGATCTCTCTAATTGAGACTCAGCAACTTTTGAGTAACCCAGGGGTGGATACTCGACGTTATATATTTTTAGATTGTTTGAGCGATTGCACAGCCACCCTACTGGCCATAACTGTTCGGCTCTCCTTTTGTTTCAGCCCACCCTCCAGCACACAGTCAGAGATCAGGCAGAGTGAATCTCGACCCGTGAGTAGAGAGTTGGAGCCACGTCTTCGTTTGTCAACTCACAACAAGTCGGCGTGTAGAGGATAGACGAGGATCAGAACCGAACCTCAGCTAGCGCATCGTTCAAGTCCTCTTCCTCCCCTACTCTCCTCTCCACCTCATTCGTTTCTTTGTTTTTCGGGAGAAATCGTCCACTGCATCAGTGACCGGCTTGATGGAGCAAGGGCAAATTGCTGTGGCAGGGCGCCCTGGTACTTCACAGGCTCCGTTGCGGCGAGAGAATTTATAGAACCCCCTCCACCATTCATCCCTCGGCACGGGTCGCGTCGCACCTTGGATTAGGGGTTTATCCATTCAAGTGTTTACATAATAGCCATGGATAACAGCTATTACAACCGTCTCCTTTAGGGGCTTTGGATCCGCTGTTTGGTTCCTGGGAGTCAAGAGAACCATCCTGCAGGAGATTTTACACTTCAGCCTTCGCATGAGTGCCCCCTTCTCTGTCCGCATACGACCCTAGTTTCCACCGGTTGTCCGATTTCCACTAAGGAGCGTATCCCGGATGGTACCTCGAGAAGACATAGGAGTTGCTGAATAAGAGGCTGTGGAACCACATGGTGGTTCTGGAGCGCATTATTCAACCATTTACCATCCATTCCTGTCACAGGAAGCAACTAAAATGATTTAGCTAGAAATTAATATTTAAGCTATTTATTTTGTTGAAACAACCAGTTTTGAAAAATTACAAAAGTTCAATAGCGCGTTGATTTCATCCATCTGTCATATCAATATGCACGATAAGCTTTAATACGCATATGCTATAAACCAACGAAGATTGCTCGAATTTTATTGAAATAATATTTAATATTCTATATTTTATTATGGTCACTAGAAACCAAATCGATCAGGGTGATCTGACAGTAAAGCTTTAACTTTTCTGCTCACGGATGTACTTTCAAGTAGGCAAAGCTAGCGAACTGATTTAGCTTTTTACCAGAGCGAAAAGCGAAAAGATTTATTAAATTATGGCGGTGGCTGTTAAGCTTAATCGGTATTATTGCTGCCTTCAGCAAAGCATGATACGGATACTCGTAACCTGGCCCTTAAAGAGGTTATAAAAACCTTCTAAAGAGTGGGCCACTTGGTCGGAAGACAGTTTTATAGTGGTCATCAGAAAGTTCTGGTGGAGCTCATAGTTTTATTACCAGTTTTATGAAATTGGTCCTGAAAACCACTAGATCATCGTATTAAAACTACATAATTGTTACTTTAGATGTCTCACCCGTTATCCTGACGCTTGATTTTGAACCAAGCACGTATCAGCCTAATCAGTTTTGTTGGAAAACCATATTCAAGCATAATCTGTCACAGCATATTTCGCTTAACCGAATCGTGCACCGCCTTGAAATCTATAAACAAATGGTGAATCTGCAAGATGAATTTCCGAAATTTATCGAGGATTTGTCGCAAGGTGAACATTTGGTCCGTCGTGGAGCGTCCCTCTTGAAACCCGCACTGATATTCGCCAACAAACGTTTCCTGCAACGACCTCAGTCTGAAAAACAGGATGCGGGATCATACCTCTAGTATAACCTGATGAATTGCACATTATTTGCAGCCGTTCGCTTCCGGCTTTTAAAAGTCCGTCCTTTCCAGCTGCTTTGCCGTTTTCAGCTATCCCGCTGCTTTTCTAACCTCGTTTAAAGTTGGTCCCAGCTTGTCCATCATCTTCAACCGTTATCCTATTTCTGTTAACCGCTTCATCTTGTTCCATTCATCTGGTTGTTTCCAACCCCTAACCACCGATCTTTCGGTAATCAGGTTCCCCTCGTTGAAGTTGCACATAACAGGAGTTGGTACGGTCCGGTTCCTGATACCGTTGATCGTACTGGTGATGCTTCTCGTATCGTGTCTCTCGAAGCTATTCTCCGCCTCCGCAAGAACGCGATCCCAGTGCAGTGCTGGCGTTACTTACGACGGTGAAGTCTATTTTCGGCAGCTCTAGCATCTCGGTATCTCTCTGCTATGGGGTGTTACAGTGGCAGCCAAAATGTACCTTCTGGCTCGATTCTTCTCATCAGTCACTCGTTGGCACTCTGCGTCAAACCACTCACTAGAAGTGGCTGCAGCCTAACACTTCGCGTGCTGTAGTACTGATCACGTCGTGAATATGCATCCACTGTTCGTTCAGGTTCTCTCCAAGTTGTTCACTGATCCGCTCATCAGTCTTCCGAGAGTCCTCTGGAGAAACTCCTTCCGCTGATACCCGCCAAATTTTTCGATTTGAATACAGTGGACAACTGGGCGCGAGTCTTGCTTACTACGATAGTGGTTCGATTCGACGTTTGGTCCCCGGAAGTAAAAGAAAAGTGCCGGTCATCAACCAGAATGTGGTCAATCTGAGGCTTCTCCAATAGGGTGTTTCCAGGTGTGCATCCGAATGTTCCAACGTGCAAAATAGGCACTACAGATAGCCATTTCTCTGACTAATTAACCTCAGGTCATTGTCGTTTGTGTAAGAATAGAAGCTTTTTCTACCAATAACGAGACGAAAGAACTCTGCACGTCCAACCTGTGCATTTGTGTCCCCGATGATTATCTGTATGTCCTGTCTTGGGCAAACTCCACATGTCCTCTTGAGAAGATCAACTTCTCTTCTCTTTTACAGTGCGTATGCATTTAACAGGCTGTAGTTAAATAATTTACCCTTAATCCTCAACACGCATAGACGGTCATTAATGAGCCTCCACCTAATGACACGCTTCACGTTTTCCTTGTAATACAAATCCAACTCCACGCTCTGCTGTATTGTCACCACTGTAGCAGATATGATACTTGAATATCGTTCTCGCAATAGTCCGTCCATCGTACTTCCTGGCTGCAACCTCGACCTTCAACCACTGCAGCTCTCTTGCCAGGATATCCGCTCATGCTGGTTGAAGTAGAGTCCTGACATTGCAAGTACCAAATTTCCAATAATCATTGTCCTTTTTTTTGCCTGGGTCCATACCGATTATTCCGTCGTAGTTCATTTCCTAAATTTTCCTACCATAAGTTTTTTGTGCATGCTGTCTTACCAGAGCTGCGATACCTAGTCTCGCGGACAGAACTGCCGTCTTGGGTATAGCTGACGAAATACACCGTTTCATGAGTCAGCCGCCCGCTCTGGATTAGTCGCTGTTGTATGCCGCCCCTAATCTGGGATACCGACTAGTACCACGAGGAGGTAGGGATATGAGTTGCTGAGTAAAAGGCCGTTCACCAGCCAAAGCATAAAGCTTACTGCGTAAAAAGTTAAATCACCCACACAGCTTTACTTGAAAATATATAGCCGTGAGCAAAAAAGGTAAAGTTTCACTGTCAGATTGTCCTGGTCGATTTGATTTGCAGCTACCATAATAAAATGTTCGAAGAAATATAATAAATTGTCAACAGTTTTCGTGGTTGTACATCATATGCGCATTAAATTTTATCGTGCATATTAGTGGTTTAATTTAATTTGTTTATTCATCTTCGATATAATAAAACATCGCACAGATATGTTACGTAGTACTAATAACCGCTAATCTAAACACAGCGGGTTGTTATTTTCGTAGGCCGTGCGGTGAGTCGATCGTCGAAAGAATTTCGATTGGCGCATCACTCGTGACGGTGCGTTGAATCGTAGTTCCTCAAGAATAGCTGGACAGTCAATGCGATCTGCTAACACGTCAAATATCATCATACGTTGTAGAAGTATTCGTCTACTTTCCAGCGTCGGTAGGTTGGTCAGCATACACCGGTTTACATATTGTGGCAGGTTTGTTCGGTCTCTCCAATTAAGATTCCGCAAAGCGTATCGGATGAACTGCTTTTGTACTCGTTCGAGTCTGTTGACGTGAACAGCGTGATATGGTGCCCAAATTTGCACTCCATATTCTAGAACACTGCGTATGAGCGAGCAGTAAAGTGTTCTGAGGCTATAAACATCATCAAAGAAATTGGTGTTCCTTCTCAGAAAACCTAACATTGGATATGCCTTAGCCGCAGGGATGATTCCTCCTCAGAAGAAAAAAAGAGAAGAGAAAATTTCAAACTGAGCTCAATCTTTAACGTGATTTATTCTTCTCCGTTTCATTTTAACTTTTCTCTTTCTTGCTGAACGCGGTTGTATGAGCATCCGCACATTGCGCTACTCATTGAGGAGCAACTACAGAATGTTAATACCTACACTTTGAATACGTTGATGCGATGCGCCGACATATGACAACTACGGGTAGTTTTAACATGGGTAGTGCGTTGAGAAAAAACTCCGATTGTAAATAGCGGTCATTGCGATCAGAAAAATATTAATCCATTAATGCAGTTGAATCATGATTCTTACATTTAATATATTCAGTTGAGTTTGGCTGCCCGTGAATGCAACTGCATCATAGATATGACAACATTGGAATTCCCATGTACTAGCTTCTTGACGCGCACCTACAGGAAATTCCCATTATAAACAAAGGTAATTCTCCGCTAAGATTCAAAATTTAACGACGTTTGATTGTCGTGACAATTCTGAGTCTATAGTTTCAGTACGCGCACCGGTTGCTTCGTTTTCACGGTTACTGCTGTAGCTACCGAGAGGACCGAGAGCGAAACCGAAAGTTTATCATTTAAAGAGCGCAATAAGAAGTTTTTCCGCGCGTCAGTTTTTCTCTTTATGTTTAGTCTGTTTCTCATTGTGTGGATTTAGTTCTCATTTCTGAAAGCACTTCTGCTCATTGTGTTGAAAAAAAAAAGTTGCACTTTTTGCACAATGAGTGAGGAAATAACAAGCCTGCTTAGCCGTAACGGCAGAGATATGTTCCACAAATTTCAGTTTGCTGTCGATGAGAATCCCCAAATCCTTCACAACGCCTTTACGTTTTAAGCTTGTTGTCCCCATGATGTAATCAAAAACCATCGGCACACGTTCCCTCGTGAATGAGATTATGCAACATTTGTTGACATTAGCTTTCATCCCATTCGCTCTACACCATTCAATGCGCGCGTCAATGTCCATTTGGAGCGCACAGCAGTCAACGCACAGGTCATCAGCCTATAACAGTTTCGAGAATTTCAATTTTCGGCAAAGATCGTTGATGAAAAGAACGAACAGCAAAGGTCCCAAGACACTGCCTTGAGGAACTCCGGACTGTCAGCCACTCAGGTAGTCCCATTCTCCTAAACTTCTCAACCGCCAGAGTATGTGGAACCTTGTCAAATGATATTGAAATGGTAAGTGGCTAAAAACAACGCGCCATCAAAATATTGCAACTTTTGAAAACCAGTTATTTAAACAAAATAAATATATGGTTTTTTTTTTATTTCGATTGCTGCTTTTCGATGAACATTAATAAAAAATCATTCGGCCATCATCAGAAAATTTTAAATGTTTAATAAACAAAAATAAATTATTCGAAATTAATCTTCGTTATTTATCACCGCTGTATGTCCACTGCCTTTGGTTGTTTGTAGCGATCTGTTAACTATTTTCCTATTGCATTTTACCGCTTCCTGTATCATTTGTTTTTCTGGTTTTTTCGTAATTCGGATACTCCTTTTTACAAATTACATTCCCATAATGAGAAAAATAACTCTTCATTTCAGTATTCTAGTGAATTTTTCTAAAAATACACCATGAATATCACGAATTATTAGCGACACAAAAACGACACAAAATCGTACATTACTATTCATCATTCATGTGTTGCCTGATATGTCGGTTCAGTCATGGTTTCATAGAATTTCAAACTTTATAATTTCATGATTTTATTTATGGAATCAGAATCCGGTTTCTTTCCGTGTATTCTAATTCTTGCATTACTTGTGCATTACTGTTTGTATTTTCTTCTTTTTATTTTTACATTATGCATCCTTTCTGTTTCCATTGTTTTTGCTCCCATACCAATTACTTCGTTTTTATAATTATAACTATAATAGTTTCAAGAGTTAAATAATGATCCAACTTATCGCATTACTAAAGCAAATGTAAACTTTTCTCCGTGCCTACTTTCATCGGAATCATCCGTCGTAACTAACGTGTCTACCGTTCGTTCAATCAGACCGATCAGCACACAACCTTACCAAATGGCGTTTTTTTATTCCACTGCCACCAAGTGCAAAACAAAAACATCTCCGTCCCTGCAACCGAGCAACCGAGCAACACCACGCAGGCTAGTAGCTTTGCACAGCTCGCTCGCAAAAGACAGCAAAATTTCTGAATCTGTAATTTGTCTTTGTGGAAATTATGGAAAATCAAGTCTTCAAACCGGCAAATCTCACAGCCTTATCAGAGGCCCACGGTGTTCCACATCTCCGGCTCGGTTCCCCTTCGGACTACCTCGTGTTATCAGATCGGTCGATTTTCACCTGCCGTCACGAAACATGATGTTTTCCAATTCCGTTTGGGCGGTGGTGAGTGCGAGTGGTGGGAGAAGAAAACTGCGTTCTGCTACCGTCATCCAAATTCGGTCGGAACCCTCCTATCAGCAGCTACACGTAGAGCCTGTCATATTGGAGCAGCACATATTGCAATAGAGAACCCATCGCGGCCAGTTGTCATGTTACCGTCGCCCCTCCGAGAGGGCACTGCGCTGGCTGGCACCGTCGATGTGTTGTTGCGAGGAACTTCGGTATGCTGCAAACATTCGCTAGACTGACGGACTGCTGTTGCGTATGCTGCGAGAGTTTGCAATCGACCTGATGCCGATGTCCATTTTGGAATACATTTCGAGCGGCCATATCAGGATCCTCATCATGGCGAGCGCACGTCTTCTCGCTTTGCCAAAGTGTAATGCAAAGCAGGTGAACGATGCTTATGGAGTGCTGACGGTATGTATGCTGGATGTGCGGTTGCTGCTCGGCCAAATGTTGATGATGATAACGATGATTGACAAAGATGGAAAAGCGTTGGCAGATCACGGGACTGCTGCGAGGCGGGAAAATGATTGCATTCAGAAGACACATTTTCCAACCGACTTAACCCGTACTGGACGTGCTTTTAAGATAAGATTTTATTTCCATCCATCTGGCAACTTTGCCTGTTATCACTCCCGCTTCATCTTCATAGCACCAGTATATACCAAACAGGGACGACCTCATAAAATCATGAATCTCGCGTAATAATTTTTCGCTTCATTAATAAATACTCTCGCCAGGATCTCCGAGCGCACAGCTCGCAGCAACGCAACGGTACGCCACCAGTTCACCTCAAAAAAGGAATTCCGAACTTATCGCATTGCATTCCGGTTGGCCGAAGCATTTGATCTCGACTACCCCCTCACTAGTGCGCGATTACCAAATCCGGATAGAATATTTTATTAATGAAATTTCTTACCTTCTTGGAGCGAATGCTTCGGTTCCTCCACTCGCAGCATCCTATTTTGGTTCCGTACAATAATGTAATCTGCTGTAAGTATCGGTGATCGTTTTTTATGCTTCACCGCGATCGATTTTCCACATTCATTCGTCTTGTGGGCACATTAGCTAAAAGTGTCGCCGCTCAATGAAACTGTCCAATATGGTAGCGACATCGAGAAGTGTATCTCCCTATTGCTAGCCGGCGCCCTCGTCGTTCAGTCAAACTGAAATTGGACAAAAACAATTTATCTCGCCTTTGGCACACGCTAATCCTCCTTGGTACTCCATTTTATAAACGACCGATCCTATACTAATTGCGGGCTGTAAAGTAACACTTTTTTTCTGTTCTTCTCTGCCTTTTCAGGATGATCGTTCCCCGATGTCGTCCGGTAGCGATACCGACGATTATTCGCCGCCAGACTCACCTGGACCTAGCTGTAGTAATAGTAACATAAATACTGATGCAATCAATAATAGTAATAATCACAGTGTTAGTATAGCGCCGCAAACGTCATCTTCTAGTACGTCAACTTCAACTTCGGCAACGGCAGCAGCTGGCACTGGCAATGGCAACGGAAGCAACAACACCAATATAGCACTGTCAGCCATCCAGCAGCAGATCAAACAACAACAGCAGGCTCTCCAGCAACAAATTCAACAACATCACCATCAACAACAACAACAACATCATCAGCAACAACAACAACAACAACAACAACAACAGCAACATTCGTCATCTTCATCACCATCGTCATCAGTTCAACAGCATCATCAACAACAACAACAATCACAACTGTCCAACAACGTTATTTACCCAGCAACAGCCTTAGCTAACTTACCTCAGGATATGCTGGTGAGCCTGCTGCAATCCGGACAAATTCAGCTACACAATGAGGGTAAGTTAGCATCTACTGGTGAATTTCATTAATTTTTTCACATCCATTTACGTCTAAATGAGATATGAATCACACAGCTTTCTCCAAAATTATCAAATTTAAAGCTTAATGCCCTAGAAACTGTCCAAAATAAACCCGTATTATCCATAAGAGCGCACTTATGGAAATATGGACGACTAAAGTTTTTAAAGAAAACACTATTTTTCGGGGCCCTATTCTGTAAGTCACGTCGAGCAACTCGACTCGACTCAGTCACTGTCGAGTGTCGAGAGCGGAGAGAACGGGTAGCATGGCGGCGCAATGCACGACTAAAACAAAGCAAGCTCAGGCGTCACTTTCTAACCGTTTAGAAACTAGCTTTTTAGTGGTGGACTCAGTCGACAGTTACTCGACAAAATCGCGTCGCATGTGACTTACATAATACCAAACGTGGACTAGTCGGCTTACAGAATAGGGCCCTGAATTTCCGATTTATTTTACAGACTTTTTTCGCTAACACTCAAGTCTTTTTTTACACGGTTTGTTTTTTCCGATTTCTCGAAAACGGTGCAGCTAAGGAATTACACTGAAGTCGCTTTTTACGCGGTTTTTTTACGCGACTATTTTAACGCGGTTTTCGAAATTTACGCGGTTTTTTTTACACGGTTTTCGGAATTTACGCGGTATTTTTACGCGGTTTTCGGAATTTACGCGGTTTTCAGAATTTAGGCGGATGTGCTCAAAACGTCTATTTTTCGCGTAGTGTTGAAATCCACAAAGTTTTTTTTACGCAAAATTTTGTTTTTTTACGCGGTTTTTTTACGCGATTTTCGGAATTTACGCGGTTTTTTTACGCGGTTTTGATTTACGCGGGACGTATCCTGCGCGTAAAAAGCGACTTGAGTGTGTTTACAATCTACGTGAGGAATGTCGAGCTGCTCCCAAATGTATTGAGAAATAAATTAATGGTCTCTAAGTTACCCCGTTCTTAATACTCAAAAAACTAAACCGTGTAAACAAAGTACTTGAATGTGTATTTTGATACTAATTTTGTGATGGTCCGATCACGGAATTGGCTGAAAAAGGGCCATAGGCCAGTATTCCAGTGCCACGAGGAACAGACTCGACGCAATAAAAGCATCTTTCAAACCAAAATACGAGAAAACATAGTTGTCCTGGCGAAAATCTCTATTTAGAAACAATTTACCAAAATCAATTGGTAATTGACAAAAAGTGTGTAAAAGGTTTTTATGTAATCTACGAGTAATCCTTCAATAGAGTACCCCCCGAGCAGTAAGTGGCAAACTAAATCTTGATGTCGCTGCCGTCGCTGCTATGTAACTCCAGCACAAATAAATATTGATAAAGGTACATAGATATTTTGTGATGCGTTTGACAAACTATTTCTGGAGGGCGCTACCGACAGATTTTACACACAAAAAATCGATTACTTCCTTCGAGCCTGTTAGTCTGTTCTCTGTGCTACTGCTATCCTGTTAACTTACAGAAATTAAAGATTGTTTTATTACCAACCCTTCGCTCAGCACCAACCCTTCGACATTTGACCACTTCGATCCAGAGATACCATTGACACAGATTTTTTCGCACGCCTAAATTTGGGACCCTATCATTTCCTCCGCAATATTTAATTTTTCCAATATTATTTTTTCTGTAATATACACTCCCTCCACAATTATGGATCACTTTTGTGTTTCAAGTTAAATAACTCAGTTAAACAAACTGTTTTAAGGTATGAAGCATTTTTGCAACAAAATATACCCTATTAACTAGCTTTTAACACATAAAACATCCTTTAAATCCCGACATTGATGCTTTTTCAATGAGCGTACAAAGTTGTTATCGAGCATCTATCAAAATGTCTGTCGTTTTTTCAATCAGCATAAGCAGTACGTTCCTCATTCATATGGTTGCTATGTGACATAATCACCAATTTTCGAGCAAAAAATGTCTCGTACATAAAGATTAAGCTAAGTTTTTTACGATTCAGTGATTTCCAATGATTTTCCTGTAAAAATAAGTAATTTTCAAAGTGATCCATAATAGGGACCAAAACAAGGTAATTTTTCACAATTATGGATCACTTTGATTCCAATGTAATTTTTATAAATTCAAACAGTTTAGCACCTATTACAAACATTTTTTAAGCAGAATCGAAAGCTGCACAGAGCTGAGTTTTTGGAAAATGCTGTTTCTGAACTACGCAGTACAGGAAAGCTACGTAAGGCAGTAAAACGCTATGATGGTACATATGCAACGGTTCATCGCAAAAATTAAGCGAATGTTAGCTCTCATGCAACAATCTAAAATGTTAATTTTTTCCTTAAATTTTTAGAGAGTTTGAATTTACTGGTTTTTAGAGCTATCGGTCACATACGCGCGATTTCCTTCTATGTTAATTTTTTCGGTTTATTGTCGCCTTTCCACTGTTTCATACAGAGTCGCATCATAGCAGCGATTAAATTAAACTCTTGCATCGATTAACTTTTCCGAGATCCACTGTACCTACATCGTTAATAACAATTCGGAAAAAAGAAAACTTCATCCTATACTAGTCTTTTCGAGCCTAAGATTCCTTTTCCAGGACAAAAAATCAGTCGTGAAATCACGAAAAGCATTCCCAAAGGCTGATCGGTAGGTGTCTTCGAAGAAGGACGGCAGGCATCTAAAGACAGACCAAATGCCACACAAGGTCTTTCATTGAGAGGACTCGCTGCGAAAAGTGTACTTTTATTTTGATCCATAATATGATGAAAATTGTTTCATAATTGTGACCGCTTCCAAAAGTGATCCATAATTGTGTATTTGATCAGTCATAATATAAGCCTTATTTCCGTGGAAAACTTGCACTAAATGGATTTAATAACTGAATCAACTGAAAGATTACATATTTCTGTAACTAAAACCATTTATAAACTGCTTTTAAACAATAGTATGCGCTACAATTGATTGTTTTAGAATCACACTTCTGCTTAAATGGTCCTTAATTGTGGGGGAACTGTACATAGTTTATGAAGTACTTTAATTATCAGACACATTGGTAGAACCAGAACTCACAGGAACTGAAATAATTGGTGGGTCCCAAGTTTACGCGTGCGAAAACATCATGGCATCTATGCTTCGATCCCTTTTTATCAGTAGCACATCCTTGCCACAACACAACACATTCTTATTTCACTACTCTTTTAATGAAATGGCAAACGTGCGCATACATTTAGAATCATATTACAACCGATCACTAAAGCTGTAGCGCACTTTTTCGACACAGATATCAAATGCGGCTAAGTTTCATCGTCTCGCCGTAAATAATTTGCGATCCGTTGGGACGAGGAACTTTTGTCGTTTTTCTTGGCACACTTCCCCAACACAGACATCAAATTGGTCTAGGTTTAATCGCGGTCCTAGTTGGTAAACGGCTGGATAATGCGGAATATAGACCCCATAGTGGTCGTTAGCCTTTTATCCAGCAACTCCGATCCCGACCTCCTCGTGGTACCTGCCAGAATACGAGCAACCTTAGCGGAGATCGGGTAACCAACCCCGGTGGAAACTAAGGTCGTATACTAACCGGGAAGGAGGTATAGTGAGTCTCGGCACTATAAGATGGCAGCCCCATCGCGAGACTCGGTAGTGTTGCCCCAGAACGGCTACACACCTAAATTAAACAAAAACTCACAAAATTCAAACAAATTCGGAGCGGAATATTCGGCATTGACCTAGGCGACGGAACAAGGACGACGAATGGAGACTCGGTACTTGGAACTGCAGATCGCTAACTTTCGCAGGTTGCGAGCGGGTGCTGATTGAACAGCTTGAACCCCGCAAACTCGGCATCGTAACTCCGCACGAAATCTGTCGCAAAGGAGAGAAGGCATGGAAGATCCGTGGCGGAAAGGCCCAGTTTTACCAGAGCGGTGGCGCTACCAACGAACTGGGAACGGGTTTTGTAGTGCTGGGCGGAATGCAGGATCGCGTGATAGATTGGAAGACGATCAACGCGAGAATGTGTGTATTGAGGATAAAGGGCCGTTTCTTCAATTATAGCATCATTAACGTGCACTGCCCGCATGAAGGTAGACCCGACGATGAGAAAGAAGCGTTCTACGCGAGGCTGGAGGCAACGTACGACAGCTGCTCGTCACCGGACATCAAGATCGTCATCTGGGATATGAACGCCCAGGTCGGTAGGGAAGAAATGTATAGACCGGTGGTAGGACCCCATAGCCTGCACACCGACACAAACGATAACGGCCAACGATGTATAAACTTCGCAGCTTCCCGAGGCCTGGTGATCCGAAGCACCTTTTTCCCACGTAAAGATATCCACAAAGCCACCTGGAGATCACCTGACCAACGTACAATGAACCAAATTGACCACGTTCTCATAGATGGCCGGTTTTTCTCTAACATCACGAACGTACGCTCCCGTCGGGGTGCGGATATTGATTCTGACCATTACCTAGTAGCAGTACATGTGCGCTCAAAGGTGTCCATCGTATACCGGACACGTCAAAGCCGCCCTCCTCGGCTGAACATCAGGCAGCTAGACAACCCACAAGCTGCCGAGAACTACGCGCGAGTACTGAATGAGGCACTGCCTTCCTCCGAGGAGACGCTGCTCACGGAGGACATACGCGCTCTTGCCGTGTTCGAGTGGAAAGTGCTGCGGACGATATTTGGCGGAGTACAAACTGAAAGCGGAGAGTGGCGGAGGCGTATGTATCACGAGCTACAGGCACTGCTTGGAGAGACTCCCATCGTACATCTAGCGAAAGTTAGCAGGCTACGGTGGGCCGGACACGTCGTAAGGATGCCGGACGACAGTGCGAGTCCTCTTCAACAACCCCACCGGAACCAGAAACAGGGGGGGCCCAACGTGCACGATGGCTCGACCAGGTCGAAAGCGATTTGCGACTTCTGAGATGACTAGGAAATTGGCGACGAGTGGCCCAAGACCGAGTTGAATGGAGACGAGTGCTTGAAACAGCACGAGCCACCCCGGCTCTATGCTGCTGAAGAAGAAGAAGAAGAAGAAGAAGAAGAAATGGAAATCCTAATGGAAACCGTCTTAATGGAGTCTACGTAGCATAAGGAAATTGATTTAAATGGAACCATCATGGAATAACTCGTGATCCTGACCGTATAGAAGGTTGTTGTCTTCGACAAAAATACGTGGCGCTAATGTATATGTAGAATTCTTATAGAGGCTGTATTTTGTGCTGCAGACTATATAGAAAGTTGCACTCTACGGGAAGGTTATTCAAGTGAATGTCTCCATCTCCTTATACGGTGGAAAAAGAATTCGATTATATTGCGGGTTAGGTTGACGATTTGAGTAGAAGGTTGGAGCTTGGCAGTAATGATAGGGTGGTGTCTAGACTAAAGCATTATGCTATGCGATTAGCTAGATGCCAAGCTCCGGATATGAAATCGGATAAGATGAGACGGGAGTTGAGCGAATTTATACGGGAGAGACAGGGTCGGGCGACGAAATTTTTCGGAGGACTTGGGTGATGGCGATGAAGAACTTTTCGGAGGACTTGGGTGATAGCGATGATTTGCGGATTTCTTTCTAACGGTCTATTGCAACGATCCCCGACAAACCAACACGAAGCAGTCAGAAACATACAAATGTTCGACTTGTGCTATCCTCCAATGAGGTTATCGATAAGCGATGTTGAATCGGTTCTCTCGGCAGTAGACTGTTCTAAAGGGCCTGGTCCTGATGGACTACTAGAGCTATTTTTGAAACAATGCGCTGCAATACTTACTCTTCCACTCAGAATGATTCTAAACAGCTTCCTCACCACTGACGTCTTCACCCGTGCTTGGAAGGATGCCTCGATGCCACCTATTTACAAATCTGGCAACTTGATCATCGTCAAAAATTATGGAAGTATTGTGAAACGCCAACAGGTAGATGCAATCTCATGGACTTCACTGAGGCTTTCGATAAGATGCCACACATGGTAGCAATTGAGAAAATGAAGCGTATAGGTATACCTGATTGGATAACTGGCTACACTCTTACTTGAATGAGCGGACTGCTTCCGTAAATGTTCAAGGAATTGCTTTCCTATTCCATCTGGAGTACCCCAAGGTAGTATTCTAGGGCCATTAGTTTTCGTGCTTTTTGTTAATGATATTAGTAATTGTTATTTGTGGATGACTTAAAAATCTTTCGAACTATTACATCCTCTGTCGATTGCGATGCTTTGCAATGCGACATAACCAACCTACTGCATTGGTGCCTCGTAAACGGTATGAAAGTGAATCTATCGAAATGCAACATTCGATAATTGCTTTCTACCGCCTTCGTAACCCGCGTCAGTTCGCATACAAAATGCATGAAAACAACATAAATCTCTGCAGCTCTATCAAGGATCTTGGTGTTACGCTCAACAGCAAGATAAGGTTTGACGAGACCATTAGTATAATTACCTACCTCTAAAGCGTACGCCATCCTTGGTTTCATACGTCGGAACGCTGCTGTTCATTTTCGACCTACTAACGGGGACTGTGTATTGTAATTATCGCCTCAAACAGCTAAACCAAGTAAAGTAAACCACATGTTTGACATTAATATATCAGTAAGAGTAGGTTTAAAAACACAATAATTAATTCAAGCTTATACTATAGTCTGTACTGAACTGAAGACTGTAAACACTAAATAAATAATTGAATATTGCAAAACGGAATGGATTAGCTCTTCAAATCAGTCCCCTGAAAATAGTTACCGCTGATAATACTGTCCACGACAGCCTGAGATACGTTCCGTTGCCTATTCGATTTCAGGGAGTAACAAAGCTACTCCGAACGCTTGTCTCTCAGGTTTCGCAGAAATTATTTCTGGGGTACGACTTCTGGAAGCAGTTCGGTATCCAGCCTGTGATTCGTGGAGAAAATGGATTCGAGCGAATTAGTTACCACTGCCGACTCAACCGTACCAAACGTCTGCAGCATGCAAAATGGACCGATTGCCATATCGTCGATCGCAACACTGTCTGCATTGAAGCAATCGGGACCCGATGAGACATTGGACATTCTGGCGCTGGAGTTACCCGAACACTCTAAGACGACACCGGAAAGAGTCGGTGGAAGCGATTAAAATGTTTCCGTGTGCGACTGAAAATCGTTTAGGCAGAACGTCATAGTTGCAGCTTGAAATTATGCTAAGAGAGGAGGTAAAACCCAGTTGGCAGTCGTTGTACCGTCGTTCGCCTGCTATACAGGCCGAAATGGAGGTAAGCTTTTGCGTAGAGAATGGAATATACCTTCTTACCATTTCACCCCACTGTTCTCATCGCTCGCAACCATTCGATGCGAATGTTTTCTAACCGTTCAAACGTGCATTCTATAGCGAATGTGACTCGTAAACTTTAGCTAACTCGGGAAGAGCAATGACGATCTCCGATTTGCCGGGCATTATTAGCAGCACGCTTGAGTTCTACATAAAGTCCGGTTTTCAAGCCTCAGGGATTTCGGCCTTTAATCCAAACATTTTAACGGATCTTGATTACATGCCATCTTTGGTCATGTTACCAGAAAACACTCTTGCAGAAGCACCTTCTGGCTCATTTGACAATATCTTACGAGAAAAAGAAGAAGAAAGTCTTCTCTCTTGATATTTTGTAAGAAATCCTTGGAGGTGTTCTCTTATAAACGTGTGGTTGGTCACTCCAAAGAGACTAACTGCTTTGGATATGATGTCCTGAAAGTAAACCGGTCTGGGAAAGTACGCAACGAAACCATCACTTTGATCGATTCCATGGCCTTGTTGTGCTGTTTAAAATTGTCTTGTAAGAAAGGGTGATGAAAGTGATGTAAATTAGATTTTTCGCTTTTACGTTTTCTGATTTACTGTAGGTGTTATAGTCAAATGTCGGAATCAAAAATAAAATGAAGTGAGCCAATTCATTCACTTGAGAACAAATTTTGAAAATCCTAGGTACATTCAAATCCCGATCGACATCAGCCGATTAGACCAAGCATAATGACATAAATATTTCTTCCATTTCCTTTCCAGAGGGCGCCCAGCAGTACATAACGATCCCGCTGTCGTTGATGTCTCTGATGTCGTCGCCCGATTCGAAAAACGCCAACGGTGCCACCAATGCCAAAAATGCCAAACCAAACCCCACCACCACGCCTAACCGATCCCAGCCGTCATCATCATCAGCAGCAGCATCGTCATCATCCAATGTCATCGCAGCGACCAGACGAAAAGCTCCATCAGGATCGGGATCATCGTCGAAGGATATCACCATCAAAACGGAAGTCAATGATTGAAAGTGAAAGTTATTTCTTTTAATGACACAGCTTTTGTTATGTGTAATTTTGCTTTTATACTTAGATTGTTTTGTTAAAATTATGAACTTAATTTTGAAAGTTAAGAAAGGTTTTGCGCGAAACTGCCGGAGCAAACAATTTTCTACTGCATTCATTAATGATGATAATAACACTAATGGCTTAATCAATTCACTGCTAATCCATCTACAAACGTAAGTTTTATCAACAATCCCAAAATGAAGCCCGGGAATATAGTTTAAGCTAACACTTACGTTTAATATTGACTACACAGTTTATTTATCTAACAAATGCACGTTTTGCTGTAAGACGTAGGACCATACATTTTTTCCACATCAAATACAAATGAAATTGCAATTCAAAAACATAAATATAACAATCAAGAAGCGCCAAAAACGATACATTTACAGTTGGTAGGAAATTAACTTAGTGGTAAACCATGTTTGATGATATTAAAAATATACGAAACACGGATCAAGCAACCACAAACCCGTAGGACTCGAGTGAAGCTTTTGTAAAGTACGATTTTACCGCTGTTGCCAGTTTGAAGTTGACTCCCTTAGGTTAAGCCCGTTTTTTTATTACAACATATATGTAACACCCTCGATTGACTGCGGTTAAAGTTTGACACAGCGCAGCAGTCGAGTTTGTTAAGTTCTTTATTTTTAGCTAATTCTGCAATCTAAAAAAAACAAAACTTCATCTGTTTAGGTTTAAGTCATGGGTGACCAACTCCACGTAGCGGCATTAGTTTTCTTCTGTTACGATGGACTACTTTACTATACACTTTCTTGCCTTCCAGTTTTACTCCATTGAAGCAGCCAAATGAGCTGTAATTTACATTTAGCATAATTTACCTTGTATTCGTAATTTATTATAATAAAATTAAAAAAAAAGCGTTCGTAATAAAGTTTATTAAAAATAATCTTTTTCACCGTTTTGAAACATCGTATTGAAACTGAAAATATCACATGCGGGAAATTCTCACATATTCTAAAAGCAGGTAATTGCACAGTTATTGATTTTTTAATCTATGCTGTACTATTTTTATGATGCTATCATTATCATGTTGCCATTTTTGCCGATGCACGTCATATTCCATACAACAAGCGTTCGCTGGTCGGTCGGCACCTGCATGCATTCGCCGATAATATCTCTATCATCTAGATCTATTCTAGCACGTCACGTGAGTAACGATTGAATAAAATTACTGCAGGCAAAGTGTGCTGCTTTTTTCTCTTGATTACAGACAAACAAACAAACGACGATGGCATACAATTATATGGTCGGCTGCCAGGATTTGCTGCTTAAATTCTGTTATTGATTGGTCGAAAACCTTCTAATGAACCCTGCAAGCACTAGCGTGCCCAGATATAGACAAAAGATGGGGCACCCGACCTTTCAGAAGAATGTTTTAACCTAAAAAAAAAACAGAGTAATCGAAGGATGGCGAATCTATGATTACTTACTACAAAACTTCTGCGGACTTTCGGCTCCAATTAGATTTAGAACTAAAATTGAAATTGGTCTTGTAATCGGACTGCACATTAGACATTAAATAATTCTTCAATTTCTGCTAATTTGGGTTTGAAACTTTACTTCAGTATTATTAAATGAGAAATTGTATTTGAAATTGAACTTAAATTTAGCGTAATTTGGACAGCCAATTTTACTCGGAATTAGTCATAAAATATAGTTTAACATAGATTTTTTTTTTGAGTATATTTAGACTTGAAATTGGATTTGAAATTTGACTCGAAACTGGATTCGAATCTCGACTAGGCGGTGCTAGATAGAGTCAGTAGGATTGTTGCACTAGCCCCGTAGCTGTCCTAATAGCCGGCTGTGAAGTCTGTAGATTGAAAAGGTTCAAGTCTTAGAAAAGACGTTTAAGCCGAAGGCTTTGCTTTTCTTTTGGTTTTGCTTTTGCTTGAATTGGATTTAAGATTAGACTTAAATTTTATCTGAGATTGGAATTAGAATTAAAATCTGTGTTTAAATTTGACTTAAAGTTGAACCTTAAAGTGGAATTAAACTCGACTCTAAATTGGGCCCTTAATCAGACATTGAACTTGACATTGGACATTACATTAGACTTACATTTGGACTAATTTGAGCTTGAAGTTTTATTTCAAACCGGACATACACACGAAATTAAACATGAAATTTAATTTGAAATAAGAATTGACATTTTCGTCTTTATCTCTTACCTGTTTTATTTTTTTCTTTTCCAGTTCTGTTTCTACACTTTTTGTTCCATTCCGGAGAGATTTCTGATCTGTTTTCTTAGTGTATGTACTCACTTTCCTTCCGTTTTTACTCTTTTTCTCTTGTTTTCCTTTTCTCTGTCCCATGTTTCCAGTTTAATTTTTAATTTTCTTTTCGTTTTCTATCCTATTTTTTCTGATTTTCAGTTTGTTTTCCCTTATGTTTCTTACTGGCTTTTGCTATTTTCTTTCCCATATTCTGTCCTTTCTCTTCTCTTTTTACCCTTTTCTTTGTTTCCAGTTTTTGTCTTTTTCCAACTCTTTTTTATCTGCTTTCCTTCTCCTTTTTTCATCTTCGTCTATTCCGTTACTCTTTTTTTATGCTCCGTTTTTGCTATCAACAGAATTTTTCGGTTCTTTGCTCCCTGTTTTCCCTAACTTCTCCGATCCCGTTTCTCTACTTTTCTTTTCTGTTTTGCCATTTCCTTCAGTACGGTTTTTCTCCTATTTTTTGTTTTCTGTTTGAGCTTTTTGTCGTTTAACTCGTTTCCTTTATCGGTTTTCTTTTTCCTCTCGCTATTCTTTTTTCCCCTTTTGGTTTCTCTTGTTTTCTGTTCCGTATTCGTTTTCTTGCCTCGTTTCTCCCCTTTTCGCCTTCGTTTTGTTCTTTTCCACTTTTTTCCTCTTTTTATGTCCCATTTTTCCTCCCATTCTATAATTCGTTTTTCTGTTTTTCATACCAGTTTCTATTTTCTTTTCTGTCCGCTGTCTTCTCTTTCTCTGTCCTATTTCCTTCTTTTGTTGTCCTGTTTTTCGCCGTTTTTCTGAGTGCTGATACTCCTCGTTCTTCGTTTTTTTCTATCGTTTTTCCTCGTTTCCAAGACTTTTTTATGTCTTTTCCTGACTCATTTTTTGTCACTTTCTGTCTCGGTTTTTGTCTTTTTTCACTATTTAAATCCTAATCGTTGACCCCGTTTTTCATTGTCTGTTCCATTCTTCCTCGTATAGCGTCCTTTCTATCCTCCTTTTCAGTTTTTCTTTTCAGTTTTATCCTTGTTTCTTCCGTTTTTATTTTTTCTCTAATTCAATCTAATCTCTCCTTTTCTTTTCCACCTTTTCTATTGCTTTTTTGTCTTTTTTTTTTGTTATATTTTTCCTGTTATGTTCTTCTTTTCTGTCCAGTTTAGCCTCATTGTCTTTCTCGTTTTTTTGTTTACTTCTGTCATTTTCTATGTATGTATTCTTTTTATTTCAGTCAGTCTTTTCGTTTTTTGCCTCGAGGGAAATTTGTCTCTCCCGTTTTCTTCTTTTTTATGTACCGTTTTCCCTCCCATTTTGTCATGTTTTTTGACTGCCTCCTCTTAACAGTCCTTTTGTCTTTTTTTCTTGTCCCATTTTTCATCGGTTTCCTGAGTCTGTTCGATTCTTCGCATATTTTATTTCCGGTCCGCTGCCTTCTCTTTCAATAACCCTTTTAACTTCTTTTCTTGTCCCGTTTTTCGCCCTTTCCAGAGGTCCTGATTTTTCAATCCCTTTTCTATCACGTTTTTTTTTGTTGTAGTCTGTTTAGTTCTTCCTTTTATGTCCTGTTTTCCTCCTTTTTTATCGTGTTTTGATATTTTTCTCTTTATTTTTTCTTTTCCTGTCCCATTTTTCCTTTTTTTTTCTTTCCCGTTTCTCCATTTTCATTCTTCTGTATTTTCTATTGTTCTGTTTTCTGCTCTTTTCTATCACGTTAGTTAAGTTAGTTAGTTAGTTTTTTTGTCCAGTTGTTTCTCGTTTTCTGACCAGTTTAATAGCCTTTTCTTCCGCGTTTTCTTGTCTTTCATTTTTCTTGTTTTCTATTTCTTCTTTTAATTTCTTCTTTTTTTATTTTATTTTCCAGTTAATATTTGATTTTCTGTCCGCAGCCTCCTTTTTCTCTATCCCTTTTAAGGTCCCCGGTCCCGGTTTTCGCCCTTTTTTTGAGTCCAGATTTTCTTATATTCTGTTCGTTGTCTTTTTCTTCCGTTTTTCCGTGTTTTCAAGCCCAACTTTCGTCTTTTCCTGTCTTGTTTTTTGTCACTTTCTGTCCCGATTCTTTTTCGGTCCCGGTTTCGTCTTTTATATATTTATATTTATATATACTTTTTATATATTTTATCCCATTTTTCGCTTTGTTTGTTTTTCCTCTTATTTGTTCCGTTCTTCCTCTTATTATATCCTACAATCCTTCCTTTTTATCACGTTGTTTTTTTATTTTTTCTCTTTATTTTTTTCTTTTACTGTCCCATTTTTACTCTTTTTCTGTTCTTTATTTTCTTTGTGCCATATTTTTTCCTTTTTCCTCCTTTGTTTGTTCTGTTGTTTCTCCTTTTCTGTCCAGTTTATTCTCCCTTACTTTCTCGTTTTCTATCCTGTCATTTTCTCTCAGATATCTTTTCGTTTTTTGCCTCTCATTTTTTACTCGTTTTCCTGTCTTTTTCCTTGTTTTCTTTTTCTTTCAGACAGACTTTGTTTTTTTGCCTTTGTTTTCTGTTTTTGCCTCCCAGTTGGTCTCGAGGTATGATGCTGGCCTAATAAGCCAGTCGTCGTAGGTTCGAATCTCGGCTGGGAGAGGCTGTTGGAATCAATAGGATCGTAGGCCCTGCAATTGTCCTGTATTCTAACAGCTTGCTGCGAAATCTGTCGTATAAAAACAGAAGGTCAAATTTCGATAACGAAACGTAGCACCAAGGCTGTCTGTTTTTCTATTCTGATTGTTTCGTGTTCAATTTTTCCTATTTTAATGTTCCGTTTTCCCACTCATTCTGTCACGTTTTGTTTTATGCCAGTTTTCTTTATTTTCCGTCCACTCCTCTTTTTCTCTCCCTTTTCCAATCTCATTTTCGCCCTTTTTCTGACACCTATTTTTCCTCTGTTCCGTTCTATAATCTTTTTCTTCCTTTTTTTCTCGTTCTAGAACCCGCTTTCTTCTCGTTTTTTTTTTTCGCTTTCTATACGGTTTTTTTTCTTTTCCGTTTTGCGTTGTTATTAAGTCCCGTTCTTCGTCCTTTCTATCGCGTTCTGTTTTCTTTTCCTTTTTTCTGCGGATTTATTTTTTTTCTCAATTCTGCTTTCTTCTTTTTCTGTTCTGTTTCTCCGTTTACATACTCCCATATTTTCTCCTTTTCTTTTCCATCTTTTCTATCCCGTTTTTCTCGTTTTTTTTGTTTAGTTTAGCTTAGTTTTTCCTTTTCTGTCCAGTTTAGCTTCATTTCCTTTTCGTTTTCTCCTCTCCTTTTCCTTGTTTTTTTTTCTTTCAGTCGGTCTCTTCGTTTTTTGCCTTATTTTTCCTCTTTTTCTCTCCCGGGTTTCTTCTTTTCTTCTTCTCTCTTTTATGTCCCGTTTTTCTTCCCATTCTGTCACGTTTTAGGCTATCAGTCGGTTGCCTCATCTTCTCTGTTCCGTTTCTCTTCTTTTCCTGTTTCGCTTTTCGCCATTTTTGTTTTCCTCATTTTCCCCATCTTCGTGTCAATTTTTGTAACTTTCGGTCCCAGTTTTTTTGGTCCTGGTTTCCGTCTCTTTTCGCCTTTTAAATCCTTTTCTGTCCCGATTTCCATTGTCATCTGTTCCTTTCTCTCTCTTATTAGTACTGTTCCTCTTTTTTTTATCACGGTCTGTTTTTCTTTTTCATCTCGTCATTAGTTTCTTCCGTTTTCTTATTTTTTTCTCTCTGTTTTTTCTTTTTCTATCCCATTTTTTCTCTTTTCCTGTTATCGTTTATCCGTTTTCTTTCTCCCGTATTATCTCCTGTTCTTTTCCTTCTTTTCTATTCTGGTTTTTTCTCCTTTTTTGTCCCGTTTTGTCTCTTTTTTGTCCTTGTTTATCATCATTCTCTTTCTTGTTTTGTTCGGTATCTTTTTTATTTCTATTCTATTTCCATTTCGCATATTTTCCTCTTTTTCGATCCAGTTTGTTCTGTTTTTAACGTTTTCTTTTGTGCTCTTTTCCGTTTTTTTCTCCTTCTGTCTCATTTTGGTTTTGTTTGTTTTCTGAAAATGAGAGGGTCTACCTACAGATACGTCGGTAATCCATTTGTGAATATGTTAAGAAAATTTACTAGCATTTTCATAAGAAACGGTTTGCTCTGTTTCATGGTTTCTACGGTTGTTTGGTTCATGAGATACGAATTTTTGAAATAGGTAAATATTTAGAAAAACCGAATTTTTCTTCCAACAGAACAGAAAATGTCTTAAAAATTTTATCGATAAAAGATTAGAAACTGACAAACAAGATAAAATTATTTCTAAAAATTGCCCTGTGACAGTACAAAGTTTTCCGTCTTTTCTTTGGAGATTTCCCTTACCTAAAAAATAAGACATAGAAATGGCAATTAAATGGTATTAAATTGGACTTGAAGATAGACTTAAAATTAGACTTGAAATAAATGTTCAATTTGGACTTGAAATTGAGCGTAGGCTTGAAATTGAATTAATTTACGTATCGCAAAACTACTGGTTGAACTCCCAGGTTACAGAAATTATTTTGTTTGACTTTAAATTTTACAGAGAAGGTGTAGCAATTACCCAAGTGTGTCCCAGCCTAGGCACGCCAGTGACTGCCTACAAGCCCTTTCGATCGACCAATCTAAGGCACGTTAGCCACTGAATAATATATTTTCTACACACTCCCCAGCGCATAATTGATGGCGCCACATCAACGCTTCACTGCGACCAAAACAAGGCCAATCCGAAACCGTTAAAGTTCCGTTCAACCAATATTATTAGTACATATATAACCAATTCAATCACTATTCAAACACGAATAGTTCTACACTTTAACGATCTAGAAACTAAATGAGGGGTTAACCGCCTCGAGCCAAGGGAGAAAAAACCAAAACAAACGACCAAAAAATCCTGCCGAACTTCGTTCGGTCGGTCGCCACCAATCAGTTCGACCGATAATGAACTTTGACCGTGGCTAGTACTGCTGCCACGGGCAGCTCCTGTGCCTAGCATTTGATTGCTACCACCGGCCGGTAGCAGCATTACGCCCACGACAGCTCTTTTCCTTAGCGCAAATATATTTCACATCTCGCCACTTTAATCGGCAGGTTTAGCTCTCCATCAAATCAACCGCAGCCCTTTTCGGACAGGTGGTGCGCATGATTGAAGAGCAGCACGTTGGATTTCATTATTTTTTCATCGGATAACATTATGGTCTAATTGAACGCTTGCCCTACCGGACAAAGGAATTCGAAGCGGACAACCGGGTCTGGTCTGGGCTGTTGCCTGTGCTGCTCGGTAAACAACGAAAACAAAAACTATTTCAGTTGACCGTGGGATTTCGACCAGCAAGGACTTGCACCGGAGGAAACTTGCTTGCTAAACGGTACACAAATGTCCTTCGCCGGTGCAGAAGTGTTCAGTGGTGTAATCTTTATTGCTTGGACATTAACCGTTCGGGGAGCAGTGGACAATAATTTGGATGTACGACCGCCGTTAGATTATCTGGTATAAATATTCGGACACTTTCCAGCGCTGCAGCTATGGGATGCGGTCCGTCAAACTCGACGGCAGTTCCTGCAGAAGGTGATACTCTATCCGTTACCACGAAAACATATCGTAAGTGCTTGCTTACAGTCTTTACATTTTAGTCTTTCCGGTTTGCTGCAATTTGTCTAATTCGCATTTAAAACTAAGAATTTTGATTAAAAAAGACTATTTAGATCTATATGCCAGTATGTCATATGTGTCACAATTTCTAAAGTTTTTATTTACTAAATATGTATATGAAATACCTTTGGATTAAATTAAAAAGATTTACGAATATAAATTTGCTTTACTTTATGCAGCTATAAAAATCCACTTCAGTATGATTGTTTTATGTTTCCTTCCTAAATAAAAGTGCCTGCTACAATAACGATGTGATAATGATGGGGTGAACTGCACTGCAACGAGGAGTAGTAGAAAACGAATAAACCGAAAACAGAGGGGTTCTGCCATATCATTTACATATAGAACGAATTTTGGTGGTGGTGGAAAAGCAAATCTAGTCATTACGGTGGTATCTGATACTAATGACATCATAACTTCAGTTGGAAAATAGGTACTTATCAGTCTGAATTTTGCGTTCGACGGTGGTTATAATTGAGTCCATACTTGAAAAAATATCTACACGTAAATATGCAGTGTCGTGTTAATAGTTTGGTGATAATTGGTTAGTGAACGGCTGGATAATGCATAGCATCAGCTGTACAACATAGCTGCTGTAGGTATAAAATAAATCCCACAGTTATCCTTAGTACCCTTATTCCTACCTTCTCGTGCTATCAGCCGGAATGCGAGCAACCCTAGCGTAGATCGAGTAATCAACCCCGGTGGAAACAAAGGTCGTATACGGAAAGAGAACGAGGCACTCATGCGAACACTGAGTGTAGCAACGAGGAAGCCTTTTCAGCCTTGAGCATCTGTTCTCACATCCGGAGCGGCTCTTGATGGCTTGAAGATTCCTCTACCAAGTGAGCAGCTGTACTTCAGCTGTACCCCAGAAACCTGGGGTCTCGATACTAAAGTAAAATGGCAGTCTCAACACGAGGCTCGGTTTCGTAGTAAGGCAGCCTGCCTAAACCTAAACCGAACTATTAGGAACATTCAAGCAAATCTGGATCAGAATATTTGACAACAACCTAGGTAAGGACGACGAATGTATACTCGATAGTTGGAACTGTAGATCGCTGAATTTCGCAAGTGACGATCGGGTGCTGTTCGAACAACTAGAACCCCGCAAAGTCAGTATCATAGCTCTGCATAAAATCTGTCCGAACCAAAGCGGGGGCACTACCAACTAGGGTAAAGTGATGCAGAATGCACCGCTTAAGCAAAACATCATTTTGCAGATCAACGGCGTGTTTGTTCCACGTTTTTCAACTTCTAGAAGGCTTTGGGATCTTTTTTACACTTACTCCTGGTGAAATTTCTTAACAAAAACCAGTATTTTTTGTTATTTTTGGCGATTTTTGCCAAGAGTCAAAATCATTATATGGGGCAAAACGCCAAAACCCGTGACCAAAACGCACCAAGTTTGACCAGCTAGGCGTTAAACGCCATTTGTTACATACGCTTGTTTGCTGGAATATAATGGGTTCATATCTCAACATAATTGGCAATAAAATTTAATCATCTACTTTTCTCCAACTGATGTGTGATGAAATATTGTAAGTTAAACAATGTACAATTAGGTTTAAGGCAAATTCAAAGCCCTATACAATACATAATATTGCTACATTTTTAATAAATAATCCGAAACAAAAGATGTACTACAAATTTAAAATATTTTATAACTGTTCGATCCCGCTGTGATGCATTCTACCCCTGTTTTGTATTTTGAAGTTTTTTGCAATATATATGAAAAACTTCGCCTTCCGCAAATATCGCCGTAGTCGAAATAATATTAACCAACGTAGCTTTGTTGATGCTAGTAGGAGGTATCAACAATATAACAAAGTTTGCTATCATAGATACGTGGCACGGGCGGAAGACAACTTAAGGAAAACGGTTGCATCCTCTCCGGTGGACATAGTCAATGTCTTCGCCACTCATTTGATTTGAAGTGTGTTTGATCCAGCGGCACCTCCCTCCCAACTGAAAACAGCAATAGCGTCGACGCTTGTACCGAAGGACTATGTAGATTGAGAAATTTTTACTATTCACTATAAAGAAGACACAGTCGTGGCATCCATGAAGAATCTTAAATCATCATTTACAGCAGGCCCAGATTGATCTCGAAAAACTGTTGTTCTGAGCTGTCGAATCCGCGTTCCGGGATTTTCAACAAATTGTTGTGTAGCGAAATTTTGCCTACTCTTTGGAGACAATCTTTCATGTTCCGTGTATTCTAAATAGGCGAAAAGCGAAACATAGCAAACTATCAATAAATTACGTCACTATCTGGTGCCGCCGATTTGTTAGAACTGATTGTCTATGACTACCTGTTCTTTAAGTGTATGCGTTCGTTCAATCAGCACGATTTCAACGCCAATCGCCCGGATAAAACAAATCTACTAGAGTTTACCTTTAAATGCCTTAACGTCATGGAAAACCACCAAATGATTGATATTATCAATACGAATTTAAAAGCAGCATTTGATACAATCGATCGCGATTTCTTCTTAGCTCGGAACCGTCATGTTCCTAACCCAATGGTTGCGATCTTATCTGTCTGATCGAGCACTTCGAGTTAAGCTCGAAAATGTTGAATCCCGGCCGTTCACGAACATATCTGAGATATCGCAAGACAATAATCTTGGTCCCTAGATATTTTGAAATACGTAAGTAATACGAATAATAAGAAGAATTGCTTCCCTTTGCATGCCGCTAGCCTTTTTGACCACCTGAAATCTTTACTCGTTATTAAACACACTGAAGATTGCCATTAGCTCCAGAAAATCCTATATGTTTTCATTCAAAGGTGCAAGTGGGACCGTATCATCATGAGCGTCGGGAAATACTGCGCTATATCATTGACGTGTAACAAAAATCCAGTGCTTCACGACTATTATATCGAAGAAAGTTGTTTGGCAAGAGTTCATGAAGTAAAAATCCTAGGCGTTACATTGGAAATTAACTTTTGATATGTATCGATCGATCATCGTACAGAAACTACACTGCCAGCTGGGATTTGTAACGAGTTCAGTGATGCATTGTGCCTTCGATCGTTGTACTGTACTTTGGTAAGACCTCTCCTAGAAACTGCTTACATTATCTGGGGCCCATATCAAGAGTACAGGAATGACTGTAAATCTATATTTACAAATACAAAAGCGGTTCGTTCGGTTTGCTTTACAACGGCTATCTTGGAGAGATACCACTGATTTGCCCTCGTATCCAGATCGGTGTCAACTCATTAATTTAAGCACACTGCTTATACGTCGTAAAATTGTCCAGGACACATTTGAAGACAAAATTCTAAAAGGCAAAATTCACGTTTTCAGTTCAACATGCCCGAATGACCGTTGCGTCAACGTAGTTTAATCAACTTACCATTCCATAGTAGCCAATGCGGCACTAACGAACCAATCACCAAGCTCCAACGAACAATTTGCGAGATCGTAGAACTTACATGAAACTACTGGATCCTTCAAATACAAGCTAAAGACAAAATTTTTTAACTGGCATAGTGGTGTTTTATGTAGTGTGCAAGACGTTTTAATTTAATTGTATATAACTAGTATATTATTTGTAATTTTTCATGTCATTTTATACTGTTTTTATGCCTCTTGATAATATTAAGATGGCTTTTTCCCGCCCGAGGATCATTGGGATCAATTAGATTGAATGATAGAATTAAATGAACGTAAACATTACGAAGCTATATAACCCGCAATTTGCCGAGAATTACGAGCAAATACTGGATGAGGCATTGCCGTCTTTCGAGGATTTAGGTGCTTCCTGGGCTGCTGGGATGAATACATTCAGTCATCGGAGAGAACACTAGGTCAAATGGCCCGAAGCACACAATATGATTGGCCTGACAACAAGCGATGCAAAGAAAAAAAATGGCTTGGAAAAATTATCTGAGCATTGCCACTAGGGAGAGCTTTACCAAATACCGACGGACAAGGAACCAGTTAACCACGTTTCTGAAGAGTAAAAACGCCAGAAGAAGGACGATTATAGTGTAGAGTTAGAACGGCTATTCCAAGCTAATGACACGCGTAAATTTTACGAGAAAGTGAATCATGCTCATAAGGACTACACACAGAAACCTGTGTAGCGACGAGGCAGGAAATCTGATCACAAACGAGCGCGAAGTAGTCGACAAGTGGAAGCAGTTCTTCGATGAATACCTCAACGGCGGAGTTGCAGAAGGAGCTGGACCGGAACTTAACCTAGGAGTGCCCATAGAAGACAGTTATGGCCTGGTCCCTGATCTACATGAAGTCAAACGTGAAATCGGGTTGCTGAAGACCAACAAAGCCGTCGGAAAAAACCGCTTAGTATCAGAGCTTTATGAACATGGCCGAGAAACGCTGAAAACGGCTACATTGGTTTATTTCGAAGATTGGGGAAAAGGAGAAGGAGCTACTCGTAGAACGGATAAGAGGAGTGATTTGTACCATCTAAAAAAAGGATTGATCGGCTCGACTGCTGCAACTATCGCAGCATAACGCTAGTAAATGCCGCCTACAAGGTACTCTTCTAGACGCTGTTACGTCGGCTGTCATCGATAGCACAAAGATTCGAAGGCAATTATCAGACCGGTTTCATGGAGGCTCACATAGTTCCTTATAGAATTTTTCCTCAGCTTTCCGATGGTGGTCTTAAATTTGAAATCGGTTGAGGGAATCATGACGAAAACGGCGATTTTTTGATAAAATCCGACATGGCGGCCAAATCCAAGATGGCCGCTAACTTTCTTTTCCACTTCATTTATAAGCCCTATCTCTCCTCATCACAAAACGTTATCGTTTATAGTTTGTTTCATAACAAATTAACGTAACGTAACATATATACTAGACACTATCACTGAGTGCATTCTGCATACGGGCCTGAGCCTGAGTATGGGTAAATGCTCATTTTCATTTTGTAAGAACAATAAGTGATAGTATCCAGTACACGGTGCTCCCCCAAACCGTTATTATCAAAAAAATGCTCCATGAAATCGGACCTCACCAGTCGATTCGTGAGGTTATACTGCATCTCTGGTGAAATTTTCAAAATCCTCCTACGGTGGAAATTTGAGTTACGCCCTTTTAAGTACCGTAAGTACTAAAAATATTGTAAAAACGCCGAAAAACTCATTTCAAACAACGTGCTAAACCATCAGTTCACGAAAAAATCTGTAGAAAATGCTGTACACATTTCAGATACAACATTACGTGATCTTTACAGCTGCTGGTAAGTCAAGTTTGAATGTTTAAAGGGCGTAAGTTCATTTTATTGAAAATCTAATATGCTAAACGTATACAGGGTGTCGATTTCCTGGAAAAACCTGGAAAATCAGGGAATATCAGGGAATTCATTTTTGGATCAGGGAAATCAGGGAATATCAGGGAATTTCGAAATTCAATCAGGGAAATTTTGTTTATCCGGCAATATTGTTGATCAACTTTGGAATCAAATCAATTTTCGTGTAAAATATACGCAGATTGATCGGTTGAATTAAAACTTGTTACCTGTCTAGTGGCGATTAGATTATCTTTCAGTTTGCCGTAAATTTTTTATTTGTTTTGCGCCGTACAATTGTCAGACTTCACTCGCTGTAGTGCTCGAAATCGAAATCGGCAATGGCAGGCCTCACGCACTTCACGGTGCAGACATCAAGAGCACAAAGCGTGATGCAGACTGTTATTTACACGCGATCTACAGCGTTTTCACCAATTGCAGAATTTTACACTCAGAAGCCCCAAGCATTGATCATCTTCCTTCAGTGTCCATGATTCATGTCCGTTAAGGGTTACCGGGAGCAATAACGTTCTGTAGAATTTGCGTTTATGCAAGTTGGCAACCTTCGGGACTGCTTCAGCTGGTTACGTAATACGCAGAAAGCTTACATGTTTCTCTGTTCTGACGTGATCCACAGTGAGCATGCGACTCTTGGCCTGGTTCTTCTCATCTGTCGTTTTCTGGCATTCGACATCAAACTGTTACACTCACCCTTATTCTGCGAGGCGAGTGACGTTACTAATTTGGAGTAATCGCGAATGAGGTGACTCGCTTTGTCACCTAGGTGACTCGCTTTGTCATCTAGGTGACACGGTTTGTCACTTAGGTGACACGGGATTGTTACCAAGGTGACACGGTTGTCACCTAGGTGACAGCACTCAATTCGACTCGCCGTGGCGAGTCACGGCGAGTGACAATTGTCGTATTGAGTCATGTGACTCGCAGAATTCCCCACGTCGTGCCTATCACTTCCCTCGTAGTTGTTGGCGCCATGGCGGAACCTCCACAGCCTACTTACGTCTTATTCCCTTTCGTCCTGCTGTTCTGCGATTCGTTGATCAAGCTTTCTGGTTACTCCACTGCAACGTCATATGCCGTAAACCGCTAGATATTGAAATGCAACATCCTCTCAGAGCGGGCCTTCGCCGATTTCGATAACCTTGCGTGGATCTTACGACGAGATAGTGGTCAAAGTCGCTAAGAAAAGACTGTATATTGTGACTTCCAAAAAGTATTGACCGTTAAACAGGATCGATCTGGGAGCTAGAGTCTTGAATTTTCAAATCGTGCGCACCCCTAGGGGGGCTAGGGACGCATTCTATGACAGGTTCGAAAGGATTTATTTTCGAACCTGTCATAGAATCCGTCCCTAGCAAAGCAAAGCAAAGTCTTGAGCATTAACCGTTACTAGACATTATCCTTCTTTATCGACAGACTACGCAGCTGGCTATTAGAGTACAGGAAAATTACGGGGTCAGTGCAACGATCCTACTGATTCTATCTAACAAAAACCGGCTAGCCGAGATTCGAACATAACTGGCTTGTTAGATCAGCATCGTCTCCGAAGCTAACTGGGCGGTTCAATTCGTCCCTAGTATCATCGAATTTATGATTTGTTGGTGACTATACGTTGATTAAGCTGTAGTTGAAGAATTTGCCTTAATTCTCAACACCCATATACGGTCATCGCACCGAACGGCCGGCCACCGAACTACCTTCGAGTCAATGTTGCTCTCAAGCCTCGATAGTTGCAATCCGAAATCATGACACACAGCTTTAGTTTTAACTTCGCATACTGTCCACCATTGAGGGTTAAAATATATGCCATTTGGATATTTTCTAACAATATATCTAGCTAAAGTTTTGCCGTACCTCGAAGCCAGAAAAACGCACATTTTTGTACCAAAAATCTTTGGGGAATCATCTCCTTAACCCCACACTTTTTGCAGCAAAGATAACAAGCTGAAACTTCCAGGAAAGTTTTGTTTTAGTTTAACTGAAAAACCGCAGATATGTGTCCACCTTCCAGCGGCAAAGTTACTAGTTTGAGCTGACTGAAAATTAGCAAGATTTGTTATGTTTACACGGCTGTAATTTTGTTGTATATAACATCTAAGCTTTGTGCAAAAACAGATCGATTAGATTATTTCTCAATCTTTGTTTCTTTGGATTCAAGTTGATACCTCAAACATAAGAGGGAAGAAGAGGGCGTTTTCGAAACGCTGGTAAGAAATAGGTTAAGAATCTTTGATATGTGTTCTTAAAACATGAAGAAATCTAGCTTTAGTTTTCAGCAGCTCGCATAAACCATGCTAAAGGGTTAAAAACTTAAGCCAGAAATCGCCCAAATAAGCTTGATATTCGAGTTTTGAGGGTCAGGGAAAAATATTTGAAGCATCAGGGAAAATCAGGGAAAGTCAGGGAATTTTATTTTTGGATTTGAGTCGACACCCTGGTATAAATTCGACTACTGTTAATGTTAGTTAGTTCCATATAAAAAAGAACAATACAATTTGTCAAATTCCACCTTCTGGTTAGCACGTATACTAGTTATAGTCATATTCTACTAATTGAATTCTCGAGTAAATTCTCAAATAGACCTAAGTGACAATGAGATATTCTCTTCGCGTCTCCTCTCTTCCGTCTTTCACGGCTACATAAATGCATATAAAAAAAATTTAAAAACATTTAGCTAACTAGTGACTCCGGCAACCGTTTTATGCAAGCTGATGTGTTAAAATGCATTAGGATCGCCGTAAAAAGCGGAAGAGAGGAGACGCGAAGAGAATATCTCATTGTCACTTAGGTCTATTTGAAAATTTACCCGAGAATTGTTCCTCTTACTGGAGCCTATTTCAATTATACTTCAATTTGGTAGTCAAATCAAAACGTTATGTTAATCATCTAGTTTAGTTTATTGGAGTTTATTGGGATATTAACCCAAAATTAAACGCGATCTGAAGGAAACACCGCGTTTGTAGTAAACACCGCACTAAAACTGCTGTAAACAAACGTGTTGTTCTTGTAACGACTTGTCAAGCAACTGAACCTTCATGATTTCTGTGTAATTTGTGCTAGTAATCATAAAATCGATCCATCAATCAGGAAAGAGAATTTCATTTTTGAATGTCTTCTGATTTCTGACATGGCTGTGGTTCATCCACAAGTCAGCCAGATCTTTATTTACTTTTCCTACTACTTTGAAAACTGCGTTTACGATGCCTAATGATGGAGGGGCAGCGCAAGGTATACGAACAGTGCTTTATTATGCTAAAACAAAATACCAACACTTATTGCGAGTTTGTTCTGAAGAAATCCGTACTTAGCCAGTCATGCATTGCCATGGTTTTAAATATTGATTGAATTGTTTAATTGAACAATTCAATTTACAGGGTATGATTATAACTGGTGATACTCGTCAACCTAGTGCCAGTGTTGTACACCTACTACAAGGTGAAATTTGACAAATTGTACTGTTCTTTTCTATACAGAACTGATTAACGTTAATGGTAGTCGAATTTATACATTTAACATATTAGATATTCAATAAAATGCACTTACGCCTTTTAAACTTTCAAATTAGGCTTACCATGCAGCTGTAAAGATCATGTAATGTTGTATCTGAAATGTGTAGAGCACTTTCTACAACTTTTTTCGTGAACTGGTGGTTTAACACGTGGTTTTCAATGAGTGTTTCGTCGTTTTCACATTGTTTTTAGTACTTATGGCACTTAAAAGGGCGTAACTCAAATTTCCACCGTAAGAGGATTTTGAAAATTTCACCAGAGATGCAGTACAAGGTCACGAATCTACTGGTGAGGTCCGATTTCATGGAGCATTTTTTTTATAATAACGGTCTGGGGGAGCACCGTGCAGTATATACGTTATATTAGCCGTTCAATAGTTCTTACGTTGCACGAAGATACGAAAGTGAAAGAAAATTGTGAACCTTGCTATAAATAACTGGTTGTTTTATTCAGTTACTGCCATTGCACACCTAATGTTATGAATGTTTCTTATAGCATTTTTTCGAGGTATTAAGAGTGTAATTCTTATTTTTTAACCATTTTTAACCAATTAAGTTAATATTTTTTGAAACGGTGGTTCTATAATTGATGAAGGGACGGTAGGGGAAAGAAATGAAAATTTTCGACTCATGCACCTTCCAGTATTGGACAAAAAGTAGGAGTCAAAACGACTACTTGTTGAGCGTAGCTAGCAATACCCCCTCCCCCCCTCGTAACCTATCCGCTCTTTCCCCTTCTTCACCAAAAAATTTTCATTTCTTTCCCCTACCGTCCCTTCATCAATTGTAGAACCACCGTTACTAAAAATATTAATATTTATGTATGACCGCATTTCAAGGTCAAGACTAAACATATGAGATTAGTCTAACCAATTAAGTGCAAAAGTTCCAATATTTGAAGACCTCGTGTCAGTAGTGGCCCCGTTTCAACAAGAATTACTCAATTGACCAAACTCGTGACTTTAGTCATGACCTTGAAATGCGGTCAGGCATATATTAATATTTTTTTGAAACGATGATTCTACAATTGATGAAGGGACGGTAAGGGAAAGTAATGAAGAAGGATTTTTTTCCGGGAATGAAGGGGAAGGGTGGAAAGGAAGGGGGGGGGGGTAATAGGTAGCTATGCTTAACAAGTTGACGTTGTGACGTCTATCTTTTGTCCAATGCTGGAAGGTGCATGGGTCGAACCAAGCTGTAATCAGAGATTATAACCGGATTTGAACCCACAGCACAGCACAGCAGGTGCCCCGGATTTTATTTTTCCATTTTTCCAGCAGGGAATCCGGATTTTATTTTTCCTCAGATTCAACCCAAATAGCAGTATATGAAACTTAAATACAAATTTTCAACTTTTTAAAAAATCCATCAATGATCTTATTTCTTCAAGTAGCAAAAAGGTCATCAATTAGGGTTCGAATTCGTGTTTCGATTTATGTTTTCATAACAAATACTCACGTTAAAGTTTGGCGTCCAAATAACATTCCCGTTCCCGTTGCGAACTTAAATTGAAAATCATTCTGTTTGCTTATATCCATACTTAAAGAAAAAAAACTAAACAATATCAGTCACGACATTTGACAATCAGTCATTTAACTAAAACCAGCACGCTATGCGTGTGCAAAACCATTGCTCAGTAGGAGGCTCTATACAAAACAGGGCTTAATTTGAATATTTTAGCAAATGCTGCGAAACCTTTTAACACATTACCAATTTCAACCTGCTGAATTCGATTGAAAATATGCTAAAAAGGTGGCCAGACACTTAGTTTTTGATTGATTATAGTAGGTAAGACTGACAATAAGATGACGTTGGCGAGGACAACCTTTTAAGCTCTATCCATCCAACGTTTATTAACAAACAGAAAATTAAATGAGAAAGAGCCCGTTCTATTTCTATATTGATTTTAAAACTATTTTATATTTACTTTTTTATTTACATTTACTTTTCAATGAGAATCTCGGATAGCGTTTATTTCCATAGAGTTTATTTGGAATGATAAAGTCACCAAAATCGAATTAAAATTCGACTTCAATAATATATCAATTTCAAATTGGCGACATTATTTCACGTGACAATTTAGTAGTTTAGAAAATCTGCTTTCAATTAAATCCAAATCACCCATTTAATTGGACAACAAATTTGTTTACCTAATTTTTCCAATTAATTTCGGGCTCACCACACCAGTAGCGAAGCCCGACTTCGTTGCAATTATTTTCAAATCACAGGCCGGCACCTTGACCGAGCAGTAATAATGAGTGAACCGATGAAAGTTACACCTGTCACTATGATTTCCCGTAACAAATAGCCTCGTAATGCCGAGCTTCATTTTACCACCAACAGCACCGCCGGAAGCGTTTGAAATTCCCTTGGATGACGACAATCCGGAAAGCCTTATCAAAAAGCACCCCCCGAAACGTCTCAAGCGACTGGAAGAGCAGACGTCCGACCCGCCGAGCATTGAAGACCTTGAGGAAAAGCTTGCCACCGCCGAAATCAGACGACAGCAGGTACGATACGAAGTCCGACAGTATAAATGCTTTTCGGCTGGCTGACCTAGAAAATTATTATTGTTCCTTGACATGATTTTTCAGTTTTTGGCTAGTCGTGTTCAGAAAACTACAACCTTGGAGCACTCCGAGCTGGAGGAAAATTTCTACGTCCCGTCGGTGATCGAAGAGGAGGACGAAACCGAGGAAGCGGACGGAAACGGTGCTACCGACCTCACCGAGGTTAGCGTGGAGAAGGAAGAGCAACGAAATGAGACATGCAAAAATGGTTGAGGGTGGCGAATGAAACAAGATTTTTTATTAAACATACATTTATTTATTAATCTTTTCATTATATACTTTTATTTTTTTGTTCATATATAGATCATTTGAACCTAATTTGTCACATTATCAATTATATTAATCAATAATCAATAATAATAATGATATTAATAATAATATTTTTGGCATACCCGTATAATACTTTTATAAAATAAACACTTCCATTTATTTTTTCTCTGTGTGTGTATATTTTCTAGCCTTCCTTCCACAAACAATGTGTATACAATCTTACTGCCTTTCCTAGCGCTAGATCCTTTCCCACTGTGTGGCGATTGATTAGGAAAAATTCACTCGTATTAAAAGAAACAAGATTCATCCACAGATACTATATGATAACCTCAATTCTCTCGTCGTTCTTAGGATACTTAGGCATGTTTTAATATAAAATTTTCCTCTGTATGTCAGTTAGCAGTATCTGGGGGGCGGGCGCTTTTGCATTCCCGTCCCAGTTTCGTTACCGCGTTTGCTCGTCTTACGAAAAATAGGTTACATTCCGACGCGATGGTCGACGACAAAATACCTCTATATATAGGAAAGAAACAACCATCTTTTTCCGAAGTGTTTTCCTCGGTTTGTTTTTTTTTCGCTATTACTGATGTACTACTACTTACATGATTCGGCTGAGTTTTGGATTATGCGCTTTTATCGTTTATCTTATGATTTTTATGATGATTTTTCTTCTGTTAGTTGAAATTTGTAGAAAAGAGCGTTCTCGAAATATCGATTATCTAAACATCCATCTAAATAAGTGATTTTCTGCGATATTTTCTTTACATTCTTCTAGCAGTACCGTTTTGTGTGATTACTCTAGTATCCGTAAGTGGGAAATGCAATGCCGACTTTGCTATGCACTGGTGCTGCAGTTTTCTATTTTTGTGGTATATTCAATGGTTACTAATTATAGTTGAAATGTTTGATTCTTTCTCGAATGGTGGAATGGTGGTGTAGGTTTTTTTGGTTTAACACGATTTTTCTCTATTTATTATGTTTTCAAAATTTCCCTTCAATCTATAGGTTCGAAGAAGCATCTCGTTGGTGTTGGGTTGAAATAAACAAAAAACTTAAACTATAGCACAATGCTGACAGGAAACACTACAGTTATATCCAGGTTTTGTAAAGAAAGCGACAAAATGATGAAGAGCGGAATTGTCTTAGTCATCACGTTTTATCCATCAACCATTGACGTTAATTAATAATAATGCTACTCCTAATCAGGCGATAGATTTCATACGGAACGTATCACCTGATTCGGATACATGTCCACAGTAGTAGAGGAAGTTTATTAAACTTTGATAGCTCACTGATAAGACACGGCATAAAATAAAAGAGGACACACCAGAATAGATTAAAATAATAGTCGCAGTAATATGGTACGTACGTACGAACGTGATAGTCACGCCATCTACCAGAGCTACGCCAATACACATGACCTGGGAACAATTTTATAGCGATGGGCGAGATGCAGAAGCGAGTGATAAAGTGGTTGGCGAGCAGCCACCAGATGTGCAGATTAAGAATCATGGGCCGATTCTTTAATATTAATGTGCGCATCTTTCATTTCGGAAGTACCGATGATGACAAAGACGAATTTCACGCGCAGTTGGAACGCGAATACGACCGCTACCCTAGACATGATGTGAACGTCTTCAGCGATGACTATAATGCTCAGGATGGTCAGGAGGAGGAATTTAAACTGGTGATTGGACAATTCAGCGCACACTCGCAAACAAACGAAAATGGCCTAAGACTGGTCGACTTTGCCGCCTCCAAAAACATGACCAAACGTAGCACCTGGAGATCACCGAAGCAGACGAAATCACAAATCGACCACGGTTTGATAGATAGTCGGCACTTTTCAGACATTATCGACGTCAGAGCCCATCGGGGCGCTAACATTGATTCGGACCACTACCTAGTGCTGATTAAGATACGTCAAAAACTATTTGTTGTGAACAACATACGATACCGGCCCCCGCCACGGTATAATCTAATGCGACCGAAGCTAGAGAAAGCCCTCTTGTGGAATGTTAGAGAGCCGTGAAAACGTAGCGGAGAACGTCTTAGACCGTATGGCACCGAACCGACGTAACGAATGGTTTGACGAGAAGTGCCAGCAAATATTGGATGAGAAGAACGCAGCGCGAGTACAAATGCTGGGTAGAGCCACCCATCAGAATGTGGAACGATACGAACACAAGCGGCCGGCAGCAACCCCGACTCTTCCAGGAGAAGAAGCGCCACCAGGAGGAGAAGGAGTACGAAGAACTCGAGCAGCTGTACCGCTTTCACGACACACGGAAGTTCTATCGAAGACTCAACGTATCTCGCAAAGACTTTGTACCGCGGGCCGTGCAGAGATAAAGATGGAGGTATTGTGACTGACGACCGTGCGTTGATCGAAAGGTGGAAGCAGCACTACGATGAACACCTAAAAGGCGTGCAGATGGAAGACCGTGATAATGGAAGAAGTGATTTCATTGATGTAGCAAGCAACGGAGATGTGCCACCCTGATCGATTAGCGAAGTTAAAGAAGTCGTCCAGCGGCTGAAGAACAACAAAGCAGCAGGATAGGATGGCATTGGAGCGGAACTTATCAAAATGGGCCCGGACAAGTTAGCCAGCTCTTAGCATCAATTTATTGTCAAGATTTGGAATACGGAACGACTACCGGAGGAGTGGAAAGACGGGGTTATTTGCCCTATCTACAAGAAATACGATAAGCTGAACTGTGAGAACTACCGAGCGATCACTTTCCTGAATGCCACCTACAAAGTGCTTTCCCAGGTCATCTTCCATCGACTGTTCACATTAGCCAATAGATTCGTGTTATCAGTTATCAGGTCAGGGAAAGGGTGGTCTACAAGGGACCAAATGTAGACCCTGCGGCAGATCCTCAACAAATGCCGCGAATTCCAAGTCCCCACGCACCTGTTCATTGATTTCCAAGCCGCTCATGATAGTATAAACCGACAAGAGCTATGAAAAATTCTGGACGAAAACGGATTTCCGGGTAAGGTTACTAGACTTCTCATGGCTACGATGGATGGAATTCAGTGCTGTGGGAGAATCCTGGGTGGATTGTCAGATCCATTCGAATCTCGCAGGGGACATCGACAAGGAGATGATTTTTCCTAAGTAAGTAAGTAAGTAAGTAAGTAAGTAAGTAAGTAAGTAAGTAAGTAACGATGAAAATCTCTCCATGCAGTGCCTGTAGCTCGTGATTCATACACCTACGCCACTCTTCGTTTTCCGTTTGTACTCCAATAATAATAGTCGTTTCGTTCAAATACGGCAAATGCACGTATCTTTTCTACAAGCAAAGTTACAGTCTCAAGTCCGTAGAGGACTACCGGTCTGCATAACGTTTTGTACATCGTCAGTTTTGTGCGACGGCGTATGCTCCTTATTCGAAGCATCTCGCGAAGGGAAAGGTAGACTCGACTTCCAGATTGAATGCGTCATTGAATCTCCTTACTCGTATTATTGTCGGCGATGACCAGAGATTCCAAATGTCCGAACTCATCAACCACTTCCAGTCCATCGCCGTCAATAGTCACTGTCCGTGGGAGGCAAACATTGGAGCTGGAGCCTCTTCCTACCATACATTTGGTTTTCGACGCATTGGTTTTTAACCCAATCCTCCTAGCCTCCGTTTTTAGTCTAGCGCACATTGCCTCCGCCGTCCCAAAGCTTTTAGTAATGATGTCGAGGTCATCTGCTAGGAGTTGGTAACTTTTACTGAAGGTCGTTCCTCTCGTTTCGATACCTGCTCGTTAGCTTTAATAGCGATGTTGAATCAGTTACAGTACAGTTCATCCTTTTGCCGCAACCCTCTGTGCGATTCGAAATGATTCGTGAGTGCCCCCGAAACACGCACGTAACACATCACTGGCTTCAGGGTAGCTTTGACCAGCTGCGTCAGTTTCTCTAGAAAACCGTTCTGGTGCATTATCTGCCATAGCTGTTTGTGCTCGACGGTATCGTACGCTGTTTTGAAATCCATGATAATATGACGCATGGACACGTTGCACTCCTGACACTTCTGTATGATTTGTCGGAGAGTGAATATTTGATCCGTAGTAGTACGAGTCCCAAACCCACCTGAAACTGCCTTGCGATTTTTTTTGCCATTGTGAATAGATGACGTAACAAAATCTGCGAGAGCACCTTGTAGCTTAATCAAGCTGATCACCCTTTTTATATAAACCACACCTTCCATCCATTCCTCCGGTAGCCTCTCCTCCTCCTAAATTCTTGAAATTATCCAGTGAAACGCCATTGCAAGTGATTCTCTGTCATTTTCTTAGAGTTCTGTCGGGAGTCAGTCCTTGCCGGCGGCTCCATAATTCTTCTACTGACCAATGCCTCGTCGGATTTCTTCAAGATCGGGAACCGGAACACTGTTGTCGTTTGTAGGTACTGTCAGGATAACTTCCGTTCCGTTTCCATCGGTTTTATCGCCATTGAGATGCCAATCATCCCTTCACATAACAGACTTCGGTGTGTATTCACTGCACTGTTGACTGACGTTAATTAAGAAATCACTCCAATATCAAAAGACGGCACTTTGTGCTTTTGTTGATAACGAAGACGCTTTCGATAACAAGTCCTTCGCTTCAGTCATTCCAATTCTATGTCAAAAGGGAATCAAACACCTTGGAATAATTCTAAACTGTACTGCCCAGCCCATCTACATTATGTCCTAGGTACCTAATAGTGTGGCTGGTAAATGGCTGAACACCGTGTACTATCAATGCCTCGCGTACCTGTAGACATAAAAAAGGCCCCGCAGTAATCCTCGGCATTTTATCCAGCAACTCCTATCCCTACCTCCTCGTGGTACCAGCTGGTATACGAGCAACCTTAGCGGAGATCGGGTAACCAACCGCGGTGGAAACTAACACCGTTTACCGATAGCGAAGGAGAAACTCATGCTTCCACTGAGTGTTGGCAAACGGAATAGCCCTACCAACCGTGAGCCTCTGTCTCCAGGTTAGGGTTTCTTTACCACGTATGCGGTTGATCCGGAGCGGGTGGCTGACGCAGAAAGAGAACTGCAGAAGATGAAGGTCAATGTTGCAGCCATCCAGGAAGTGCACTTGGACGAAAATGAGGAAGAACGCATCCTCCTATTGCGTGCACGACATTCAAGTATCACATCCACTACAGTCGTGTCAACAAAGCAGAGCATGGAGTCGGATTAATACGAATCCATGGAAAACAAATGAAGCGTGTCATTAGGTGGAGACCTATTATTGACCCCTATTATTGACCCCTATTATTGACCGTCTATACGTGCCGAGGATTGAGGGTAAATTCTTTACCTACAGCATGATAAATATATACGCCCCGACGAACGACAAACCCGATGACGTGAGAGAGGAGTTCTATGATTTTCTCGAAAGAACATATGGAGAGTGCCCAGGACATGACATATAGTAGTTATCGGGGATTCAAATGCACAGATCGGACGCGAAGAATTCATTCACCCCGTTATTGGTAGAGAAAGCCAGCATCATACTACAAACGACAATGACCTGAGGCTAATCAATTTCGCTACAGCCAGAGGAATGGCTATCTGTAGTACCTACTTTGCACGATGGAACATTCGGAAGTACACCTGTAAACACCCTAATAAAGAGGCCTGTTGTCAGATCGACCACATTCTGGTTTATGACCAGAACTTCTCAGATGTCGCAGACGTGCAGTCCTTCCGGGGACTAAACATCAACTCGGACGCGTCCGGTTGTCCAACGTATTCAAATCCAGACCAACGAGGAAGATACGACTGAACATTCGGCGGTAATCAGTGAAAGGATTTGTTGCAGAGTACTATTCTCCTCTTCCTATCCTCCTCTTCGTCCTACTCTACAACCGGGCCGCACTGTGGACAGCACCACGGAAGCTCCCGGCCCTCCCAACCCAGTCGAACTAATCGCAGCCTGCGCTCTTCACAGTCGTCCCGATCCTGCGGTTGGTTGTGGTGTGGGAGTCTTCCATTCCGTAGCCTCAAGCGAGTACCCTTGCAACTCAAGTAATGATCTTCCGGTACCTGATATTCCAATTTTTAGTTTGTCCAATATGCTATCAAGGCCGAACCTTGCACGCGGTGGTGCCAATGACGATGTGCTCAACTACTACTAAAACGCTGGAGAGATGAACTGCGACGTGAACGACTACCTCCTGGCTGCATCTGATGGCTGCTACGATATCATTATACTAACCGAAACCTGGCTTGACTCTCGAACTCTCTCGTGTCAGGTGTTTGGTCCCGAATATGAAGTTTTTCGATGCGACCGTGGGCCTAGAAATAACCGGAAGTTAATGAGCGATGGCGTGCTTGTCGCGGTTAATCAGAGACTGACAGCAAAACTGATCGAGAATGATCAATAGAGCAGTATTGATCAAGTGTATGTGTGTATCGAGTTCACTAACTGCAGGTTGTTCCTGTGTGGAATTTATATTCCCCCCGATCGAGTACGAGACGAAGGTCTGATCGACGTTCACTCCCGGTCGGTAATGTCAGTGATCGATTTGGCAACAGCTACCGACGAGCTCATTATTATCGGAGATTTCAACCTACCAGGACTTTTATGGCAACCATCCAGTGATGGTTTTCTCCATCCGGTTCCCGATCACTCCACTGTGTACAGTGCAGCATTACGGCTTCTAGACTGCAACAGTTCTGCCATGTTGCGACAGATCAACCACGTGACCAATGAGATTCGCTGTCTGGATCTCTGCTTCACCAGCGCACAGGATGTTGCTCCAGTGGTTTCGCTCGACCCGTCGCCACTTGTAAAGCAAGTGAGGCATCACCCTCCACTAATGCTTACCCTCAGCAATCACAACTCGAATCTAACAGAAACTATCCCCCCTGTTTCGTATGACTTTCGAAATGCTGATCACCGAAGCATTGCCGAATTCTTCGCCACTATCAACTGGTTTGATAGTGGTTCTCGACGGAAACGATGCCGACAACGCCGCCTTGACTCTTTCGCACATAATTGTGCACGCAATCGATCGTCACGTACCCAAGGTAGTACATTCGTCAAACAGCAAGCTTTGGTTGACCCGCGAGCTTCGCATGTTGAAGACTGAAAAAAGGGTTGCGCTTAGGATATATTCCAAGTTTCGCACCCGCTCACTGCGTGATCAATACATATTTATACTTTATTTAACATATTTAACACTGTATACAAAAGAATCAGTCGGACATGCTTTAGACGACGCGTGCAGAGAATCCAGCGCACCTGCAGAGAATCCAGCGCAATCTGAAGGTGAAACCAAAAACGTTCTGGAAGTATCTTAGCGATCAGCGCAAGGAATCGGGCCTTCCATCAACTTTGATCCTCAATGGACAGGTTGCTTCGGAGCCCCAGCATGTCTGCCAACTCTTTGCCGATAAATTCGCCAGAACCTTTTGCGATGAAATCATCCCGGACGACCAAATTACCCAAGCTGCTTTCAATGTTCCGATAATGACTGTGAATGCTGTCTCGAGCCGCATCAACGTTGAAATCATCGACTAAATCCGACCCAAGTGGTATTTCGTCTTTGTTTTTAAAGAAGCACATTAAAGACCTGTTAATCCCTCTCCGGCTCGTGTTTGGTCTATCAATCACAAGCGGGGTATTTCCGCTTGCATGGAAAACCACCCAAATGTTTCCTGTGCACAAAAAAGGGGATCGGAAAGATGTCAACAACTACCGAGGAATTTCATCATTGTGTGCCATTTCCAAGTTGTTTGAGCTTGCAGTCATGACTCCGCTGCTGTCGCACTGTAAACATTATTTGAGTGACGACCAACATGGATTCATCGTAGCTAGATCAACCACTACGAACTAAATTGGTAAATTGGAAAGACTCGGTATCAGCGGCAGCATGTTGCGTTGGTTCAGTTCGTACCTCGTAGGTCGCCCCAGCTAGCACCAAATCGTACATCAATAACCGAAAATTATCGTAAATAACTCGTAATAAACTCGGAATCGTAACTAAAGCTCCATAAAGTCCGCCCAAGTTGATTTTCAGTCGAATATAATGATAATAGCTGACATACATACGATATTCAGCACAGAATCGTATAGCAGTACGGAGCGGTTCGGGCTTAATCGGATATTGTCGTATATAATCACTTATATCGATGAAATGCGTATGTTTATTCCTCATCACGTATATCGCCTCCAAAATACCACGGATATGTCAATTTCGCGCATCAAATACGATTTATTAGCATGTATATATGTCCGTAATGCTGATTTTTACTTTTTAACTACATGTAAAAATGCTAGCTGGGGCCAACTGATTCAATCAAATGCGTTTCCGGGCTCATCTGGAATCCTACAGAGTAATCATTTGGGACCGTTCATCTTCCTATTGTACTTCAATGATGACAACTATGTACTCAGAGGTCCTCGTTTATCCTTCGCAGACGATTCGAAGATGTATTTGAAGATACGTTCCAAGAACGATGCAATTTGTCTTCAACAAGAGCTTGAGACCTTTACGAATTGGTGCAATCTGAACTGCATGCTCGTCAATCCTGAGAAGTGTTCCATTATTTCTGTTGCCCGTATCAAAGAACCGGTCATTTTTAATTGCAAGCTACGCGGTACAGAAATCCAATCGACCAGGTAAAGGATCTCGGCATTATTTTAGATAGCCAGCTATCGTTTAAACGGCATATTTCTTACATTGTAGACAAGGCATCCAGAACATTAGGATTCCTCTTCCGCATCGCTAAGAGCTTCACTGACTTATATTGCCTCAAGGCATTATACCGTGCACTCGTCCGTTCTACTCTTGAGTACGGTTCCGTTGTCTGACATCCATATTACCAAAACGGGATGCAAAGGATTGAATCAGTTCAACGCCGCTTCTTACGTTTCGCTCTCCGTCGTCTACCATGGCGCAATCCTTTCCAGTTGCCGTGTTATGAAAGTCGATGCCGATTAATACACTTGGAGACACTACAGATACGAAGGAACATCGCAAGAGCTCTGTTTGCTGTCGACACGTTGCAGGGAAGAACTGATTGTCCTGTTGATTGTGTTTTTCAGACTGAGGACGTTGCAGGAAACCTTTTTTGGCGAATACCAGTGCGGATTTCGAGAGGTACACTCTACGACGGATCAAATGTTCACCTTGCGATAGATCCTCGATAAATTCCAGGAGTTCAACTTGCAGACTTACCACTTGTTTATAGATTTCAAGGCGGCGTACGATTCAGTTAAACGAAATGAGCTGTGGCGGATTATGCTTGAACATGGTTTTTCAACCAAACTGATTAGACTAATACGTGCTACCCTTGATGGTTCAAAATCAAGCGTCAGGATAGCGGGTGAGACATCCGACTTCTTTGTGATGTTAGATGGTTTGAAGCAAGGTGACGGACTATCGAATTTACTGTTCAACATTGCATTGGAAGGTACTATTCGAAGGACAGGAGTGCAGAGGAGCGGTCCCATCACCACGAAATCTCATATGCTCCTAGCTGATTACCGACATTAAAAGACATAATTTTGAATACCAGTTTACAAATAATTTCATTCTGTTCAACTTGAATGACAAATGAGATACGTGAATTTCCGTAATAAGAAATATTACTTTAACCAAAAACGAAAATCGAAACCTAACCGGTGTTTGCCTGTTAGCATTAGTGCTGTTAATCCGAAACAAAAACCATAACTGAAAACCGAGCATTCTACGTGCACTGATTCTCCGATACGCTTCTCTGATATCTATTTGTTTGGTTGTTTTCATTTTGTTTTGTTTTGTTTTTTTTTATTTGTTGTATTATAACGTTCGTTTAATTACATCTACGAGTGTAGTAAAGTGGTCAAATTTAGTCTCTTCCTTAACAGTATTGCTCCTTCCTTGCACGAATACCTCACTCTTCGCTATTAACATTCGCTGTCCTCATTCTTTATTCTTTTATCCTAGGATCTCCAAGAGAAAATAAATCCAATTCTGATTACAACCCAAATGCTTAGCCTTGCAGCTACTATGCAATAATGTTTCTCCTCTATATAAGATTTCATTTGTATAAATATTTGATTCTCTCATTTTCAATGGTTTCTCCTCCAGTCACACCGTGCGTTGCACTAGATTTAGGTGAGCACGATGACAGTTTAGCCCTAGTCGAATGAAATGTGCTACTTGCTTTTTCTTCTGCTTCTTCTTTAACCGACACAGGTATACAAATGTTTAATTTGAAAAAGTTCGATCTAGTTTGCGTAAAATCTCTTCTGCTGTCGTGCGCGGTATGCCGATTCGACTTACTGTGACTGTTGGTATTGTTTCAATAGTTTCGCTTGTGTTTGTTTTTTTTTTTGTTTTGTTTCTTCAATATGATACATTAAAATGTGCGTTTATTTGGTTGTATTTTTTCTTACCCTCTATGCTGATTTTATGTTTGTCAACACCTATATAAGTTTAATACATGTTGCAGGAGTGGAATAATGGGGTGCCCTTGGTTCTAGAACGAAAGTCGCGAATTCGCTTTTGTATTCAGTTTCTTGATTTGCTAGATTCGTTTAGTGGTTTCGAATGTCAATATTCTAATCAATTCGTACGGGCGACAGGCATTGTTTTCCTAGATAAGAACACAGTTGAACATATCTTTTAAAAAGTGGTTGTTAATGGTTTATATTCAGTACTGTTTTTAAAAGTGATAAAACTAACGACTTTTTGCTGCCGGTTTTCGGCATGGGAAAATATGTAATTCCAATTGTTTTCAAACTTACAATTCACCTTTTGCCACAATGAAATATTCCAAATGCCCTAGTCATTTATTTATACTTATATTTTCATCCTAGTTTCCGTACGAAACTTGATTATCCTCTATGCCTAAATTTATTTATGCATATTTACGTTCTTACGGGCTAATAGTATTACAAAACTACTTTGCTTTTAGAAGATATTTTCTGTTTCACTAGTCAGTTACACTTACATATCGTTACAAAAGACTATATGCACTTATGAAGATGGGTTTTTATTTGTCGCTTCACTATAGCGACAAACGGTTATTCAATTACCGAACATAAATGTATCGAACATCAACTAAGTAACACTTCCGCGTATAAAAATTTGTCTCAATAAAAGAACAATTACACCAATAAACAATCAATGACTTTCATTGATAGAGTACTTTTTGCTACCCTTTATGTCGACTTGCATTTACAAGATTAGGTTTAGCTCTGCTTGTTTTCACGATAATAGTTTTACATTTATATTATTTTTATTATTGTCTGCAGAATAATAATGATTTTACCCAAATAATATTCTCTCGGCGTTTTAATGACCGTAAATAAGTGTTCACTGTTTTACTGTACATCATCCTATGATAACTATGTATGTTACAAATAAACAGGTAAAAATATAAGTTCCTATTGGCAAAGTGAATACCACCATTTTTTGGTTTTACGAGCCATAACTGATCTCGAATTATTCATATCAGTTTCACGAGCTAGAATGAGCGTTACTTATCGTTACGAAGTAGATTATGGCAGCACCGCATTTCCTTATTTATAGCTACTCATAGCTTGTGATGCTTTCGATCCAAGAGCGACTGTCCTGCCAATTGAACAAAATTGCATGCAAGTTTTTACGCAATAGCACCCTATAATTTGATGTGCTTGCACCAGCCTTCAATAACATAAGAAAATGCAGCGCTTCCAACACTGCCCGTAATGATGAACTAAAAACTGAGTTGCATCGAACACAAAATATGACCATTTATGCTACCTATCAAGTGTGTCAAACTTTCCTATAAACAAACGATTCGATTCTTAATGCTAAGCCCTAAACATTCAAGCTTTGCTAAGTCCCTGCAGGGCATTTTGTTTGCCGAAAGTAACATTTCATCGAACTTTCTGTTGTTCCTCGTCGACTACCTTTCTGAAGTTCTTATCCCTAACCGTAATACAACGCGCAATCCTCGCATTACTGTTGCCTGTTGAACTTGTTCGCTTTTCCATGGGTACATTGGACTACTCAAATTGATTTCTCTTATTTTCAACCTACAGTAGGTTCTAGATCCTATGTAATGACTTCCTTCTCCAACACCTGGACTAGGCCAACTACTCCCTACTCGGCACTCGTGGAGGAGGGGGAGGAGCTATTACCTATTCCGGGTTATCCTACCAACATTGAGCAATATTTCAATGTGTGTGTGTCTGAGTTCCGTTTTTGAATCCGGTTCATTGGCTTTTACACTTAGTACAATCTACTGACTATGGGCTGAAATGGGTCAGATTTCCGATATTTGATCGAATCGAATGGGAAACGGGGGGGGGTTTTGGATATCGGAAAAAACGATCTAGTTGATCTAGTATCATTGGAATCACAAAGTAAACTAAGGTGAAAATTGGAGGAATTCTACTCCGAAGGGTTGCGGGTCTTTAATAACTATTTTTAAATTAAATGATAAAAATAATGGTTTCAGTCAATATTTAAAGTGAAGAGAAAATTTATCGTAATTTATAATATAATAAATAACAAATACTAAGCATTCACTCGATTCATCACAGATCTTATAAATAACACCAGTGAAACTTTTTAAATAACATGAAAAATGATATATTTTAAAACAGCTCTTAGCTCTAACGGTTCAGAGCAAAGTAAAGTCTGGGTGCTGCATTCTGCTCTTGAAACTTGACCTTCTTTTTTTATACGACAGACTTCGCAGCTAGCTGTTATAGTACAGGATCCTAGTACTGCTACGATCCTATTGACTCTAACAACCCCTCCCAGCCGAGATTCGAAAGCACGACGACTGGATTATTAGACCATCATCGTACCTCGAAACCAATTAGGAGATCAATGGCTGATACATTTTATTGAAACAATGCAGAGCTTTTTTTTGAGAAAGTTCGTTTCTGACAATCGAGCTTCATTGGCTTTAATAGCCAATTCAATGACTCAACAAGGAAGCACTGAAGCTTCGGTTTCAACTGAAGAGCATCGGTTTATATCAAAATTGTCTTCGATAAGCGTCGTTGAAACGAGAACGAGTTTCACTTTATTATGACAATCGTTTTTAAAGACGTCGGCTCAAACTATGCTTTAGGATAACTTTAGCAGTGCCCATCCACCTAAGTTACAGGAGCTCCGATTCCTACCATCTCAAGCAACCTTGGAGGAGATCGGTTAGTCAACTGATAGAAACCAAGGCCGTATGCTGACAGTGAAGCAAGCACTTACGCGAATTGGCATGAGGAATAGACTGATCAGCATCGAGCGTCTCTTGCCGGTGATTTGATTATAAGGAACATTATTTGATCATCCTAGTGAGGTCTTGCACTTAAGCGCTTGGAGCGCTTAACGACAACATCTGACCTGAAGCGTTCAAATTAATTAAGAAACGAGTTGCTCTCAAACCCATCGCAAGAATCAGTTGAGCAGCCCTATTAAGGCAACCTAAAGCTAAATGTATACGAGCAACCGAGAAAATTTACTCGAAAGGTTTTACGTCAATCCAGACTATGAAATAAAATTATGGAATGCAAGTTTGGTACCAGGAATTGTAGAGCAAGTTTTATAATGTCTATTGGTGATCATTGAGATGATATGCCTGTTGAGAATAAAATTATTATTCTTTAATTGAAACTCCATCAAGGTGCACTGCCCGCACGAAAGTAGATCAATTATGAGAAGGAAAGATTATACGCACAGCATAATCATCCTCATGCCTCTGAACGCCTAGGTTGATCGCAACCTGCCAACCAGTTTTCATCAAAAATCGTTCTTCTCTGCTCAACAACCCGCAAGATGCAAAGAACAGTTCGCACCGAACGTGTGCATTAAAAAAATGAACAGATTTATGCGATTTTGAATGCGATTAAACTGCCACCTGGTGGTGTATCTTTCTATGCGTTGCCAGTGATACCAACTCTGTTGAGTACAGAAAAAATTTGACAGTGTCATCATTTAAACTGCAGTAGCCTTGGCGAAAGCGGTCAAGCAGCTACGCTCGATGCTTTCTTCGCACTGTCAACTCCACCCCGGAGCGAAGAAGTTGAGGCGGCATTCACACTATGGTCATGGGTAGATACCCCATCCAGGAGGTGGTTTCATCCGACCAAGAAGGGTTCGTGATTGCTGTGGTCGATGGCGTCTGCATCTGCAGTTGCTACGCTCCACCTAGGTGGTCGCCGGAGCAGTTTGACCGGATGCTAGACGTGCTTACCGACGAGCTCACTGGCCGCAAGCCGGTTGTTATTGGAGGATACTTCAGTGCTTGGGCTGTCGAATGAGGTAATAGGTGCACTACCCCTAGGGGACAAAACTTACTGTCCAAGCTGGACGTAAGTCTGGCAAACGTGGGATCCGTCAGTACCTTTCGTAGGGGGGTACAACAATCGATCATCGATATCACCTTCTGCAGCCCAACGTTGCTAGCCAACATGGGTTGGAGGGTGTCCGATGAGTACACGCATAACGACCACCAAGCTATACGGTACACGATAGAACGACGGATGCCACGGTCACGCGGGTTGAAGTCGACTGGGAGGAGGTGGAAAGTGAACGCCTTCGATAAAGACCTGTTCACTGAAGCACTCAGCGCAGAGATCAACCGCTCGAACCTGAGTGTCCGTGAGACCAACGTCCTAATACGGGCATGTGATACCACTATGCCCAGGACGGGGCAGCCAACGAACGGACGTCGCTCGGCATACTGGTGGAGCGAGACCATTGCTCAGCTCCGCTCCAGATGCCACATAGCGAGAAGGCTATCGCAGAGGGCCCGGACCGATGCAGATACTGAAGCTCTGGGGGGTCGAACTTAGAGCGGACAGGTTGGCGCTCAACAAGGAGGTTAGATGTAGCAAGATATCTTGTTTTCAGGAGCTATGCGGCGATGTGGATTCGAACCCCTGGGGTGGTGCATACCAGGTGGTGATGAACAAGATGATGGATGCATCCACGCCGCAGGAAACCGGCCCCCAAAAACTGAAAGCCATCGTGAAAGGGTTCTTCCCGCAACACGATCCAGTTTGGTGGCCTCCGCCCCTGTACGGTCAATCGAATGATGTGCTCATTCCGGTCACGGTCGTAATTTCCCGGGGTTTAAAAATGACGAAACCGCCCGGTCCTGACGGGATTCCAAACGAGGCACTCAAAGCGGCGATCCAAGCATATCTCGATATGTTTAGAGCGACGCTTCAGAACTGCCTAAAGGTACAGTTCCCCCACAATTATGGACCATTTAAGCAGAGTTATGATTTTAAATCAATCAATTGTAGCGCATACTATTGTTTAAAAGCAGTTTATAAATGTTTTTAGTTACAGAAATATGTAATCTTTCAGTTGATTCAGTTATTAAACCCATTTAGTGCAAGTTTTTCACGGAAATTAAGCTTATATTATGACTCATCAAATACACAATTATGGATCACTTTTGGAAGCGGTCACAATTATGAAACAATTTGCATCATATTATGGATCAAAATAAAAATACACTTTTTGCAGCGAATTCACTCAATGAACTTTATTCAAATCATGTAATAACATAAAAATAACATTTTTAAAATCGTATGAAAGACCTTGTGTGGATTTTGGTCTGTCTTTAGATGCCTGTCGTCCTTCTTCGAAGACACCTACCGATCAGCTTTTGGGAATGCTTTTCGATATTTCACAACAGATTTTTTGTCCTGGAAAAAGAATCATAGGCTCACCAGCTGCGTTGGCTCCGAAAAGGCTAGTATAGGATGAAATTTTCTTTTGTCCGAATTGTTATTAACGATGTAGGTACAGTGGACTCTCGGAAAAGTTAATCGTTGCAAGAGTTTAATTTAATCCCTGCTATGACGCGACTTTGAATAAAACAGTAAACCGAAAAAATTAAAAATAAACATAGAAAGAAATCGCGTGTATGTGACCGAAAGCTCTAAGAACCAGTAAATTCAAACTCTCTAAAAACTTAAAGGGGAAAATTAACGTTTTAGATTGTTGCATGAGAGCTAGCATTCGCTTAACTTTTGCTATGAACCGTTGCATATGAACCATCATAGCGTTTTACTGCCTTACGTAGCTTTCCTGTATTGCGTAGTTCAGAAATAGCATTTTCCAAAAACTCAGCTCTGTGCAGCTTTCGATTCTGCTTAAAAAATGTTTATGATAGGTGCTAAACTCTTTGAATTTGTAAAAATTACATTGGAATCAAAGTGATCCATAATTGTGGAAAATTACCTTGTTTTGGTCACTATTATGGATCACTTTGAAAATTACTTATTTTTACAGGAAATTACATTGGCAACCACCAACATTTCGCTGAATCGTAAAGAACTTAGCTAGATCTTTATGTACGAGTCATTTTTTGCTCGAAAATTGTTGATTATGTCACATGGCAACCTTATGAATGAGGAACGTACTGCTTATGCTGATTGGAAAACACGTCAGACATTTTGATAGATTCTCGATAACAACTTTGTACGCTCATTGAAAAAGCATCAATGTCGGGATTTAAAGGATGTTTTATGTGTTAACAGCTAGTTAATATGGTATATTTTGTTGCAAAAATGCTTCATACCTTCAAACAGTTTGTTTAACTGAGTTATTTAACTTGAAACACAAAAGTGATCCATAATTGTGGGTGATCCGTAATTGTGGAGGGAGTGTATACGAATTTCCAGACAACTATAAAGTCCAAAGATTGGTACTGCTGCCGGAGCCGGGGAAACCACCCGGTGATCCCTCGTCGTACAGGCCAATTTGCCTATTGGACACGTTGGGCAAATTGCCAGATCAGGTAATCCTAATCAGACTGACGCCTGTAGTTGAGAATGCTGTCGGGCTGGCAAGCTCGCAGTTTGGCTTCCGTAAGGGGAAGTCCACTGTAGACGCCATAAAGTCCGTGGTAGAGAGAGCCGAAAAGCTTATGAGACGGAAAAGCCGAGACTACAGATATTGTGCCATAGTCACAATCGACGTCAAAAACGCCGCTAACTGGGGTGCAATAGCGCTAGCGCTGCACAAGATGAGGGTACCGGATCATCTATGCAGGTTGCTTAAAAGTTACTTCGAGAACCGGACGCTAGTGTACGACACGGCGGATGGGACGAAGAAATTCAAACTGACAACAAGTGTTCTACAGGGCTCGATTCTCGGCCCCACGCTCTGGAATGCCATGTACGATAAGGTACTGAGGCTCAAACTACCCACTGGGGTCGAGATCACTGGCTTCGCCGATGATAACGTCCTTACAGTGGTAGGCGCGCAGTGGGCGGAGGGAGTGGATTTCGGATGAAACTTGGAGGAAGATCGACGAGCGGAGAGAGGCGAAAGCCGGCATTGAGCGAGCGCGGACCAGATCGGCTAAGACAGCTGCCCGTCAGCGATACGCCGAACTGGAGAGAGCTGTTAAACGTGCTTGTAGGCGGGACAAGAGAGCCTGGACTAACTCCCTAGCCGAACAAGGAGAAACCGCCGCCGCCAATGGTGATATCCGTTTGTTGTACGATATTTCTCGCCGCCTTAGTGGTGTCAGGATGAATACAAAGATGCCGCTAAAGGACAGAGCTGGTCAGCTATTGATTGACCGTACAGAACAGCTTAAGCGATGGACTGAACATTTTGAACAACTCTTCCGAGTTTCAAATGCCAGAGACCAACAAAACCAGCAGCGTACGACGCCTACAGTTCGTCGAATAAATCGCGTGAACTCGGAGGCGCCATCGCTGGATGAAATTGTAGCAGCCATCAAGAGTATGAAATCCAATAGAGCGCCAGGGATAGATCGTATTTCAGCCGAAATGCTCAAAGCTGACCCATCTTTGTCAGCCCAGATGATGCATCAGCTTTTCAGCAATATTTGGGAAACCGCAACTTTTCCGGTGGACTGGATGCAGGGCATATTGGTCAGAGTCCCTAAGAAAGGAGACCTAACGGAATGCGGTAACTGGCGTGGCATCACGTTGCTCTGTATTACTCTCAAAGTACTCTGTAAGGTAATCCTCAACCGGATTCAGAAGAAGATCGACGCTACTCTCCGGCGGCAGCAAGCTGGATTCCGTGCTGGCCGATCATGTGTAGACCATATCACAACGCTCCGCATTATATTGGAGCAGATCAACGAATTCCAGGACTCTCTTCTGCTGGTGTTCGTTGACTTCGAAAAGGCGTTCGACCGACTCAATCACGAAAACATCTGGGGCGCACTTAGGCGTAGAGGAGTTCCAGATAAGCTAGTCCATCTCATCGAGGCTCAGTACGAGGCGTTCTCGTGCAAGGTTTTGCACGACGGCGTCTTGTCCGACCCCATTAGGGGTTACTGCTGGCGTGAGACAGGGCTGCATTTTATCACCGCTTCTGTTTCTCATCGTTATGGATGAGGTATTAGTTGGAGCAATTGACAGTAGACCAAATCGAGGATTGCCTTGGAATCCTCTAACGATGGAGCAGCTAAATGACCTCGACCTAGCCGACGACATTGTCTTGCTCGCACAACGCCGAAACGATATGCAGAGCAAGTTAGACGACCTCTCCGAGAGCTCCCAGGCAGCAGGTCTCACAGTCAATGTAGCGAAAACTAAGTCTATGGTAGTGAACACTGACAATTCCACCAACTTTACAGTAGCGGGACAACAAGTTGAGCAGGTAGCCGTCTTTCAATATCTTGGTAGCCAAACAACGCCCGATGGTGGTACCAAGACTGATATAGCCACACGGATCAGGAAGGCCAGGGGTGCCTTTGCAGGTCTGCGAAACATTTGGCGCTCAAACCAGATCACTCTACATACGAAAACCCGAATCTTTAATTCAAACGTTAAATCCGTACTGCTGTATGCCTGCGAAACGTGGTGCGTCTCAGCGGAGACAACGCAAAAACTGCAGGTATTCATTAACCGGTGCCTGCGATATATTATTCGTGCCTGGTGGCCTGATAACTGGATATCCAATGAGGAACTCCATCGTCGGTGTCATCAACGGCCGATAGCCACAGAAATTCGTGAGCGTAGGTGGAAGTGGATCGGACACACCTTGAGGAAAAGAGCGAACGAGGTTTACAGAGCAGCACTCGACTGGAATCCACAAGGACAGCGTAGAAGAGGCAGACCCAGAGGCTCATGGCGACGGAGCGTAGCCAACGACATCCGGGCTGTAGACGAGAACCTGTCCTGGCGACAGGTAAAAGCCATGGCGGGTAACCGTCAGCAGTGGAGATCTCTGATTTCATCCCTTTGTTCTGCCGGACCGGCGGACATGGACACATAAGTAAGTAAGTGGTAGGCGAGTTTCTAGAGAAGGTGGAAATGCTGGCATCGGACGCTATAAGCATAATAGAGGGTTGGATGGCGGGCGTCAATCTACGATTGGCCCATCATAAGACGAAAGCGGTTATAATCAGTAACCGCAAGTCGGCTTTTGAGGCCAAAAACATCGTTGGAGGACAAGTGACTGTCTCCAAACGAAGTGCGAAGTACCTGGGTGTTGTGGCTGACAACAGGCTGAACTTCACCAGTCATGTGGATTATTCTTGTGGTAAAGCGTCAACAGCGGTTACGGTTACTGCGTTGTCCAAGACCATGCCGAACGGCTATGGTTCTATGCGCTGAACAGCGCGCATGGGGTACCGTCGATAGCGCGGCAACGGACGTGATAACTGCGTTGCAAGGGCTAGAACGATTGCAACGACAGGGCCTGACATAGCTTAGCTAGGATCAGTAATGGGCTGAGTGGGCAGCCCAGGCCCTAGGTGAAGGGTAGTGGCGGTATGAAGTGACAAGGGTGTTGTGTGCATCCACACAAGCAACGGATACAACGGAGTGCTTATGCACGTCCTTCCTCCTGAAGTAAAACCTAACGGTAGTTCCGAGAGGGGTTATATATATATATATATATATATATATATATATATATATATATATATATATATATATATATATATATATATATATATATATATATATATATATATATATATATATATATATATATATATATATATATATATATATATATATATGTATATGTGAACCGGGGATATGCAGTGTGCCTATATAGCAGGTTGTTGCCTTTATTATGAAAAATCATGAGTGAGAGGGTGTGATTTTCGTCCGGACCTGGCCTCGGGTCCCAAGATCATCACTGAAGGAGATGGACCGGCATTGTACCGAAGACCGGCCATCCTCTCAATGTCCCCCAGCAGCGGCTGATAGAAAACGAACGCTTAAGAAAGATAGAAAGATAATTCGTTCAATTGAATTATCTTTTGTAGTTTTTTTATCGCCACTTGAAATTAGTCCATTTATGCTAATGAATTCATTAAGTTTAAACATCGCACGAGGAGTAGACTTGCCAGTCACAAGCGGCTCTTGCGGGTCATTCCAGTGCAAAAAATATCGTTTGCCCATCTTAGTGAACACTGGCATTTCATGTTAGGAGCGTCTCACGATAACGTCTGACCCGGCACGTGCGACTGAATTAAGATGTGTTGTCTCAAACTCGATTGCGCAGTCCTAGTAAGGCAATCTATTTAAATATGAAAACCACGAACAACGAACGAAAGTAATGGAAGGAAAACTTGTTACCTGGAACTGTAGAGAAGGCTTTGTAGTGTTGGACTTCATACAACATCGCGTAATGGACTGGAAGGCGATCAACGAGATGATAGGTCTGTTGTGAATAAAAGCCTTTTCCTTAAATCCTTAAACTGAAGTGCCATCAAGATGCACTGCTCACAGCTCACACGAAGGTAGACGCAATGCATTCTGAGCCCATCAAGGTCAACATCTGAAGTATTATGGCCGTTCAGGCTGATAGCGAATGATGTAATCCCAAGTAACCAAAAGTTTCGATAAAAGGACATTTTTTGGCTTGATCAGCCGGTTACTTACAGGTTACTTACAGGTTACTTAAAGCTGCTTAGAAAGATCCATTGCTATCTATAGACATAAAGCTTGTTAACCTTCCTTAGACACCATTATCCGAACTCTTAGTTACTTTCAAGTTGCACATTGAACTTTCAAGCTGCGCGTTGAACTTTCAAGTTGCTGCATATATTAACGGTACTTTTTTGAGAATGATGTTCGGTTTACAAATGTAGTGTCTGGTTGTTCAGCAAGAAAGCTCTGCGGAACTAAATTTAAACCAAATTTGAACTTCCAAGTGCGTTCCTTAAGTAAAATTCGAACTTTTGGTTACTTGGGATATACCAGTAACAGAGCCCTATAGCCAGTATATGAACCATAATAACCAGCGCCGCATCAACTTAACAGACTTCAACATCAACTTAACCGTAACTTAATAGTGATTCCATAAAATCTAAGATAAATTTCAGGGGATTTATTTTAATTTCGATAAACACGAAATTTCGCGAAATCTCGCACAGCCTTACAAGAAACATTGGCCTCTATACAAAATTAACGATATTCAAAACGCATGCATGATCCCAAATAAGAATTTCAGTTTTATTGAAGTCTTATTGTGGTATTATTTTGGCTGGTTTTGAAATGAAAACCGTTAGTTGAGCGATGGTCCTTTACGCTCTTCAGACTGTAACTTAGTTACAAAACTTTCATGTTACATGCACTTTCTGTATTAGAACGAAAGTTTTTGTGGACTATTTTTGACGGAATACAAACGGAAAGCGGAGAGTGGTGTAGGCACATAAACCAACTGCAGGTAATCATTGGAGACATATCCATTATACACCTGGTGAAAGTCGTGAGGTTACCGCGGTGCTACGAAATATGTTCTCTTCAAAACACGACGCCTCCTTAGCCGGAAGATCAACCCACTGTCAGTGTTACCTACAATATTGGCAGTACTGTCAGTTTTCTTGTTAAAGTGGTCATCAATTCTCAATGACGACTGTTCACTTGGGTGTAAATACAAATTTGAAATGATCGATTTTGTAAGGTATAATGGAACGAAACTTTGAAACAAAAAAATATTTCATGATAATGAGTATAAAGGATAAAAACAAAAAGGTTCCTGCTTGGCCAAAACATTCTGTTAGTCGCACAGAAATTTCTTGAATTTTGTTCTTAAGCGAAACGCATAATCTAACCAAATCAATAATAATCACTTGATAGCTTTGACAGACTGGTCAATGAAGAATAAACCAGACTACAACTCAACAACACAATATGAACGGCTTTAACTTGTGACAACTCCCAAAGGGACACAATAGTCAACGCGTGAGAGACGACAAAAGCTTTAGACTGTATTCATGAAATCATTAGATATGAACAGCTGAATAAATACGTGACCTATGGAATTTCGTGCTTATATAGAACACATTGTATCAACGTAATTTGTGTTTCAGTCCTAATTAATATTGCACCCTAATTAATTTCAAATACTTTCCAACGAACTTTAAACTACTTACACAACCAACAAGTGTAACTTCAATGATAAATGATCTCTTCACATGAACCACCACACAACAAACTAGACAAAACTCAACAAAACACAAACATTGCATGCCTCTGCTCAAGCAAAATAACACATATCTACACATTCAAAAGAAAAGGACTGAGTGATGAGAGGCGATTGAATTCATGAGTTTGATTGAACAATGTTTAGGCCGTAAAACAACCAATCGCCTTTAGGAGTGAAGGTGGAAAATTCAAAATACAAAAACAGGTGCCATCATGATGATAAACGTGAGACCTTACAACCTACCTAACACGATCTAGGAAATTAATTTTTAGCACATTCACATATTTGATTCTACTATTTGACTACTTTTATCACCGAAGTCATAAACTTCAGTAATTATAGTTATCTTTTTGCGTCGCCATAATCTCTATCATATATATTTGTTAATGATATCATCAATCAGACAAGGATTTTCCTCACGAAACACTCTGACCTTCCTGGTTCTATGCTAAAATTATATTTAATCTCACTTTTGAACTTTTTGTATTCACTTTAATCTAGCTGTAAGGATTTGCTTGCTCGTTCGAAAGAAATTGTAATCCAGTTCTGCGCTCTTTCTTCTTCCAATATCCTTTCCGACAAAAAAAGTTTTTTGATTACGCTTCAACTTTGGCGTCGTTTTCGTCCCCTAAATAAGAACAAAAGAGATGATCACTAGCAATATAGCGCACAAAAAAATCAAACAAATTGATTCGGCACGTGTCGTGGAAACTGAAAACTTCTCTCTTTGAAAGGTGAAAGGTGCTGCAGGAACGCCTTTTACCTCACGGCTACCAGATGAAGCGTGAAGCCGAAGTTAATCGGACATAGAAGACAAAACAGGCCAATCCAGTTCCTCTGGTAAGTGATTGTTTATGTGTTCGTTTGCGCGTTACTAATCGTTCCATTTTGCCGTGTGCAGAAACGTGTCCCGTTCAAGGTGCGATACATCGCACCGGTAACCCAGTGAAGTTCGCAGAAGCAACGCCCAGCAAATTGGATCCCACCAGCGAGGAAATGAAGCATGATCAAATGGGCTTCAATATCCGGAAAACTTTCTCCTGGAAAGGGGTCCAGAATGGATTAATGCGTTTGCCACGTGTAGCACCAAGAATCATCACATTTTTCAACGACTTCACTTCTTATGAAGCAAAAATTACAGTGTAAAAAATGGGCAAATGCGATAAAACTGTGCGATCAAATCATATAAAACGATTTAACTATTTAGCTTGATTCGATTTAAATTAATAAATATCCAAACTAAAGTTGATCTGCACATCTTCAGCACTTTTTACGATTTTGACATTTAAAATGTGCATATTTTTTAGAAAAAGAAATAAATTAATGAAATAATAAAATTGGTGGACAAGACACAAACACGTATCGCTCTTACAACATTTAAGGATAAAAACAATATTAAAAGAAATTATTTTTACCTACGCGTGGACCGGTTTCAGGCATTCTAAGCCTGTCATCAGAACGATGCCGATGTCCAACTGATTACGTATTGTTTATCTGGTTTAGGTGTGGTCCAATTTTTGTTACTCACGCGTACTCGTTCTAACGAACATGCCGGCATAAGTAACCCTTTTGGGCTTTCGCTGTTATTTATTCATGCACTGCGACGAGTTTTTGCGATTGTGTATTTAGCTAACAGTCTACGGTCGTCGCTTTCGCTCGTCGTTGCAGCCCGAACTACTGACACCGAACACTCTCGAGGGCTTGCACTCCCGCCCGTGAGTAGAATCAAGGGCAAAGATGAAGAAAAAAAGAAGAATTAATGCAAAATCTGTATCACAGTGCACCACTAGCCCTAACGGGCAGCTGGTTGCTCATGAGTTGTTGGACTCGCGAGTGGGCTATTTAGAAGGACGGTATGAGGTTGTGTGTTTGCGAGTGTGTAGGTAGCAGAATGTTTGCACACAGTAACAGCGGCTGTTTGTCTTACCCTTGCAGGAGTGGCTCAAGTGACCGAAATTTGACCGAAAACCAGAGCAAATGGAAAGCCCTTGGAAACAGGATGGTTGTAATAGCTGTTATCTATGACAACTAGGTAGAGACTTGAATGAAAAAAAAACCCAAGCTAAGGTGTTATGGGATTCGTCCTGAGAGTTGAATGTCTGGGAGGGCTCAAAAAAACTCAGCTACTGATGGTGCCTGCGGAGTACCACGGCACCCTATTTGCCCTTACCGTATCAAGTGGGGTTCTGTTGCGGCGGCTCCCCATTCCCTAGCCTCTCATGGGACTTCATATGAATTTCCCATAAACAATAATCTTAAGCTTTCTGGCTCCGGCAGCCCTACAAAGCCAAAAAACATAATCCGAAGACATCGAATGAAGCATCAAGAGTCGGAGGACTGCTTCAACCACAACAGTTACTCGCCGCAACACACAGTCGGGCAGAGCAAGCGGTAAAAATCGACGGAAACTATTGTCACCGAGCGCAAAAAGTTCAAGTACCAAGCGCCCTAGAGTGTGAAAAACAAGAAGCCGTCTGCACTCAAACCTCATGAAGGGTTTCGTACAGGGTGTTCAATAAGTTCGAATTCAACCTTTCATCGTAGTGTTAGTGCGCGTCATGTGCATTCTGTGTATTGGTATTGGTGTCAGCTTTAGCCTTATATATAGGCTAACCGACGCGCAAGGTGTCGACTTGATGTCATTTGTTATTTGTTTACCGCGCGCGATGAAGGAGTACCGCAACGTCGTAGTAAGGTTGTTTGCTAGAGCTGAGCGACCCGGCGACATATTTCGGTGGTTGAAATCCCACGGGATGAAGCGGAATTTATCTATAACGGTCGGTATCATCCGTCGGTACCAGCAGACAGGCTCGGCTAAGGACCGTGCTAGATCCGGGCGGCCGCGTTCGGTGAGGACGCCAGCAACCATCAAGCTGGTGAGGGAGCGGGTTCGTCGAAAAATGAACCGCTCAATCCGGAAGACCGCTGTTGACCTGGATTTGTCGATCGGGACTGCCCACACCATCATGGCGAAGCACCTAAGCCTAAGGATGTAAGCCGTTCAAGAAACGCAAGGTTCACGGGGTAACGGAGGCTACAACGAAGCAGAGTCTGTACAGAGCAAAACTGATGCTTTCATGGCACGCTGGTGAGGAGTTCGTGTTTTCTGATGAGAAAATCATCATTTTGCAACAGCCGCACAATGTCCAAATGCCGGCCCACGCGGCAAATATCATTCAAGCGTGGTGGCGGGAGAATTTGACTGATTTTCTCGATATGACTTTGTGGCCTCCCAGCTCCCCGATTCTTAATCTTCTGGACTTTTATGTATGGTCGTACATGCTGGCCAAGCAGAGCGAACATAAAGTGAGGACTATGGGTCACTTTAAGAAGCTCATTTACAAGATCTGGAACGAGATACCCATGGACCAGGTAGGTGCCGCGTGTGATTCTTTTGCGAAACGTCTCAAGCTCGTCATAAAGCACAAAGGGGGGGTGCTTCCACCAAATATGTCGTAAAGGTTCTGAATAAATACTGCTTCAATAAAAATTTACTCAGAAAAGAATATCTTGTATTTTCCATTTTTTAAACATTTTTTAAAGTGTATTCGAACTTATTGAACACCATGTACAGTGATTACCTGAACTGCATTGCGAGAGAGGATTCTCCAGCCATGCGAGCAAAGGTGCTACCAGCTCAAGAACGGCTACCTACTACTCATTCGTTCCGATAAGGAGAGACATGGCTGGAGACTACGGCATCAACTATGAAACAATGAAATAAAGCACTACTACGAACATCTCTCTTGAAGGACCACCCGAGTCCCCTACTGTTCATGGAATAAATATTTTCTGAACAGCGTTGATTCTTCGAGCGAGAGATTCCTTCATTTACTCCAATATCAGAATTACTGCTTCTCTACACAAGCGGACGAGTACTTCGACGCAGCGTGACAGAGAACACCGTCGAACTAGCATTGGAGGTAGACCAACAATCGGTTAACTAAATTATCAAGCAGAGCTTCCTGCTGAATTACATGTTCGGCAAGGCTCGCATGCAACTGGTTGGCCAAAGCGGGGCCAACAACCAGTTAGGGTTTTCTGCGTCAGGAGCAGCGAAGATACGTGTGAACCAACCTTCCGAGGAAGTTCCGCAATAACCGGTGCCTGTCACGTCTATGATGTTTGCGAAGGTTAATGAGGGTTCCCGTAAATGAGCTTTGCATCAACCACGAATCGAAAATCATACAGTCAACTTTCAGTCGCATTTTGATACCTCGTCGCTAGAGATGGTCGGGTCTCGGGTTTTCAGACCCGAAACCCGAAGAAAACCCGAACCCGTCGGGTTCGGGTCGGGTTCGGGTTTGACAATTTTACCAGGTGTCGGGTTCGGGTCGGGTTCGGGTTTGGCCAAAAAAAAAATATTCGGGTTCGGGCTTAGTGAAAAATATAAGTCCGGGTTTCGGGTTTGGGTAATGAGAAACCGCACTTTAATGATATTTAGCATGACTCAGATATCAGCTACACTGGACTGGTTGCATTTTAGACGGTTTAGTGTTTTCAGTTTTAGATCGAGTTTAGACCAAAAGTTATATATTCCAGAATTCGCCAAAATTCGTTAGTTGGATCATGTCATAACTGCGCCCAAACTAGTGATAGGGCGGACTGACAGAAGACTAAAATTGTCGGCTATCATAAATTATTGGTTTCTACTCCGATTTTAAAAAAGTTTCGTGCCTCGGAATAGTTGTAAGTTTAGTTGTCTGAACTGTTCAGGAACACTGAACATACCATGAAGCAGAGCTGCCACAAATACAGATATTTGTGCATGCATAAATTTGGGACCCATCAATTATTTCAATAGCTGTGATTTCTGGCTCTAACTAATGTTCCTGAATTTTAAAGTACTTTATAAACTATTTATGTTTTTTAAAAATTAGATCGAGAAAATAAAATACTCCCGAGAAAACTTTAGTCCCAAATTTATGCATGCACAAATATCTGTATTTATGGCAGCTCTGCCGGGAAGGAGGATCGCGGGATTTCCGGTCTTCTCGCGAATATTTGTAGAGTGAAGTCGATATGTTTAGTATTGAAATCAATCCCTTTTATGTTTGCTACCTTTAAACTAAGGTGCTAGTGCTTTAGACTAAGAACTAGCTTTCGGCTATTAGATACCGGTGTAACATAATGAAACAAGATCCAAGTATTTCAAAATAATATTTCATGTAAATTTTTCTTTTCGCTTTTTACAGGTTTCATAGAAAACTTAAGAGATATTCTCGAGAAAAGTAATAGAAACGATTCTAGTGTATACTTTAATTTTTTTGAATTTTCAATTCAGTTCCAAAAGAAATAGAAGGGTGATAAAAACCTATAATTTCAAATGAATATTAGAGCTCGAACGTTATATAGAATACGAAAAGAAAACTTCCGAGATTTAAATCGAGGTGTGAGTTTTATAAAAATTAATATAAATTTCAAGTTCAGGGCGGGATCAAATTAAACATAATATAAAAATTCGGGTTCGAATCGGGTTTTGGTTTAGCCGAAAAAAAAAATTCGGGTTCAAGTCGGGTTCGGGCTTAGCGAAAAAAATAAATCCGGGTTCGGGCCGGGTTCGGGTTTGACTGAAAATAAAATTTCGGGTTCGGGTCGGGCTCGGGTTTGACAAAAAATAAAAATTCGGGTTCGGGTCGGGTCCGGGTTTGACAGCAAAAAAATTTTCGGGCTCGGGTCGGGTTCGGGCATGGAAAATATGAAACCCGACCATCTCTACTCGTCGCCTGCAACATCTTGAGCCCTCTAATGTGCACGAGCAGGTTAATCAACAGGTTACTAGCCGCCGTCCGCTAGTCTCTGAGTATAACGACTCTATCAAGAACGGCAAACTTCATCTATAACAAGCAGCACTCGCTGCGTACAAGTGAACCTAAGATGGCAGACACATCAACGGATACCTCATCCCGTAAGGTAGTATACCGAAACTCTCATTTACCACGAACAACGACAATGGAAATACGGAACGAAACAATCGGTATAGAATACGATAAAGCATAAGGAAACGATTAATGGATAACGATTGGAAACTTGGTATCAGGAATTTCCGAATTCTTCAAGAACCGGCACGAGCTGTCGTGCTAGCCCGAGGGCTACATTGACCCGAAGTGAAGATCGCTGCTATTCAGAAAGTTCGGTGGCCGCATTCCAAAGAAAGGAAGTTTCGTTCAGTGGACCCTCTTACAGGCACTTATGTAAAGTACCACATCTACTACAGTGGCGGTAGAAAAACACAACATGTAGTTGATTTCGCAGTGTTCGGAAAGCAACGGGAAAGGCACGGGACCGTAGATGACCGTATATGTGTTAAAGGCAAATTCTTTAACTACAGCCCGATCAACGTATACGCACCGATGTATGATACATCCAAAAATGCTAAGGACGTGGTCTACGACAGGCTCGAGATGACCGATGGAGAGAGTCCAAAGCATGGCGTAAAAACTATCATTGGAGATGCAAATGCGCAGATCGGGAGAAAGGAATTCTTCCATCCTCTAATTGGAAGGCATAACCTTCATCTGTCGATAAATTATAAAGACCGCTGCGGTCAGAGTAATGGCCATTTGTACCACCTACTTCCCACATCGGAAACACACCTGGAGACATCCATATAGAGTCTCTAAGTCTCAGATCGATAATGTCTTGATTGACGGTCGACACTTTGCGGATGTCATCGGTGTACGAACTTTTCTGGAACCCAATATCGACTTTGACCCAGGGACGTAAAATGTACTGATTGGTGACAAAAAATTGAAGACATTTACCATTCTTTGTTGCTACCAGTCTTGCGACATGTTACTGGTACACAAGCACCGAAAAGAAATGCAAGAACAACGAAAACATATCTTGGTCTACGTGTCATACACTACCGGGAAGAACATGTCACCAGTCCTGGAGATTCTCTTTTGCTGTTGCGCACGTAAACCAAACATACAGCTTTCCCCCAAACATTTTAAATTTAAATGAGGTTTTAAATGAGAAGGTCCCCAATACACCTTATTCTCTATCACTGCTCCATACTATTCCAACTACAACTGTAAGCAAAAAGCGACTAATGCATGTCATTTCTATATGACATTTTGTATGAATGGTCGGCTGGTATTGGTATTGGTTAGAGTCTGACATGGCATTGCATGCTGGTAAATGTAAAGAAAAAATGTAATCATTTCGATCCCTGCTCTGACCACTATTTCATCGTATGAAAGACTCGCGCAAGGTTAGCGAACGCGGCGAAGGCTCGCACTGAGAAAACACTACGTTTCAACTTTCAGCGGTTGACGAAAGATGGCTCAGCGGCGAGATGCACCAGGAAGCTCGATCAACGAATCGCAGAATAACAGAAAAAAGGTATGGAGGTCTATCCCTAGGAGAACGAACGAGGAATACACGTAGGACTACTAATGCGGGTACCATTCGATAATGTTTGACAATTTGAAAATGCTAAGTAGTTTGTTACAAAAATTTATAATGCACTGTAATTTTTGCATGACTTGTAACCCTAGACAACTTTAAGTAACTGGCTTGAAACTGGAATGCAGTTGACGAAGGTAGCTTACTTAAAAAGCTTGCTTACAATTACGATTAAACCGAAAAAAATAGATAACTAATCTGGGTTATGATTTACAACGCTGATTCGCATTCGTCAATTTCCACGAAATTGTTGTGGACAGCCAGTTAGAATATTAATTAGCTAACGGCCTCTGCCTGCATCTTGCTAGTTCCTTTCGACACTCTACTCACAGCTATTTGCATACTTGACAGAAATACAATTGAAACTTGAATTGCAAGCAACTAACTGACGCAAAGCAGCAAATTAAACGCACCAAAATTATTCTGGGATAAGACAGTATAATCAATATATGTCACTGCAGTGCTAGTGGTAAACATCACACATGTTCAGATAATGTATTTACATTATATATGCATAAGTGTGTGTGTCTGAGATTCATCAAAAGGGAAATCTCATTTTCAAACTTTGCCCAGTTTACAATTTCAAATATGGCTGCCAAGTAATTTGATTGGAAACTTCGCTTGCTTCAAATTTCTGAAAAAATCGGCGCAAAAGGGCGCAGTTGTGGGATTCAATTCATCCGGACGAAAAGAAAAAGAACGTTTAAAACATTTCACTGGCATAAAAACACAGCGATGAGCGCACTGATGACAGCACCAACCATCGCACAGATAAATAACAATGAGCAACTTTGACAATGAAGTTTCCGATTCACAAACTTGATACAGATTGTTAGAATCATGTTTACCACAATGAGTCCTGTACAAAAACAGCGACACTGGCATTCTATATATATTGATTCTACTGATAAGACAGTCGCTGACTTTGCTCGCTTTGGCAATTGCTGCGTTACGTCACAAGCACAAATGCCCTGTTTCCATGCAAGACAACACTTCCGAATAAGTTTTTGCAGTATGGATGCAAACTGGCGAAAGGCAAACCTTTCTATGACGTTTCACTTTCAGGACATCAAATTGGACTAGATATAATGTTTAAAGATAAAAAATCGGTTGAAGAAGAGGGGTGGTTTTGTACTCTGACGTACTTCCCAAGCACAGATATTAAATCGGTATAGGTTTAAACGTCGTTTAAAGAATCTTCTATTTATTGGGACGAGGAGGTTTTAAAAGTTTTTTTTATTAAAAGAAACCACACTAAACAGATGGTGTGTTTAACTGTCGTCCCTGCCTGTGAAGCAAGCAAATCATGAAGAAAATGTACGAGGGTATTTGATCTTACATACATTTTCACTATTAAACGTAAAAAAGATTGCTGTAAATAAGTTACGAATGATTGGGATTTTGGCCGTTCAGTCATTAAATTATAGTAGACGTTATATTTGCCTTTTTACACCAATTTTTTCGATCCGGATTTGGATCTTCATCAGGGCTTAAAGTGTTGATCGTCTTTGTCTAAATTCTTTTAATATTTTTTTTTGAAACGATGGTTCTACAATTGATGAAGGGACGGCAAGGGAAAGTAATGAAGAAGGATTTTTTTTGTGAATGGAGGGGAAAGAGTGGAAAAGAAGGGGGAGGGGTAATAGGTAGCTACGCTTAACAAGTTGTCGTTGTGGCTCCTACCTTTTGTCCAGTGCTGAAAGGTGCATGGGTCGAACCAAGCTATAATCTGAGATTGAAACCGGATTCGAACCCACAACATGGTACCATTGAAACAGCTGCTAGAGAGGTAGTAGACACGATACATGGAAGACAGCGTAACAGCTGGTTTGAATACGGAATGCCAGATAGATAGGCAGATGAGAAGAACTAGGCTAGGAGTCGCCCACATCCTGCGGCTACACGTCAGAACAGAGAAAGGTATAGAGAGACTAGAGCTGTGGGAAAAAGAACCCACCGTCCAAAAAAGGCGAGTAGGAAAAGCACGCGCTTGCCGGAGCAGAGCAGAGATTCGCCAGCAATGATACACGGAATTTCAACAAAACGGTGAAATGCAGGAATGTTGCCATGTCGTTGTCGTCGGTGAGTACCAAGCGGGTTTTTGTGACGGTCGCCTCGCGATGGTTCAGATGTTTACCCTGCATTAATTACTAGACAGGTTTCGGGAGTACAACTTGCATACTCATCATCTGATCTGTTTGTGGATTTTAAGGCGGCGTACGATTTAGTCAAACTAAATGAGCTGTTGCAGATAAGGCTTGAACATGGTTCTCAGACGCAACTATTTACGCTGATTCATGTGACACTGGGTGGGTGAAAATCATGCGTCAGTATAGCGCTTTCGTGACGTTGATTGAACTGTAGCAATGCGATGCACTCTCTAACCTGCAGTTCAACATTGCCTTGGAAGGTGAAATACGAAGAGCAAACGTGGAAAGGAACGGGACTTTCATCATTAAATCTCACATGCTTCTTGGTTTTGCGTATGCTGTTCATATCATCGGAATCAACCGTAGAGCAGCGGAAGAGGCCTTGGGGTCTTTTAAATGGGAAGCAGCGGGATTGGGCTTACCATTTACACCACCAAAATGAAGTACATGGTTGGTAGCAGGGAATGTGGGAGCCTAAATGAAGTTGGTGCCGTTGGTGTTCAAATGGTGGAGGAATTCATATACCTTGGTCCACACGTGACATGTGACAACGACGTAAGCCGCGAAGTGAGATGACGAATTGCAGCCACGTATTGAGCTTTCTACGAATTATGTAGCCATCTGAAGTATACAAGTATACAAATATGCTGATATAGTTAAGGTAGTACATTGTGCAGGGCACGAGACCAAAATGCTTGACGAAAGAGTAGCCATAACTATTTTCAGCAGAGAACTAGGTACTAGGTCGCAGATTTCGGGTCTGACTGCGCACCCGATGGATGTGCGCTGTTGAGAATGACGCAGGTTCAGCTGGTGTTCGGGGGGATTGGAGAACGGCAGCCCAGATCGACAGTACTGGAAGTCCATATTACCTTCGGCTCAGAATATTTAGCGGACCATCGCCACTAAAGTAAAGTAAGTAAACCCTTCTGGCACACCAAAAAAATGCCATTTAATTCTATTCCGTACCATCTAAACATGATTTTTCTGGTCTACTTACTTATTATTAAAATGCGGCTGCAACCATCGTGGAACGAAAATTAATTCACATTAACCAGTCCATGAGTGCATATGTTGTATGTATGTAGCGTTATTTATCAAACAAAAAACACGAAATTAAACTGATGGAGTTTAAACTTAGATCGAGCAGCAAATGAATGACGATAATAACTTTACTAAGCAGCAGCCTCAGCTACACGCTTGGTGTATGAAATGGTCGTCCGTGCCTAGAAAACAAACAGACTGAATATTAAACCGTATCAAAAAATGTCGAGCGATAATTTAAGGAGCCACTTCATATGCTTTCTCCGGCTTCAAAGCTACACGGTCAGCAACGGTACTAACAATTTCTGATAGTGGTTGGCTCCAGCTCAAAGGCATGGAAGATACTGGAGTATTATTGAAAAAAAAAAACCTCTAGCACTTTATCATTACCCTAGAATCACATCTTCACACGATCTCAACAGATTCAATTTTTTTCCTCCGAAATCATATGCTGCAACGTATAGGAAACACGAAAAGCTTATCCAGTGATACTTTCAACGAACATTTGTTGCGTGACGCAGACAAATTCCATCAAGACATGGTGTATAGCGGCTGAGTTGGCTTCAACAAGCGTTTGTGTGTAATTATAAATAGAAAGAGATAATAATTTTGATTGACTTGGTTGACTAGTCTAGAGCATTAGGTTTGCTTTCCACGATTAAATCACAAATTTTTTTTTGTGAAATCATGTGAAATTTTATTTTATTATTTTACTGAACCTGTAAGAGATTAGCACTCTATGCTGTTGGTTATTTGAAAGTAGAGATAAATCGAGACACAATTCATACTCTAATAAATATGCTTTTTTTCGAGTGATTAATGGTTCCCATGTGACTAACTTCGTACGGATAAGCGAAAATTTTCGAATATGCAAACGAATGCAATAAAATAAACTGGACCATTATGACCTGCTATAATTGACGGTTCGCATTCGGATTTATTAAACTTGGTCAATACCGGTACACCATTTGCGGCTCATACTATTTCGTTACTTTCAACTATTTTGCGGTTTCTGAGCCGGTTTCTGCACATTAGCCGAACTACTCTAATTAGCCATTATATAGTTTCATCCGGTACGTGCAAGCCGAATGTAAATCTCAACGCTCAATGTGTTTCAGGAAAATTGTTGCCATTAATCTTAATTAAGCACGAAATAGCAATATAGCCAGCCAGCCAGTTTGGCCAGCACCGAAATAGTATCTTACGTTTCACGAACGAAGCCTACTTGCTGTGTAAATCTTTCCAGCAAAGTACCTACCGTCCACCGACGAAATTGTACTGCCTTTTCGACTAAAATCCGGCTGTGCCTGTGTGCGATCACTAGTCACTCCAAGCCTGACTGTTGATTGTCACTTCCGGACGGAGCTGGCGAGTGACCCACAGCTTGAGCAAACCACACATCGTGCTATTAAATTTCATCAATCCTAATTAAAGCATGTGGAAAAATAACATTAATACAATTTCATCCTTTTTGCGTAAGAAACGTCGTCAGATGCCTCACATTTCGTCGCAGCTCTGGAGAAACATATCATCGACAATGCAATGGATAGTGCTTTAAATCGCAGCAACGAAAAGTGATTACCATTTCCTCCCCTTTTTTCCTCCGCCCGGTTCGTTTTCGGACCAACTCCGTAGAAAAATGAACCGGAATGGCAGGAAATCGTCGAGAACCAACGGAAGCCAGCAGGAGCAAAATGTTGCTTCACTTCGACCGTTCAGTTCAGTTTGCACTCGAGTAGGTACACCGGGTGGGGTGTAAGTGCCGACTTGGTACTCGGTACGACGCGAGGGGAAAAGCTTTTTCCGCCGTTTGTTGCTCAAGTAGCTTTATTTCTTCTCTTTCTGATTGCCAGCCATGTCACAGCCAACGACGGTGATGGTGTCCGCTCGCTTTCTCGGATAATTCATCCGTTCTAACAGGTTCAGCAAGTGTGTATGCGGTATGTAGAAGGGGACACCGGGCCGGCCGGTGTACCGGCGGCAGTAGTGTGTGGACGACTCGAGAAGGATAATGCCACCAGAGCGGTTAGCGAAATGAAGAAAAGTGATTTCAACATTTTTGCTCGCACACATCACACTATCCGCCTTGAATCGGACTCGAGGAAGGGGTCGTTTATCTTGTGTTTTCATATTTCTTCGTTTTGTTTACTCCGTAAACTTGAATGACATTACGGTGCGACAGCAGCAAATATTTACTGTTACGATGGTCGAGCGTGCCGCTAGAATTTGAGTTGACCTTACTGAATCTTCCAAATCAAGTTGTTGAACGATACATTGAAGGTTATTTCCATATTTGCGATTGTTCAAAGACATATTAAGATTGAATGCCATCTGAAATAAACTAGGTGACAGGTTGAATCACGTTGTATTGATATTTTTCCATTGATACTTTCTGATGTTTGGTAGTTTGAAATACTAGGCATTAATGCCAAAACTGAACAAGCCTTCCAATGTCATTTCGCATTTCATTGATCCGAATACTCATCTGCCGGAGATCATCCGTCATTTCGAACCTTCGTCACTAATTTATGCATCAATTAGCACGGAAACAAACCGAAGGAAGGCCTTCGGACGTTCGGAATGCATCATTCATACCGACAGGACAGAAAATTCCCTTCGGCGCATATCAATTCTCAGAATACGCCATTACGACGAGCGCGCAATATTTGCCATTCACAAATTTTATTCAATATTCATGATTCATTGACAATGGCCTGTCATCGCCAGCTGTGAACAACGCACGCCGGGGCTGCAAAATGGTTTCCTCGAAACACTGGACCAACACTGGGCGATGGATGGAATGAAATCCTAGAGAGAGAGTTTCGTACGGTGCAATTAGTGATAGCACTTTGCCTCCCTCCAAAAATGGACCAACTACGCACAAAATGGAGCACATGAACTATTTTTAGGGTGATTACACATCAACAGGTAGAGGGACGGGGGTCTGCCTCCAGAGCCAGACCTGCGGATGTTCCGAATCATTGATCGATGAGAATTTTTCACTTTTTACAACGTTAAATGGAAAACGAAAAAAAAAGTCGGAATGGATGCACAATGAACAATATTCAATTACATCACGTTTACGTCTGCGAAACCCCTGCCGAACGAGCAAGCACTTTTCCACTTCTTCTAACTTTTAAAAACTACTCACCGAGGCGCACCGAAAGCACGAACCAAGCAAATCTAATTATAAACGCCTCGCGTCATTGCTTCCCGGTTTCGGGTGTGCCACTTACACGTCAGTATCCTCACGTAGGTTCGCCGGAAGGAAGCGTTGCAGAGTGCGTAGCACACCGGATTGATGGTCGAATTAATGTAGCAGAGGGCGTAGAAAAAATCCCACAATTCCTGCGGTATACACTTGGTGCAGGCCGTCAGCGGTTTCAGCAGTACCAGGATATTGTACGGTGTCCACGTGATGATAAAGCTAAGCAAGATGGCCGACAGCGTTTTGGCCGCTTTGGTTTCCTGCCGCTTTTCCTGAGATTTCTTTTTCTTCTTCACCTGGCGGGCCGTCTGCTGCAAGTTGGCCTGATGTATTTGCTGTTGCTTCGATAGTGGTTTCGGAATAATTTTCGTCGTCAGTGGAAGCCGTATATCCGTCGTGGCTGTCGATTGTCTTCTTCCTATCGGGAGGATGTAATCCGAATCGCGGGATGGTAAGGGCCGCCTTGGAGGAACCGTCATCGACATCGGTACGTCATCTTGGATCATTTTAATCGATGGCGCCCGCTCATCGCCGGACCCACCTTCCGGCGGTAAACGTATCAAAATAGTGTACACAGAATCTTGGCTCACTGATCGCGAGCCTAGTCGATTGCTGTTGGGTAGTGAGCGTGAATCTCTTGGTCCATGAATATCCTGTAGATGCGACATTGGCGGCAAAATCGGTCGCATCGGCGTCGGGGAGATGTCCGGAATCATACTGACCACATTGCCCCGACCCGTCGTCGCGTACGGGTCTCGAATGACATTCAACGATGTACATCTGGTGAAATGGAGAAGAATCATATTAATGTTACAATACCGATCAAAGACTATCGGGACGTATTGTTGGCCATCTATTAAAAATAAATATCTACTCATTCAAAATGGAAAGATTCACATAAAACGACCATTCATTAATCCATCGATTTTCAACTTAGGACAATAAAAAACACTCAATTTGAAAGTAAAGAAGCAAGTTCCGTCCCGCACGGGTTCACGGGTAATCTACCTGGTGACTGAGCTTGGTAAGGGAGTTTCTATGGATACAGGTGTTGCATACCCTAGATCCGACGGTTCCTCGACTTCGTACCCATAGTCATCGGAATCATCTCGGCCCGAATGCCACCACGCGATGCACCACTCTTTTATGCCACCGAAGAATGACGTCGGTTTCCTCGGTAGTCCATTGGTCGTAATCTGAAATTAAATCCGTTCGATTAGTTTCGGTACCAAGCCGGTACCGCTCCGCCAGCGATTATAGTTAAAATGAAGCTTTCTACACTTACACTAGAGCGCCGTGAAAGTATCCCGTGACCGTAACCCGAGTCCGATATGACGGCATTGGTCATGTAAACACTCTCCGCGTCAGCCGACGATTCACTCCGGGGCCTCCGCCAACCGTCCGATTCGGCGCTGGCCAATTGTGCTATCGCACCCGAATGATTAACCGCCGTGTTTTCGTCACTGAAAACCGGAGAAAAAGCAGATCGTTAACATTTATGAGGAAAAAAACAACGATGAGGAAAAAATAATGACAGCAATGGTAAACAACAACAAGACTGAAAATGAGGTTCAGAAATATTGATAACAAAGATTAGTTTAGGCAGTCTAATCGTAGACAGAGAGCCAAACGTAGTCGATTTTTAACATTCTTATATTTGACAGTCAGTGTTTTTGATGTGCTTTATCGATCCCAATCTTGTAACCCTCATACAGGTTCGCGTCGCAAGAAAAAAGGAAGATTTTGAACGATAATACCACCTCTTCCAATTCTTAATAGACTTCGATGGTTCGCAGACCATTTGGTTCATAAAATACCCAACAATTTTGTAGTGTAAAAACTTTCAAGTTCAAATTATCCCTATCGCGCTCGCTGATCAGACTTTTTTCTCTCTCTGGGTTATCTCGTTTTATATTTTTATGCAAGTCGAAAAGCGGACAGTGTAAAAACACGTGTTCCGGAGTTTGCTCAGCTACCGCACAGTGGTCCGAAAATCAAAAAAGTTGGCAGAAACCCCATATTGCAAGTATTTTTAATTGATCAAATAACTCAAAAGTGTTCTTCTACATACCCATATGAGCTTAAATCCCAGTTTTGGTTATTAATTTCTTAGTTTGCTAAAAGCTAGGGCCTTCTGAACATGTTGAATAAGGTTAAAGCCGGTAAAATCATGTCAAAAACACGCATGGTTGTTTCCTATCGATATGACATATTTAAATAATGACATATTTGGTTGAAACCCACCTATTTCAATATTATTTAAATATTATTGGTTCACCAAGTCTCGCTGAATTATGATAAAAATAAGGACGAACATCTAAACTCTTTCGAATAGACGGTCGTAACTTATGGACCCCGTCGAGTTCCGCTGTCACATTATTTACGGATTGCCTACGAATGGCCGAATCACAAAAAGCCGAAACACAAATGGCCGAATGTCATATTCGGCCAAAAATATTCACGGCCTTCAACCTGCAAAAACGTTGGGTACATGCTGACCTTACTCGCTGTCGCTCGTTCGGACTTAACTAAAGAATAATCCCTATAATCCCTACTAGTCAGTAAATCTAGGAAAATGCATGCACCTAAATAGAACTGGTTTCTGCAGGGGGGCTGCTCCCCGCAGTGACCGGCGCTTCCGGCGCTTCCGGCGCACATTCGCGGCCTACGGCAGTCTCTCCCTGAATCGTCTAGGAAACATTTGCTACTAATTCGTTAAATAGGTCTCGCACCTTATAATGAACGAAGTTCATTTGCGCTTAGGGAAACAAAGAACTATCAATCATCTATACTCTACAGTAAACAGTTGTGTTGCTTATTTTGTTTTTTTTTTTTTGTTTAATTAAAGTTATTGGTTAGCTAGTTGCGAATTCTTGTTTTTATTTAATAGTTATTTAGGTATTCCGAAAAAATTCGGCCTTTCGTGATTCGGCCATTCGTGGTTCGGCTATTCGTGATTCGGCCTTCTGTGACTGTTGTTGAAATTCGGCCATTCGTGATTCGACCATTTGTGCTTCGGCCATTCGGTACCAGCCCTTATTTACAGGTATACTTGTAAGGAAACGATTGAGCCTAAATTTGGCTTCAACTTTCTGCAATTAACATAGTTAAGAGTAATTGATTTTTTATAACGAATAATCCTTGCATTGGTTTCAATATATGATAGTAGGCATTGATTATTTTGCTAGTCCAGGATATCGTGGAAATTGTATTGTATTGTATTGTATTGTATTGTATTGTATTGTATTGTATTGTATTGTATTGTATTGTATTGTATTGTATTGTATTGTATTGTATTGTATTGTATTGTATTGTATTGTATTGTATTGTATTGTATTGTATTGTATTGTATTGTATTGTATTGTATTGTATTGTATTGTATTGTATTGTATTGTATTGTATTGTATTGTATTGTATTGTATTGTATTGTATTGTATTGTATTGTATTGTATTGTATTGTATTGTATTGTATTGTATTGTATTGTATTGTATTGTATTGTATTGTATTGTATTGTATTGTATTGTATTGTATTGTATTGTATTGTATTGTATTGTATTGTATTGTATTGTATTGTATTGTATTGTATTGTATTGTATTGTATTGTATTGTATTGTATTGTATTGTATTGTATTGTATTGTATTGTATTGTATTGTATTGTATTGTATTGTATTGTATTGTATTGTATTGTATTGTATTGTATTGTATTGTATTGTATTGTATTGTATTGTATTGTATTGTATTGTATTGTATTGTATTGTATTGTATTGTATTGTATTGTATTGTATTGTATTGTATTGTATTGTATTGTATTGTATTGTATTGTATTGTATTGTATTGTATTGTATTGTATTGTATTGTATTGTATTGTATTGTATTGTATTGTATTGTATTGTATTGTATTGTATTGTATTGTATTGTATTGTATTGTATTGTATTGTATTGTATTGTATTGTATTGTATTGTATTGTATTGTATTGTATTGTATTGTATTGTATTGTATTGTATTGTATTGTATTGTATTGTATTGTATTGTATTGTATTGTATTGTATTGTATTGTATTGTATTGTATTGTATTGTATTGTATTGTATTGTATTGTATTGTATTGTATTGTATTGTATTGTATTGTATTGTATTGTATTGTATTGTATTGTATTGTATTGTATTGTATTGTATTGTATTGTATTGTATTGTATTGTATTGTATTGTATTGTATTGTATTGTATTGTATTGTATTGTATTGTATTGTATTGTATTGTATTGTATTGTATTGTATTGTATTGTATTGTATTGTATTGTATTGTATTGTATTGTATTGTATTGTATTGTATTGTATTGTATTGTATTGTATTGTATTGTATTGTATTGTATTGTATTGTATTGTATTGTATTGTATTGTATTGTATTGTATTGTATTGTATTGTATTGTATTGTATTGTATTGTATTGTATTGTATTGTATTGTATTGTATTGTATTGTATTGTATTGTATTGTATTGTATTGTATTGTATTGTATTGTATTGTATTGTATTGTATTGTATTGTATTGTATTGTATTGTATTGTATTGTATTGTATTGTATTGTATTGTATTGTATTGTATTGTATTGTATTGTATTGTATTGTATTGTATTGTATTGTATTGTATTGTATTGTATTGTATTGTATTGTATTGTATTGTATTGTATTGTATTGTATTGTATTGTATTGTATTGTATTGTATTGTATTGTATTGTATTGTATTGTATTGTATTGTATTGTATTGTATTGTATTGTATTGTATTGTATTGTATTGTATTGTATTGTATTGTATTGTATTGTATTGTATTGTATTGTATTGTATTGTATTGTATTGTATTGTATTGTATTGTATTGTATTGTATTGTATTGTATTGTATTGTATTGTATTGTATTGTATTGTATTGTATTGTATTGTATTGTATTGTATTGTATTGTATTGTATTGTATTGTATTGTATTGTATTGTATTGTATTGTATTGTATTGTATTGTATTGTATTGTATTGTATTGTATTGTATTGTATTGTATTGTATTGTATTGTATTGTATTGTATTGTATTGTATTGTATTGTATTGTATTGTATTGTATTGTATTGTATTGTATTGTATTGTATTGTATTGTATTGTATTGTATTGTATTGTATTGTATTGTATTGTATTGTATTGTATTGTATTGTATTGTATTGTATTGTATTGTATTGTATTGTATTGTATTGTATTGTATTGTATTGTATTGTATTGTATTGTATTGTATTGTATTGTATTGTATTGTATTGTATTGTATTGTATTGTATTGTATTGTATTGTATTGTATTGTATTGTATTGTATTGTATTGTATTGTATTGTATTGTATTGTATTGTATTGTATTGTATTGTATTGTATTGTATTGTATTGTATTGTATTGTATTGTATTGTATTGTATTGTATTGTATTGTATTGTATTGTATTGTATTGTATTGTATTGTATTGTATTGTATTGTATTGTATTGTATTGTATTGTATTGTATTGTATTGTATTGTATTGTATTGTATTGTATTGTATTGTATTGTATTGTATTGTATTGTATTGTATTGTATTGTATTGTATTGTATTGTATTGTATTGTATTGTATTGTATTGTATTGTATTGTATTGTATTGTATTGTATTGTATTGTATTGTATTGTATTGTATTGTATTGTATTGTATTGTATTGTATTGTATTGTATTGTATTGTATTGTATTGTATTGTATTGTATTGTATTGTATTGTATTGTATTGTATTGTATTGTATTGTATTGTATTGTATTGTATTGTATTGTATTGTATTGTATTGTATTGTATTGTATTGTATTGTACTGTATTGTATTCTATTGTATATTGGTCGATTCATCTGGCAATTGACATTACCTACATGAAAAATTAAATCTAAAACTAAGTCTAATGCAGCATCCTGGACCTTGTTATTCTTCTACTGAAAACACGTGAGGTAACATTTCCGAAGTCAAATAAGTCTTCGACTAGCGTGGAGGTGCGAGTGCATGACGTCAGTGGTTCATAAAATCCGTTCATGGTCCGATGGAATCTAATTGTCAGTAGACTCGATAAACGAAGCTGTCTACGTGAAGCTCTAAAATCAATTCGAGACAATAAAACCGGGGCTCATTATTGAGAAGCTTGGCTACAAAAGTCGCTTGTTGATTCTTCCGACGACTCTCTAGCGTATCTAAGTCTAAAAGCTGACAACGGTCTTTGTAGTGGGGAAGATTATTAGGTAGACGCCACGGTAAATATCTTAGAGCGATACGGACAAATCTTCGTTGCGTTGCAATGCGGATCTTTAAAGTCACGAGCGATTTTTGTGATGAATCCCAGTTGCTGCGAAGCTCTTGAATTGACAGCAGTATTTTGTTGGTTGAACGTGAGCTTGTTATCCAACAAAACTCCTAGATCATTAATCTGATCGACGCGTTCTAGAGCAACTCCGTTTATCGAATAGTCAAATAAATCAAATCGAATAGTCAAATGCAACGATGAAATGATATAGCAACACATTTGGTAATGCTTATTGTTAGCTTGTTTCTGTTACACCAATCAGCGAAGATGTCCAGCAGTGTTTGAAATCGGCGGCAATCGACAACAGATTTCACAACTAGATAGATCTTTAGATCATCGGCATATACCAGTACGCATCCAGAGCACAGCAGAATAGCAATATCGTTAAAGTGCAAGGCGAAAAACAAAGGCCCCAAGTTACTACCTTGTGGGACACCAGAAGTATTACAAAATTCACATGAAATTGTCGAATTCAGCTTGAAACGCAAAGTACGGTCTGTAAGATATGAGCTCAACCACGAAGTCAGTCTATCAGAAACACCCGGTTTAGAGAGCTTGTGCTAGAGTATTTGATGATCTACTGTGTCGAACGCGGTCGTAATATCTGTGATACACAGCATCGATTTGCGTTCCGGCATCCATTTGTGAGATGCAGGTACTGGTGAATTCAATCAAGTTAGTCGACACAGAACGACCCGGCATAAAGCCATGCTGGTCAACTGAAATATAGTTTTTGGTGCTGTTCAGGATTACACTATTGACGATGATTTCAAAAAGCTTTGATCCAGCAGAAAGACTTGTAATGCCTCTGTAGTTCCTTACGTCTCGCTTTCCTCCCTTCTTGAATACGGGAAACATCTAGAACTGTTTCCACATCGTCTGATGCCAACATTTCCACCTCTTCGAGAAACTCACCTACCGCTGTTAGGGTGATATCGTCGGCGAAGCCTGTGATCTCGACCCCAGTAGGCAGCTCGAGCCTCAACCGAGAATCGAGCCCAGCGGAACACCCGCTGTCACTTTGTGCATCTTCGCCGCCGTGTTATATACTAAGGTCCGGTTCTCGAAGTAGCTTTTAAACAACATGCATAGATGGTCCGATACCCACATCCTATGCAGCGCTAACGGGAAATAGTGCTGTTAAAAACGTTTTGATATCAATCGTGTCTATGGCACATTACCTGTCGCCTCGCCTCTTCTGTCTCATAGAATTCTCGGCACTCTCTATGACGGACTTGATGGCATCGACAGTGGACTTCCCCTTGCGGCATTCAAACTGCGTCCTCGGCAGCGGGGTATCATTTGTCACAACGGGCGTTAGCCTGTTTGGGATTACCTGCTCTAGTAACTTGCCTAACGTGTCAAGTACAATCGGCCTGTACGACGAAGGATCCCCTCATGGTTTCCTCGGCTTCGGTAGCAGTTGTCTGAAAATTCGCATACTTTTAGGCAGTTCTGAAGCATCTCTCCAAACATATCAAGATATGCTTAGATCGCCACATTCAATGCCTCGTGAATCCCGTTAAGACCGGGCGCTGTCTTCATTGGCCGCTCTAAGCTCAACCACAGGCACTTCGACATCCGCATTGGTTCGGGCTCTCTACATATGCATTCTCGCTCTGTGGCATCTGGAGCGGAAGAAGCCGATGGGTTCTATCCCAAACGTTCGACAGCCACTAACTTGGTGAAATACTGCTCAACCTGCTTGCTGAACATGAGTGCTGGCTGGTTCTCAAATTGATGCAGTATATACCGATCTGAAAGCGGCTTTCAAACGAGTTGATCATGGAATTCTTCTAGCAAAACTCAAGAAACTAGGAATCCCGCCTGCTCTTGTGGAATGGTTCCGATCTTACCTGACGAACCGCACTCTTTGTGTGAAAATCGGATTGCAACTTTCAGCACAGTTTACAAATACCTCAGGAGTACCGCAAGGTAGCAACTTAGGACCACTGCTTTTTACGTTGTTCATCAGTGATATCCCAAGTAACAATAAAAGTTTTATTACACTCTTATGATAGTTTTTATGACCAAAATTGGTCATAAATACTATGATGAGCGTGCAATAAAACTCAAATTGTTACTTGGGATATCGCTGCTGCTTCCGGATGGTTGCCGAAAGTTCTATGCAGATGACGTGAAAATATTCAAAGTCGTTCGAAATAGGCTGGATTGCGATGAGCTTCAGCAGCTCGTTTAGGTTTTTCATAACTGGTATTCGCAAAATTTTCTGACCGTCAGCATCCAAAAGTGTTGCGTCATCTCCTTTCATCGGATAAAAAAGTCACGCAGGTGCGTGACCTAGGAGTTTCTCTAGATGATGCGCTTTCGTTTAGAGTGCACTACAGTGAAATCATTACGAAAGCTAACCGACAGCTTGGTTTTATTTTTAAAATAGCCAATGAGTTCCGGGATCCGTTGTGGCTTAAGTCGTTATACTACTCTTTAGTGCGACCGATACTCGAAACCAGTACTGTTGTTTGGTGTCCGTACCAGAGTACCTGGATTGCTAGACTAGAATCGGTGCAACGAAAATTCGTTCGTTTTGCTCTGAGATTCCTGAGTGATCTCTTGCAGCTACCAACTTACAGTGATCGCTGTCAACTTCTGGGTATGCAAACACTGGAACAAAGAAGATTCATTGCCCATGCTGTGTTCATCGAAAAAGTATTAATCAGCGAAATCGACTCCCCGGAAATACTGCATTGTTTGAATATATACGCTCATGTTAGATCACTCAGACCACGACTTTTCCTGCACGTACCGCAACGCAATAACACCTAAGGACAACACGCCCCCATTTGCTTCATGTCATCTAGCTTCAACTCTGTTGCGGATCTATTCGATTTTAATTTGACGAGTACTGCCTTTAAAGAGCAACTTTGGCGTAGATAGTTTTCATCCAGTGTTATATCTTTATTATATTCATTAAGACCACAAATAGGTTAGATGAAATTTTTTAAATAATAAACTAACTAGTTTACTAATCTCACTGTACAAAACCCGTCGGGGTCATCGTCAGGCTACAACGAGTTTTCAGCCAAGTGTCAGCTGAGTTTGACTTTCACCTAACTCGTACACAAAACTAAGTTTCATACATAAAAATTATCATAAACTTTGTTTCTTGCTGTGTTATACAATATGATGCGTAGCAAAGAAAAAATAAAGAAGAAATCCTTATTCGGTTTTCTAGCAGCAAACGTATTGTAAACAGTTTGCCCCAATTATGCCACAGCATCTAGTAGAGAGAAAATTATATCGTAAACGAATAACTTGTACCGCAATTAATAAATTATTAGTAGGATTAAACTTGTCAGTTCCAGGCGGACAAAAAAGTGATTTTAGAAACGCTTATTGCACAGAATTTTCAAGCAACATCATTTTTTTGTACTATTACTCAAGTGTTCAGGATATTCACAATTTACCATGCGCCTCCATTGAGTCACATTCCCATACAAATTTCAAGGGGTAACATTGATCAATTCAGGAAAGTTGGCAGAAGTTGATTATTTCACTTATTCATGCGAATGGTCCTTTCGATCAATGTTAACCCGGTGATCAATGTTAGCCCATTTTACGGTACACGTAAGTATTCTTTCCCTGGATTACAGCGCAATACAGACCAAAGTTGACATTAAAGATATTGTCATCAATTTCTCTTCTACACTTACTAAATTAATAATTAATAATTAAAGATTACCTATATCTATCTACACCGTAATGTCTTTGTTATCTTTTAAGATTCCAGTACAATGTTAGACATAGACATAGAAGTGAAAAACATCCCGCAAAGTGAAACGCCCTAACCGCAATGGTCGAAGAGATAAAAATCTACTAGGAATCCTTCCGCAATTTCGATCTAGTGCTACGAAAACGACAACTGCAATAAATGCCTCATTTCATACCAAAGACTCTCCTCAATCACCGACATCGACACAAATTTCAGCAGGATTAGATGACTGTGTAAAGAGCGCATCTCGAAGCGCATTAGTCCACCCTCAAACGCTGAGCCGTTTGAAGCCTTCTCCTCCTCTGGGGGGCAGTCTCTGTCAAGTGGCGCAATCGTGGCCGTAGTAGTAATTACAATGGCGCTGCTCTTGGTACTGCTTGGTAGCGTCGAAATCCAACCGACCCGACCGATTTCGCAATAGCACAGGAATTTCACCAACCAGCCGCCACGTCTCTGCAGCAGAAGGAAAATGCTAATGGCGGTAATCCCAAAAGTAAATTTCTAAAATGAAGTTCACTGCCATCAATCACTCATTGGGTGTCCTCTTCGCCTCGTTCTCCCAGGGTACATCTCGAATCACCACCGTCCCCGGGCGAAGTGCTTGAAACTGTCCGGAATACAAAGTGAGATGCGACGCTTGGAAAAATTCGATTGAAATTGTTCTCCCCGGCAAGACACGGGGCCCCTTCGGGTCACGGCAAAGGAAATAACGTGAGGGCGAAAAGATGCCAGTGCGATCGCCTGTCGAACGTGAGACAATGTAAATTCCTTCGGCAACAAACCATTTACTTTGGCTTGTTTTGCTTTCGATGCTGTTGTTTTGAGGGGTGAAACGAGCGAATGAACGAACGGGGGCGGCGGGCGGTATTGAACTTAGATATGGAACATATTTCGATAGCATCGAAATTCAACAGGCTTTTAGGGTGATTATAGATTTCTCCGGGGTATTATTCACTTGTTCGAGAAGATCCTACATGTCGGCGTGCTACTCCGTGTGGATGTGAAAATAGCATCGCTAATACAACACACTCACAGAACACCAGAACACAATCTCAAAGGAATCAATTGAAATGTCACGGGATCAGGGAAGTTCCAAAGAATATTTAGTTGTTTTAAATTTCAGCTGAAGTATGAGAAACGACACATTTGGTCATTTTTCACAATTAAGTTCTTCGCAATTTATTTCAACTGTCAGAGATGGCTCATGACAGACGAATTTTAGCTAAACAAGTGACATAATAACTTTTTCGTCTTGCCTTGATTCCACTAGCAAGATATCTGCTTAGCGTTTTTTGACAAAAAAGCAGAAAAATGATTCCTATTATTTTTGTTTCTACCTAGCCTAGCCGCTGTTTGCCGCAGCAGAAGGTTTGGGCACTTGAGACGGCGGCATTTTTCTTGGCACTGATGGAATCAGATAGCTCGAGTTATCCAATTTCTTTCATGCTTTTATCACTGCGCTTATTTCGTAGTCCGACAATCCGTTCATGTGACAATTCAAACATGACGCATTTGAGAATGGTATTTCAGCAAAACGAGAAACTTTACGTGATTATAATTTTAAATACGAAACAAGCAAACCAGAACTTGAATCTTTTCTTCGTCCACGAAGCGATGTTCTAGAAGGCGGTATACTTTCCACGGCAAATACAATATAAAAGAAATATAAACTCGAATTAGTAGTATACGCTCGGTATCACTGTCGTATCTACTTTGCGTCATATTTGCAGAAACCGGTGGTGAATTTTTTATTACCAAGCCATTATAATAAGAAGCTAGTTTAATTCGATGCAAACGGCGAAGAAGGGAAGGTGATTTACCAGTGACATAGGACTGGCGGTTTCAATTTCCGTACTGAAATTAGATATCCTTCTTTTTATTATTGACACAACAGACCGATGACGTGTTATGTTCGATTGAGAACCGTCACGTGACTGTCAAAACAATTCTCCATTAAAGTCAGCGAATCAAATTTTACTCACCAAATCGCGGGTAAAATAGTAAGTAATCGACTTGCTGCCTAGCTTGAAAATAAATTGAAATTGAGTTGAAATTCCCTCAAAGTAACATGATCGTAATTTAACGAGTCAACAGCGGATCGAATTAGGGTTTAATTCTAATTCCCATCGTAGTAAGTAGAGCCACTCTAATTTTCATTATTTTTTGGATGGATTTGCTGAATACTAGAAAAGTTCTTGTGCTGATTTCACTCAAACACACTCACCTTCCGATCCATGCACTATAAATTCACTAAAAAGCGATTATTAAAGCATTTATCGAAATTACGCAGCTGACTTTATTTCTTAAATTCGTCGTACCGTTTTGAAATCCGTCCATAAAAATTTTTCTTCGTCCGAACTAAAAATTCCAACAATGTTTACGAAATTAGCGCGCATGTATTTGTGCAGGACGACATGACAAATGTTATTCTGCAAAAATTTCTGCTGGTCATGCAAATTTTCCCGGCTGTAGAATAACGACAATGCGTTGCGTGAGCTATTTTCATTCTATGAATGACGGGAATTGAAACGATTAGTCGACCTTTTCTTTTTCGTCGCACGAAAAAACGTAGCAAATTTGTCTGCTAGGAATTTTTTGATGAAAAGAAACATTCAAATAGTTCTTAGCTCACTTTGATTGATCGCGTATGATAGTCAACAAACTAAAATATTAGAGAATAATTAATTTAGCATTGTATGTCATAAAACGCGGATATTTTTAATAATTTATGTTGGATATGATGGAAATACCTACGACTACTCTACGACTAATCTTGAATCTTTTGATGCGACTGTCTCATTCACCCGTTTTCGCGGAGAGCTGGCAGCCAAACTCCTGTCACTTTCTCAGTGCCAGCCACTGCTAACTACCGAAATTATATGTAAAAAACACACATTATACATTCAAATAATACCAGTATAAATAGGGGTGCTACATCCTCCCCCTAAGAAAAATTAACAATTCAGTATATGATATTATTTAGAGTCAATTTTAGATTATCTACATTGTTGGTACAGTCGTCAAAATATTCTTGTTTGTTATATTGAAATTCGTTTACTCGCGTACACAACCTGTGCGGAAATCGCTCTCCGTTTTGTAATTTGACGGCCTAAAATGGACACTACTACTTGTTCTTGTTCTACTAGTACTTGATCTTTGTTAAGACACGTATATTCGTCCCAGTCTCGTCCCGTCGAACGAAATAACGCATCCAATAACACATGTAAAACAACCAAACGATTGCTAGTCGAACACCAGTAGCACGAATAAACGCACCGATTGACCGAGAATCGAACAACTAAAAATCTGTACAAAACATCAGTTGAAAAAACAGCAAACTAATGATCCACTTTTGCCCTTTTGCGCAGCCTAAATTCTCTAGCAAAACAACACAAATCCAAACCATTTTCCATTTCCTCTAAATCTATATCTATATCTAATCTTTCTTACCTCAGCAACAACGAAAATTAAATTTTGGCAGTAGATCGCCAATGTGATATTTCATGATTTGCTATCCTGCGCAACTGACTAGAATTACCCGCGAGAAAATAACAGCCAAACTTCTCTCAGAATTTTTAACACGGGATTTGGCAATAGTTTACTGGCGTTTGTCGCAATTTGGAAAGTTTTATTCTGCCCGTCCAGTTAGCTTCGAGGTACGATGCTGCTCTAACAAGCCAGTTGAAATTCACAGGATATAAACAACATACTTTAAAGAGAAATAATACCAAATTTGGTTAATTTCTGCCTTGAAGAAAATGATGATGATAATAATAATCGAAGTATTTTCCAAGAAGATTTTAACAGTTTTTATTTGAAAGCAGATATTGTGAATTTCAATACTGCAGGGTAATAGCTTATATATAAAAATGGATTTCTGTCTGTCTGTCTGTCGGGATGTTCCTTATAGAATCGAAAACTACTGAACCAATCGGCGTGAAAATTTGCATATATAGGTTTATGGGGCCAGGGAAGGTTCCTATGATGGTTAGAAACCCCTCCCCAACTAAGAGAGGGGGGCTCCCATAGAAATGAAACACAAATTTCTGCATAACTCGAGAACTAATCAAGCAAATGGAACAAAATTTGGCATATGAGTGTTTTTGGAGAAAAGAATTTTTTTATGGTAAGTTGAGACCCGTCCCCTCTTTAGAAGGGGAATTATGACTCCTCTCCCCTTTAAGAGGGAGGCTTCAATACAAATGAAATACAAATTTTCTCATAACTCTAGAACTAATCAAGCAAATAGAACAAAATTTGGCATGTGAAGGTTTTTGGAGGCAAGAATTTTTTCTATGGTGAATTAGGACCCCTCCTCACTTTAGGAGGGAGGGGCTCCTAAACAAATGAAATACAAATTTCCTCATTACACGAGAACTAATCAAACAAATGGAACCAAATTTAGCATGTGGGTGTTTTTGTAGGCAGATTTTTTTCGATGGTGAATTGAGACCCCTCCCCTCTTTAGGAGGGGAATTATGGCCCCTCCCTCCTTCAATAGGGGGGTTGGCTCCTATGCAAATGAAATACAAATATCCTCATAATTAGAGAACTAATCAAGCAAATGGAACCATATTTGGCATGTAGGGGTTTTGGAGGCAGGATTTTTTTAATGATGGTTTGAGGAAGGGGGATAAGGACTCTCATACAAATAAAACTGAAATTTTTGCGTAACTCAAAAACTAATCGGACTCGAGAAATTTTAGTATCTTTCATAAAACATTAGTCAATAACAGGACCACCAAAAACTATTAATAGTAACATTAGATGATTCAGCGCGAGGCGGCCACAGACCGCGAGTGTTGCTGGCGACCTATCGTCGGAAGCACCGGCCACTGCGGGGGTAGCCCCCCGTAGAGATCACCTTAAAATAAACCTTAAGGTTTATTTATTTTCCTAGATCTACTGACCTCTATTACTATCAGTTGGATCACCCCAGCGAAATGGTACTTTCTACGAGAAGATTTTCCGTGAAAAGGTACAGCCCGCGTAAGATTTTTCGCGAAATGGTATTCTGCGAAACTTTATATTCCGCCTTATGGTCAACCGGGAATTCGCAAAATGGTATTCAGCGAAATGGTTTGTAATGATGGCGAGTGTTTAAATGCTATCCGCTTTATTTTACCAGGCTAAGCAATGCGGGAAATTGTTTTCTATTGTACTGTGAGAAGAATTTATATATTAAAACACCCATGAAATCCTCAGAAACTTGCAAAACTCGAGATTGTGATAAAGGTCATCCAAGATTCAGGAGGTACAACACAGTTTAATTTGTGGCAATACGAAGTTTGTCGAGTTAGCTAGTCTACTATAAAATAACGTTGTAGCTTTACCCCATAGTTCTGAAAATAAAGTTTTTATATGTAACGAAGTTTTCGTACCTTCTTCACATAAGTCATGCGGTTGAACAGCTCTGGACGTATAATATTTCTTCTATTTTATGCAAAAGCATCCATATGTTTAGATGTTTTATGTGCACCCATTCATCGAAGTGCAACTCTGTATAAAATGAAGATTTGTGCTTCATTCGAACCTGCTTTGCACCAACCAGCAGGGTGGTGGTGAATAATAGCACCACACCACTAAGAAGTATTCTCGGAGGCGAAAGTTTTACTACCAACACTGAGGTGTGGTTGCTCTGGTGATTCGGGACACAAAGTAAACTAGATGGATTGTGTACAGCAGCAGCAGCAGCGGGACGGTGGCTTTCAGGGATCGTACGGTTTGTGAAGACAAAGAATTTGAAATGGCTTGGAAATCCTTCGCCTGATGTTTATTGTTTTTCGTCCCAGCTATAGGTACTGTGAGAATCCGCAACCCGTGCGCTGAGAAAATCCATGGAGACGGCCTCATCTTCATTGTCACTACGTTTCATGAATGCCGTCGGTATGGGGCAATATTCAATTTCTACCATCTGCGGCTACTTTACGACCGGAAATACAGCAACAACGGTTGCCGATGATGATGCTGATGGTGATGGTGATGCTTTGCATAAATTATACCGGATATAGTCTCCCCAGCCATGTTCGGAAGGTAATCCTTGCCGAGGAGGCACTACGTATGAGATAGAAAAAATGACGTCATGTTCTGCCCACGTGCTGTCGGCGATGGCAGAGGCTTCGGAATTGTATCGAAAGAAAACTTCCACCGACCGTTTCAGTTACAGGCCAACAACAGGTGTGCCATCGTTTGCATCCGATCCGGACGGAAAGGTAAACCGGGTATCGATGGAATGAAATGGAATAGAAGTATTGGTAGAAGGATTTTCAAAAGCACTGGGCTTTCTGGCAGGCGATTTGTTTGTTTAATAGAATATGATATGGATGTTAACAGGGTCGTTCACCGATTCCAGTTTAACGATTTCAGATGGTAAACATTTGATCAAACTTGAGTTGTTTCTCAAGCAAAGGTATGGGATTTATTTTATATTAACTTCCCACTCGCTCTAAAGATTTTTTTTCTATATAGCATTTAAGATCAAACATGGGTATTTCAATTTGATTCAAGAGTTCCAAGTTGTAAAACAAATTGAATCTCGGTTTCGTTAAGAATTTCGTAACAAGACAAACTAGGATTATTCTCCGTACAAAAAATGGATTTGTTCCTGCAATAGAATAAAATGTATTCTAATTACGCAACTGAAAAAAAACTGCAGTTGACTTAATCGTATTGAACGAAACAAATATCCGCCCAGTAAACCATTTGATTGATATATCTCGATTGCAACTGACAAATACGACATCATATCTGAACGAAAAAGTTATATTTCATGTCAGATAAGAGCATATATGTACCAAAGTGGAAGCAATATACGTGCGAAAATTTTGACGATTATTTTTAATTCTATCTTGCATTTTATACAGCGGTTTTTATAACACGCAACTTAATACTCCTGAATACATGATTGAAATATAAGTAAATATTGCAATCATCTATACTGCTTTATAATTCACAGTCATGAGTCGTATATGAGGACACGCACGACTGCAAAACAACTTATGGTTCACTTTGTTTTGACATACTCTAATCATTATGCAATTCCAATGTTAAATGGGCATGAAAACGAATTAAAGTGAACTCTCTATTACGATCTTGTGTTATCTCGGCGAGGACAGTATTAGGATGATTTCGGGCTCGAGGCACTAAGCTCAGAACAGCTGTCAGGTTGGTTGCATCATTCTAGTTTAACAATTGAATTAATTAATTTTACACGTCTATTACCATAGCCTTACCGACCGAGCTGAACAGAGCAGAGCATGACAGTTTGCTTTTCCTGAAGCTTGTTTTTTTAATTTGTTCCATGAATACCATTATAATATGTACCATTTTGATTGCTAACAACCGGCATCAAATCGCAGCAGTTCATTGGAATACCAGCATCTCCGGGCATTAATGTATTTTAATGAGAGTCACATTTTCCGTTCTATGGAGCGAATATTAATTGGTAATACATTTTAATTAGCTAACTCATGCAAAATTTCTTCATGGGAGTCTACAAGATTTAGCCATCAAATGTGGTAAGACAAATACTTCAAACAGACCAATTTACAAATCTTTCTACAGATTCTCATATTGCGATTTCTTCGGGTAATCTCGTCAGCCTTTAGCACATGTATTTGAACTATCAAACTTGCATTGTTATCTAGTAGAACTAAACATAAAAAATGTTATTGCCACTGCGGCATTCTGGTGTTTATACCATAGAGGATTTGCCGAGAATGTGCAATGTGTGTGATAAACGACGAAACATATTGTCAAAGGAGCACAAAGAAAAACTGCCATTTTAGCTGAATTTAGCTTCATGTCATTACTCTAAAAGCGTGTTTGAATGGTGTGAGGCTAATTCGGTG